>NW_026585690.1:1301116-1305241 GCF_907164565.1 Psammomys obesus
CTTCCTTCCTTCCTTCCTTCCTTCCTTCCTTCCTTCCTTCCTTCCTTTCTTCCTTCCTTCTTTCCTTCCTTTCTCATTCTTATTTTTTTCCTTTCTTCCTCCTCCTTCCTTCCTTTTTTTTTTTCTTTTTTAAGAGAGAAAAAAGTGATGATTTTCCTTGGATACAGTGTTAAATGGATGAGGAGCCCATATCTCTAATCACCACTGAAGAGACATGAGCTGTGGGTGCAGTGCTAGCTCAGAGGCTATGAGAAGGCACGGCTCTTGCAGAGGACCCCAGTTCAGTTCTCAGCACTCAGATGGCTCACAACTACCTGTGACTCCAGCTCCAGGGGATGATCTGATGCCCTTGACCTCATGGACACCTGTATTCATGCTCATATACCCACACACAAACATTTACATAATTAAAAATAAAATAAATCTTTTTTGAAAAAGGAGAGCCACAAGTTATGGTTTCTGTTTGTTTGTGTCTCTTTGTTGATCTGGTGCCTCAGATCTCATTGGATATTCTTGCTTTGGACATCATTTATGTCTTTATTTATCCAGTGGCTATTGGGAGAGCCCATCTGTGACGGATGTCAAAGGAGATGTTCCCTAGCAAAAGGTGACTTTGCTGATGCCTGTATTTCTCTGCTATCAGGTTTTGAAATGGAGCAAAGGTAATTAGTACATCAAGAGACTGTATTAGAACGGTAGCAGGAGTGCTATGGGCTATTTTCTTTGTCAAGCTGTGCTGTGGGGCACGTCAGAGTGCTTAGTGGCATGGCATGTGCTCGAGCAGGCCTTCAACCCATATTGAGAAAGGCGATGATGATGGTGACAGTGACAGGGATGAGGGAGCCACGGCGCCTTGCAATTTGTGGTAAACAATGGCAAGCCCACAGCAACGTCCGTTGATATTGACTTCCCGGCAAGTGCCTGAGAGACGATAATTAACTGGAGAGACGGCTGTGAGTCTCTTGGTAACAGGCAACCTTTAATTCAGCTGAACAGTAGTGATCAGTGCGGTGTCTGGAATAAACCATTAATTGTATGAATGACGATGTTTCATGGCAATTATAAATCCCCCAAGGGGGACATCTTGGGGAAGAATACCTGTGGAGACCTTCTGAGTGAGCTCAGTGTGGTGATGGGGACCGAATGGGGTCAGCCCAGACGCAGGTGTTTGCTTTGGCTGCCTTGAGGCTGTATCTGCTGCCTCATGACGGCCTTGGATCCCAGCGATCTTGCTTTGTTTTTGGTTTGGGTTAGTCAGATATACTGAGGCCCAACTTTAGCACAAGTGAAAGATAGCTGTTCTCAGGATGTTGCCCGAGATCCTGGCTCTGTCTTCTGAGCTGAGCCTGGTGCGGTATCCTCCCGTTTCAGTAAGCTGTTGCAGGGAAAGGCAGCTGTTGGCTCTCACATCACTAGTAATGGAATCTGTGATGAGTCTAATAGCCTAGCATTTTACACACCAATCTATAACATTTTCTGTAACGGGTCCTTATGTTGGCACTGTTTCCACGTCCATTTTCTATTTCCTTATTTTTTCTTAAAGGTCATTTTGTGCCTGTCCTCCCTTTCTTAACCAAGAGCCTCTCCTCAGATTTGGGACTTTGGATAATGTCTTTCAAATTAGTACCTGAGGAAGGGCGGGAAGCAGCCTTGTTTGGTGAGCCTCTGTCTCCTGCCAGGGCCAGTGAAAGCAAGGCGTGGAGAATAAAGAAGCAGAAACAACTAGCTTGTTGGGAAGGGGCAGGAATGGGATGCAGTCTGGAGAGTCAACTCTCTGGGCTCAAAAGGTAATGAGTGAACCTTCTCCCAGCATGGGAGGGAAAAGCAATCAAACACAAATGATAATGATTTTCACTAGAAAAAGGCCTCTATTGTTATACCCTATTTTACAACAGTCCAGGTGCGCAGATGAAATCCAGATCATGACGTCAGCTACCTGAAAAAAACAGGTAATCTTTACAACCATTTTTTGTTGTTGTTGTTGTTGTTGGGGGAGGTATTACTCCTTTTTAGAGACGCTAACAATAGATCAAGAACTTTACAAATAAGCCTGGCAAGGTGGCATATTCCTTTAATTCCAGGATTTTGGAGGCAGGTGAATCTTTGAGTTTGAGGCCAGCCTGGTCTACAGAGAGTTTCAGGACAGCCAGGGTTACATAGAGGAATTCTGTCATCCCCTCCCCCTGCCCACCAAAAATAACTAACTAACTAACGAAAGAAAGAAAGAAAGAAAGAAAGAAAGAAAGAAAGAAAGCTTTGCAAGTACTGTGCATAAATGATACCACCAGCTTCTCAAAGCAAACCTGTGAAGTAGGTTGCATTACTATTTTCATTTCATACACGAGTGAACTGAAACCTGGGGATATCATGTAAGCTGTTCAGCTTTCACAGGTACCCCAGAAGTCTTCCCTGGGCTTTTATCTTTAATCCCACTGAGATCTTATTGATACAGGTAGGGGAATGAGACTCAAAGAGGCTCAGTGACATCACTCAGTGTCACATTGTAGGTTCTAGACTTAGACAAACTGACTAAATTGAACACAGTATTATTCTGCCCCTTTCCAACCCTACAAAATTAAAGGATATCATTGGTCAAAGGGGTCCCAATGATGGTGAGTAATCATTAGAATCAGTTCGTGAGGATGGGACACAGTTGCCTATCTGTATCCTTAGGCTTTGGTCCCAGGACTTCTTGAGGATACTTCAACTAGAAGATGTATATGAAGTCCCTTAGGTGGTGAAGGATTTACATGTAACTTATACATCCTTCTGTATGCGCAATCACCTCCATATTGCTTAGAGTACTAAACACAGTGTAAAGTTATAGAGTTATTATGCTGTGTTGGTGCGTTAGTCAGGGCTACTATTGCTGTGACGAAACACCGTGACTAAAGCAGCTTGTGGAAGAAATGATTTATTTGGCTTATACTTCCACATCACAGTTCATTGTCAAAGTAAGTCAGGGCAGAAACTCCAACAGGGCAGGAAGCTGTCAACAGGAGCTGCTGCAGTGGCCATGAAGGGGCACGGCTTGCTGGCTTGCTTCTCATTGTTTGCTCAGCCTGCTTTCTTATAGAACCCAGGACCAGCAGCCCAGAGATGCCCCCACCTCCCAGTGCCTGGGCCCTCCTCTGTTAACCACCAATTAAGGAAATATCCTACAGCTGGACTTTTGGAGACGTTTTTCTTTTCATTTTCTTCTTTTATTGAAAATAGATTCTTTTCTCATAAAGTATATCCTGATTATAGTTTTCCCTCTTTCTACTCCTCCCAGTTACTCCCCATCTCCCCTTCCCTGTGGGTCAATTCTCTTTCTGTCTCTCATTAAAAAGAACAGGCTTCAGGAGATAAGAACCAAATCTGACAAAAATAAAACATAATAAGACAAAGCAAAAACTATCATATTGAAGTTGGACACGGCAACCCAACAAGAGGAAAAAAGTTCCCAAGAGCAGGCACAAGAGTCAGAGACCCACTTGTTCTCAGAAGCTTAGAGGCATTTACTCACTTGAGGTTCTCACCTTTCAGATAACTCTGGCTTTCGTCAAGTTGACATAAAACTATACAGTACAATTGGTTATGGAATAATAGCAAGATGAATGCCCATACAGCTTCAATGTTAACATTGAGATTGTAGACCTGTTCTCATAGTACATGTCATCAGCAATGAATCTTTTGTTTGAAATGTTGGATATCATCATTTCAGTCTGTATTCCCTAGACGTGAGAAACACAGGCAAGGTTTATATGCTCATACTCAGTTGGCATCAAGAGTAAGGGATAAAGAGAACTTAGGCATGGCACCAGGGGATGCAGATTGAAAGCTGTATGGCATCAGTTTGGCCATGTTGTCACAAGGAAAAAGCAAGTGCTCAGTTCTGGGAGAATGTCTTCAGCCACACTATGGAGAAACACTTGTTTTAGCTATTTCTCTGTTGCTATGAAGAGATACCATAGCCAAGGCAACTTGTGAAAGAAAGTTTATTAGGGCTTACAGTTTCAGAGGGTGAGACCATTACCAACATGGTGAGAAGCATGGCAGTAAGCAGGCAGGCATAGTGCTGGAGAAATAGCTGAGAACTTGAGAGAGAGAGAGAGAGAGAGAGAGAGAGAGAGAGAGAGAGAG
>NW_026585690.1:1305251-1371478 GCF_907164565.1 Psammomys obesus
GAGAGAGAGAGAGAGAGAGAGAGAGAGAGAGAGAGAGAGAGAGTTAGTAACATGGGAAACCTCACAGCCCACCCACCTATAATGACACATATCCTCCAATAAAACCATACCTCCTAGCCTTTCCCAAACAGTTCTACCAGACCGGGACAAGCATTCAGATATCTGACCCTATGGGGGCCATTCTTATTCAAACCACTACAACCACTGTGCCTCCAGAGGAAGGTCAAGAACATGTTGATAGCTTGTATCCACCTTCTCATAGTTTCTCTACTCCCCAGCATCTCTTGTTCAGTGTTTGTCCCATGGAGTTGCTTGCAGTCCTTGGCTTGTTATGTAGCCACTGTGGCAGCAGCTGGGAAATCCAATAGTTGTGGAGCTGTATGGATTGAGTCTGGCATTTATTCTTCACCAGACAGGGAGGCCAGACAGCTGCCAAGGGTAGACTGAATAGTGACCAAGGGCCCAGGAAGCAGATGAGAAAGTTGCAAAGGCAGTGTCTTCCATACAGTCCAGTCATCCCCCGCATCTTCTTCCTATGTTCACGTTCTATGCTTTCTGTGTGATAAGACCAAGGCGCCCTCATTTACGTCCTGACAGAGGATGTATGAAACCATCTTGTCACAGAATCCTTATCATTTGCAATCTCCGTAAGAGGTCAAGTGAACCACAATCCCCCAAACTGTAGCTGATTTTAGCATACGGTATCCACCACCTCCCTCACTGATAATGCAGTCCAGTTTTGCGTCTCCCTGGACACACATGGGCTGATCTTGGTGGGTCGCCTGGTAGAAATTTCAGACATCTATCTGGAAGTATTCTGAGTTCTTACTTGTCTCTGTGGTCGGTGGTCATTTCTGTGCCACTAACACCTACCACTAATCAGCTTACGTATTGAGGGATGCTCTGCCCACTCCTCTGTGTTTGAGGTGGAACCCTTTCTGTCCTGTCCTGTAGTCTCAACCTGAACTTTCTGTGCTCATCAGTGCTGAGGATCTCAGCACTAAGCAACCTGGTCCTTAGACATGAGCACCCCATCACAGCTCCCCATGCTGTGGAATTCTTCCTGTGCCACTTGGAAATGTGCCCTCCTTCCCCTTGGCTCTTACCCTAGTGAGTATGGATAAGGGGAGCTACTTCTGTTCCTTGCCGCCTGCTTCCTAGATCAATATACTCTAAATACGAGGACACAGTGCTGTGTACAGGTTTCTACTACAGTGCTTGTGTGGTACTCAGAGGATGGTGCCTGTCCTGGTGAGATATCTTGGTCGGCTCGACACAGATCGGGGTCATACAGGGAGGAGAAACTTCAATAGGGAAAACACTTCCATTAGATTAGTGCACAGGCAAATCTATGCTGCATTCTCCTGACTGACGACTGAGATGAAAATGCCTAGCTCACCACAGGCAGTGTGACCCTTGGGCGAATGGCCTGTGTTGTTTAAAGGAGCAGGCTGAGCAAGGCATGGGGAGTAAGCCAGTAAGCAGCACTCCTCCATGATCTCTGCTTCTGGCTGGGGTTGGAGCATCCTGTGGTCACGTGTTCATTGTTGTGACTTTATCTTTATCTTAAAGTGAATTCCTTGTGTGGGATTGACATTACACATCTCATAAACCTTCTGATACCAGATGTGATAGAGGAAAGCAGGAATAAAAGGTGGCATGACATAGTATTGATTTTTACAAAGATCAATGCTGTCCCTTTAAGAGGGAACTGCACAGTGTCAAGGGCTCCACATTGCAGTTTGCATCTAGAGTGGCTGAGCTCTCAGCAGTGACACTGACTGGATTTGCCCTGGTGGAAGGCGACTGATGTGCTGGCCATCCTTGACACCAGAGGCACGTGGATCAGGAGCTGTTGTGTCACTTAGAGTCTGGTTGATGGACAGAGGTTGGGTGGCCTCCATAAGATGCATCGCCCTTTCCATCTAGCTCTGGGCTCCTTCTCTGCAGCAGATGATTTGCTGTGAGCATCATATGGGGCACAGCACCCATTTTATGCCCACAGATTCACCTATTGACTTTTCACAAACCAGATTTTAGACTTGTTGCCAGTTGATATCCAAACACTTGTTTAATCTACACCTCAGGCCACCTCTGCAGACAATCATCTGCTTTGAAATCTGCCCACTGGAAGGAGAAGTGCCTTTGCCACCATTTTCTGAGACATTCTGATAGTGGTTATTTCATGTGGACTTCTTTGTGAACCGGCTATGGTCTAAGCCTTTCTTCTTGCAATGTTTACTCACACAGAACTCTTCACAAAGGCATAGCCAAGGCTCAGGTTGTTCTACTACAGGGGGCTGTGTCTCTAGGTTATAGAAGATCAGAAACATCTCCTTTGTGAGTTTGCTTTCTTTAATGTTTCTCATCACAGCTTTCTTCTTCCTAATCCCAGCACAGTTGTGGCTCTTATTTATTTATTTTGGCCCTGAGTAGCAATCATTGATACATAAGCTGCATTTGGCCTACCACAGGGGGTAAGTTGGAACAATAGAGGATACATTGAAATGTTGCAGAATGGTTCAGCTTTTGTATCAAATGTTGACTCAACAGCAAATCTTTCCCACTAAGCACAACATTCATGGAGAGGCAGCGTAGCATAAGGGGTACATCCATAACCCTGGAGCCAGCTTGCCTGCATCCAAATCCCAGCTCTTCCACCTAATGCTGAAGCAAGCCTTTGGCCTGTTTCCCAGCATTATCTATAGAATGAGGAAAATATCTTCTATGCTATTTTATAACGCATATATCAAAGGATCTTGTAAGGATTCAAGGCTTAATGTATATAAACTGCTTGGAAGCCATCCTGATAGATCCTAAATATCTTTTACATGTTTGCCATTATTTTTCTTTTTATTACTATCATGCTAAGAGTCAATGTGTCTTTTCCCTAAGAGCAAAATAATTTACATATATCCTAGCTTACTTTCTACTGCTGTGATGAATATCATGACCAAAAGCAACTTGAGGAGGAAAAGGTTTATTTCAACTTACAGCTCCCATTTTACAACAATCATCACTGAGGGAAATTGGGACAGGAACTTAAGGCAGGAAACTGGAGGCAGGAACTGAAGCAGAGACCACAGAGGACCATTGCTTACTGGCTTGCTTGCCATGGCTTGCTCAGCATGCTTTTTCATATAACCCAGGACGATCAGGACCCACAGCAAGCCCTCCCAAATTGATCATTAATCAAGAAGATATTGCCGTAGTCTTGTCTACAGGCAATCTGATGGAAGGAGTCCCTCCATTTAGGTTCTCTCTTCCAAGATGACTTTAGCATGTGTCAAGTTTAGAAAAAAAAAATACTAATCATCATAGCATGTTTTCTAAATTTTGTTTTGTTTGTCTGTGTACCATGCCTGGTGCCTATGGAGGCCACAAGACCGAATCAGATGCTGGAACTGGAGTTACAGATGGCAGTGAATTGCCATGTGGGCGCTTGAAATGGAGAACCTGCGTCCTCTGGAAGAGCAGCCAGTGCTCTTAATGGCCAGGCTACCTCTCTAGCCTGTTTAAAAAAGCTTAGTGTTTAAAAAGGCTTCCGTTTAACAAAGGCCTGAATTTCAAAAGGTGTGTGTGGGGGAAACAAAGACTTATTTACGTTACTTAAGCATCTAGGCTATCTTCGCTATTTAAACTAGGCTAAGAGAACTTAAAGACTAATGCAGATTGCACCCAGAAATGGTGGTAATTATTGTTGCTCACATCCATGCCCCATCTGCAGCCAGGTTCTGCAGCTCTTCTCAGTAGGAAATGGAATCTGTAGGAGTGGTTTACTAACTGCCACCTGACCCAGTTGACAGTGATTAAGGTCCGGGTTTGTGCATTCTAGAGCAGGCAACTTAAAGAAACACAGCAGCCTAAATCTGAGCGATGTGGAAAGCAACCGGGCCAGTCAGGGTGAGTGAGCGTGGAACAAGAGCTAACATTCACACAGCGCTATTTACTACAGCACGTGTTCTGGAGACATCCGCTCTTTCCATCTTGACAACAGCGCTGCCATAAGGTTATAGATAACAAAAACATGCCTGGCTTTTTTCAGTCACAGGCACAAGGGACAGCTCAGCCAAACTCTTGCTGATGGTTGGACAAAGACCAAGGTAGACGAAGTCAACTCCCTTTCCAGACCTCCCGCCCTGGGGTTTCTCAGGAGGGGCTGACACTGTCAGTGGACAGATGGTCACAGTACTTAGCCTTACTTGTGTACTGTGAAAGTAGCCAAAGGCAGAGCGGAAACAGGAGGGTCTGGGGTCCCATCATGTGTGTGCTGAGCTGGATAGATTTGGACTTGATCCTCTCATCTGGCTCTAGAAAGCAAGTGCCAACAGTGTGAAGAATCCACAGGCTGTATCATGTTAACCTGTCTGCTGTGTGTTCAACGTGGCACCAGCTTCTGCCACCACTGGGAGAGCTGCCAAAGCCCGCACAGGTGGCCTTTCAGCAGGCCTTGATTATCCCGCAGAGCCCTGGGTGACAAAGCCTCGGGGCTCAGGTTTTGCCTTGTCTTGTCTTACCTGGTTCTCTCTGTGGCTGTGAGCGATTGCTTAGAAATGGGTCATTCCTGTTTTCATCCAATGAGAGGAAGATGGCAGTCACAAAAGAACAAGGAGGACATTCTTCCAGATTCACGACAAATTTCTCCTCATGTCTCAGCTGGAATATGTTAGGCACTTATGTCTGAGCCATCTTCCAGCCACAGGATGGGATTGCTCTGACTGGCTGGAACTAATCAGGCCCTACCCAGGAGCTGCAGCCAGATTGGACGTTTTCTCAAAGGCTCACCTATGCTGCTGCTGGTTTATTCTTGCTGTTTCAGCATTAGAGGGTGACTTAAGCTCAGGTTTTTCCTAAATCTGCAGTTGTTTAGAATGAGCTACAAGAGCGCCCCTGAAGAGTGCTCTATCCCACAAGGTTCCAGCTTAGGCCAGCGTGGGCATAGCCCTCATTTTTTTTTGTAGTCCCGGGACTATGGTTAGGTATGGTGGGATTCTGTCTTATTCTATTCGTCAGTAGGAAGAGAGCAGCCTCAAGCTTCTGTGGGTGATTTGACACTTATCCCAAGCAATGGTTTCCTTTGGGTTATGCTGCCTAAGTTGGGAGCAGGCAGGGGCTGGGCAGTCTCATGGCCTGCAGTGCTGTAATACCGAATCACACCCAGAGCTCGCATCCTCCATCCATCTACTTTGGCTCTTGGGGAGTTAGGCTGGAGTGTGAATAGCTATGAATGTTTTAGGGAGATGAAGGCCGGATGACATTTCTCATGTCTTGCTCCACTCTTGGTGAGATCTACTGTCCGTATATTATGGGGAGTTTGTGCATCAACACGACTCAGGGAAGAGCCACGTGAACATGAAAGTAGGGATCAGAGCAACACACTACAAGCCAAGGAAGGCCAAGGGTTGCCAGCAAACAGAAGGCCTGAAAGAGTCTCCCTCACAACCCTCAGAAGAGACTAGTGACACCAACACTTCCCTCCCAATGTCTAGCTCACAACAGCAGCAACGCATTTCCCTGCTGAAAGCCACCCTGGCTCAGGTGATGTGTTATTACAGCTGAGGGGACCAGCACAGCTGTGTTCAGGGTCCGTGTTCCGCTTCGCTGGGGCCGAGGAGTTTGTTTCAGTACTTCGTTTGTTCTTCAGCTGTGTCCATGCAGCTGTCCCCAGCCACTTGTATTTTCAGATTGAAGACCTGTGACAGGTTTGTTTTCAGAACAGTCTGTCTTTATTTCACAGGCAGAACAAATATTTCATGGATAGAACAAATACTTTTTTGATTCTTTTATTTTGAGCTGTATTAGATAAGTGACATAGGACTAGGTCTGTTTGGGGTTTACATAGTAAATGTGCCAGATAAGATTTTATTCAGCGACGAGTAACAGGAATCACAACAAGGTATGACTTACACAAGTATTTTGTTTTAATGTTATGAATTTAAAAGTGCATAAAAGTGAATCTAGAGCTATCGTTTAGGGACCTGGCTCCTTTCACCTTCATATCTGTCATTCTGAGAACATAGACATTGTCCTTGTGGAGGCAAGATGGGAGAATGGAGAGAGCATGGGCTGCTCATAAAGATAGGTGGTGATGTAGTTGTCAGAGGCAGGGGATTGCTGAAAGTCAGCCTCGTTCAAGCCCAGTTATAGCTACAGAGCGAGACAGTTTCCAAGAACAAAAGCCAACAAAACAAACCAACAAAGCAACAAAAAGAAAGTTCAAGGCGGTAGTCTTTGCAGCAATCCATAGCTGTGATAATGGTTTATTTAAGGGCAATGATTGATGTGAGTTCACATACACACACACACACACACACACACACGCACACAAAAGGTGTGTGTGTATGTTCATGTGTGTGGTGTGTGCCTCTCCCTGGGTATGGGTGCAGATATATGTAGACCAGAGATCAACATCAGGTGTTATGTCCCAGGGCCTGCCCATCTTAGTTTTTGAGGCAAGGCTTTCCAATGGGACTTGGGGACACCTGATGAATCTAGGCTAGTCCGCAGGCCCTGGGGATCTGCCCACCTGCCTGCATCTCCCCAGGGCTGGGATTACAGGCATACCACTCTACCTGGCTTTCTACATGCCCGCTGGGGACTGAAGTCTGGCCCTAACACTTGGGAAGCTGGCATTTTATTGGCTGAGTTAGAGGCTGACGTTCCTAGTTGTCTGAGAAAGAGCCAGATTGCTTTCCAGAGTGGTTGTACCAGTTTACACTCCCACCAGCAGTGAAGGAGGGTTCCCCTTTCTCCACAACCTCTCCAGCATGTGCTGTCTCTTGAGTTTTTGATCTTAGCCATTCTGATGGGTGTAAGGTGAAATCTTAGGGTCATTTTGATTTGCATTTCCCTGATGGCTAATGAGGTTGAGCATTTCTTTAAGTGTTTCTCTGCCATTCGATATTCCTCCCCAGAGAATTCTCTGTTTAGCTCTGTACTCCATTTTAAAATTGGATTACTTGGTTTTTTGCTGTTTAACTTCTTTAGTTCTTTATATATACTGGATATTAGCCCTCTGTCAGATATAGGGTTGGTGAAGATCTTTTCCCAATCTGTAGGCTGCCATTTTGTTCTGAGGACAGTGTCCTTTGCTTTATAGAAGCTTTTCAGTTCTCAAGATCCAGCTATACCACTCCTAGGCATATATCCAAAAGATTCTCAAGTACACAATAAGGACATTTGCTCAACCATGTTTGTAGCAGCCTTATTTGTAATAGCCAGAAGCTGGAAACAGCCCAGATGCCCCTCAGTGGAGGAATGGATGCACAAATTGTAGTATATCTACACAATGGAATATTACTCAGCAATAAAAAACAAGGAAATCATGAAATTTGCAGGTAAATGGTGGGATCTGGAAAAGATCATCCTGAGTGAGCTATCCCAGAAGCAGAAAGATGCACTCAGTATATACTCACTCATATAGACATATAATATAGGATAAACCTACTAAAATCTGTACACCTAAAGAAACTAACTAAGAGGGAGGACTCTTGCTAAAATGCTCAATTCCTATCCAGAAAGGCAAAAAGGCTGGACATCAGAAGAAGGGGAAAAGAGGGAACAAGTCAGGAGCCCTACACAGAGGACCTCTGAAAAGTTCTGCCCTGCAGACTATCAATGTAGATGCTGAGACTTATGGGCAACCTTTGGGCAGAGTGCAGGGAATCTTATGAAAGAAGTGTGAAACAGTAAGATCTGGAGAGGACAGGAACTCCACAAGGAGAGCAACAGAACCAAAAAATCTGAGCATAGGGGTCTTTCCTGAGACTGATATTCCAACCAAGGACTATGCATGGAGATAACCTAAGACCCCTGCACAGATGTAGCCCATGGCAGTTCAGTATCCAAGTGGGTTCCATTGTAATAGGAACAGGGACTGACTCTGACATGAACTAATTGGCCTGCTCTTTAATTACCTCCCCCTGAGGGGGAAGCAGCATTATCAGGCCACAGAAGAAGACACTGCAGCCACTCCTGATCAGACCTAATTGACTAGGAGCAGAAGGAAGGAAAAGAAGTCTTCCCCTATCAGTGGACTTGGGGAGGGGCATGCAGGCAGAGGGTGGAAGAAGGGAGGGATTGGGAAGGGAGGAGGGAGGGAACCATGGGGGTATACAAAGTGAATAAAGTGTAATTAATAAAGAAAAAAAAGAACTGGAAAAAAGAAGAGGCTGACGTTCACTAAGTCACAGGGGCTCCCTAATGCTGTCGACATCACTTGGTGAGCTGTAGAGTTCAACTGCTTTTAAAGAGCAAGATCCTTGGAGACTACTCATCTGACTTCTCAGTGGAAAAACATCACTGGCTGTGAGCAGTTTCATGTCCATTGAATTATTCTGAAGCCCAAAGTTTGCAGGATCGGCAGGATGGTGCCACATTGTCTAATTAAGCAAATGTCTGCCCTTTGGAATTTCTTTGGCTGGTACATGGGCAAAGAGTTATGGTTCTGAGGGAGGAGACTTCTAGATTTAGGATGAGGAACAGGCGAGGGTTCTGGGGATTAACATTTTACAAATTGAAAATGAATCCAGTCCTCGCCAGGGAGAGGCCTCTCAATTTACACAAAAGATCAACTCAGGAAAATTGGTGTGTGCTCTAACTTTTAATAAGTGTAACAACCCTGGAAATTCCCAAATGCTGTAGTGAGTACATTATGAAACTTGGTTGTGAACCCTTTTGCAAAGTGAAGAATGTTCTTTTGTTATTTTTAAAGTATCAAATTTTGTTAAAATAAATGTTACATGAACTTAAAATGTTAAATATTAAAATCTACCAGCAGTATAAACATAGCATTTATTTGCAGAGAGAAGATTTTTGTCTCTAAAACAGGCCAGGATAAGAAGTAATGTATTGTCACCTTCAACTCCAGCAAGAACATTTTTCTAAAAGTTTAAATTTTGACAGAGCAAGCCTTTGCATTTCTTTCTGTCTGTCCTCTATTCTCGTTCTTTCTTTGTAATGTAGCTTTCAGATGTAGACCTCACAACTATATTTTGCTTCTTTCATGTTTACAGCCTGCACATGTGGTTCTTGTAATGTCAGATAGCTAACGGACTTTTAAGTGCCTGGATTTCTCACAAGGATAAGGGTGGGGGCACGAGGCTGGCTTTATATAGAAAGGGATATGAATATCCACCCATCCTGACCCCACCACTTCCCTGCCTCCTCCCTAGGAACCAGAGAGCTTGGCTACAAACTCATTCTGTGAAACCTTCCTTCTTCAAATAGCTGTAGGAAGAGACCTGAGGCATTCAGTTACCATCTATGGAAACCTGTACAAGAATCAGCTGTCATTGTAGTCATGGAACATTGTATATTTTCTGGTAATCTAATTTCTTCTGTGGATGGGAATTCCTGGGAAGGAGCTGTGTCTGAAAAGGCTGACTGACTGATGTCAGTGATGTGGAGAGGTTGGAGTGGTCCAGAGGCTGCACTTTATCTTGGGCTAACCTTAGATACCAGAATAGCCATTCCTTGCCCATCTCTGTGTCCGAACTAACATCCTGTGTTGAACAGAGAAAAAACCTTCTGGAACTGATTACCTGAAGAGACACCAGTTTCTACCAAGTCAAAAGCTAAGAATGTCATCAGATGGCATCTGGGGAGACTTGAATAAACGTTCCTGATGTTTCCACCGATGTATTTTTAAAATGCCATTTCAAAAAGTTCTTTTGTTCCATTACTACAAAAACTTCATGAAACTGCTTCCTCACTGGGGTGTTAGAGTTGGGGAGGACTCATGTACATTTCCAGGCCATGGTTATACATAATTTGAGCTTCAGAATAAGCCATGGTTTTTATTCTTTTGCTGTGACAGCTGTTTCTTAAGATGATACTTCCTTCAATTTTCTTAAGTATTTTCACTCGTCTTCCTCAGAGAGTTTAACATTGGCTTAAACGGAATTGAACAGAAACTCTAAGATCTGCTGTGAAATTAGCAAGAAAAGTTGTGGTCTTTCCCAGCAAAGAACAGATGTTCGGGATCCGTAGCCTTTGTTTTCTCTCTGCCCATCCCTTTCAGCACTCTACCACTGAACTGCGCTCTCCAACTGGAAAGCCCTTTCCAGGAATCACCTCTTGAGCACTTTGTCTTCTGGAATTTGGCATCTTAGAGGACTTTCATCTTCACAGCAGCCTGTCTTGTGTTGCCAGTTTACTAAGGGGAGAGTCTTGAAGCTCATGGCCCACCAAGAGAAAAACGTTAAGATGTTCACTTACTCTTAGCTCCAGATCTCCAAAACCTATGGAGTCGGCCAAGTTAGGGGGAAATTACTAATGTTTCTGACATAAAATGAACTTGACAGTAGATGGCAGTTTGCTAGGTTTGTCATATCTACAAATAATATCTTCTGTCAGGTAGTCATAAAAACCTAAAGCCACTGTAAACAGTTTGGTTTGTTTGTTTGTTTGTTTGTTTGTTTGTTTATGAGGCAGGGTTTCTCTATAGTCCTGGCTGTCCTGGAACTCACTCTGTGGACCAGGATGGCCTTGAACTCAGAGATCCTCCTGCCTCTACCTCCTGAGTGCTGGGATTAGAGGGGTAAACTGACTTTAGAAGGGTCTTGATAAGATTCATTTCTTTGAAGACGGCATGAAATTCTAGGAATGGTTTTCAACTCAAGGTGACCAGGTGAATTCAACTGCTGAAGTACTTCATCTTCCAGAAGTAATTGCTACTCTTGGAATTGGCTAGAAAAGGTCTGTGGGACTCAGAGCCTCAACTTGACACTGAGTTCAAACCTGTGACTGCGGCGGAGTCCCTCTCTTAGGACACAGAGACTCGTGGCTTCAACTCTGTCAGCCTTGGAGGCCACTGAGCAGGAACCTGTGCCTCATGGCTGGCTGGAGAGCCTCCATTCTGAGGCCTTGGTAGCACTAGAAAGGGAAACATGCCTGCCTCTCTTTAGGACATAAAACATCCGGTGAAAAGGTAGAGAGAGCAGGGATTCGCTGAGGCCCACTAAGGGAAAGACACTTCTTCCCAGTTAGAATGACTAGAATCAGCTCTGCTTCTGGCCCTGGGTGGAAACATGACACTTTGACCTGTTCCTGAAGTTAGACTATTGCATACTATTTCCTCCCGTAAGAGTCAATCCGGTTGGACATGTCAATCACCTGGCCAAGACACCAGCCCTCAGAAAAACGGATTTGCCTGAAGCTGTGCTAAGGAGATGAGAAGAATAATTATCCCCTAATGAGAGGATGTACCTGACTCTCCAGAAACCCCTCCCCTGGGGCAGCTGCATCAGAGCCTCCAACAGACAGGCCTGCCACATCTTTCTAGTGTTCTGAGTTCCAACTGAAAAAATGTAAGTTTTCATTTTCCTTCTTTCTCTCTGTTCTTTTGGGCATGGACCAAAAGTCTAAACATGCTTTGCCTGACACCTGGGATTGCTGCACTTTTCTCTGAAGTGTCTTGCCCCCCTTTCTGCCATGGATCTGCTTGCTGATACCCTGTCTTGCTAACCATTCCTGTTTTCTTGGACATGACTTTCTCTCTTCCTCCTCTGTCTCCATTTTTCTTTCTAGCAGGTAGTTAGAGGTTACTTCCTACCCTGCTTTCTTTCAATTTTTTAAATACAACTGTTACAGAAAAGCATGGAATCTGGGTCTAAGGGTAAAGACATGCCATAGTTTTCTTCTCTAAGAGTTAATCCATTTGGACTGGTTGCTTAGTGGTTGGCTCAGGGGCTATCCCTCTGTAAGGCAGGGCCACATTAAGTCATGCTAAGGAGATAGGAGTAATCCTGCTAATGCAGGCTCTCAACCTTCCTAATGTCCGGGCCCTTTAATATAGTTCCGTATGCTGTGGTGACGCCAACCATAAAATTAGTTATGTCCCTACTTCATAACTGTAATTTTGCTACTGTTATGAATCATAATATAAATATCTGATATTCAGGATATCTGATATGTGACTCCTGTGAAGGGGTCATTCAACCCCAAAGGGGTCTCAACCTACAGGTTGAGAACCTCTGAGTCAATGAGACAATGTACTTTTCCCTCCTGGAATCCTTGCCCTCTCTGCAACTTCTTCAGAACCACCAATGAGGTTATTTTAGGTCTTACTACTTTTCTGAGTTCTATCCCAGAGGGTCATAACTTTCTTTTTCTCATCTGTGTTTTTTCTTGGAGATGCTGGGCAGTGCTCAAGGACGCTTCTTCTCATACATGTTGGGCCTTTTCACTTTTCATCTAAAGCTGCCCTCTCCACCACGTGGCTGCTTTTTCATTTCACTGCTTCTCCACCACGTGGCTGACCTCTATCCAAGCTTTACATAAACAGCATGGCTCTCTTCTCTTCTCTGTCTTTCTCTTCTACACAGTCGCCAAGATTTACAGCTTGCTGCCCTGAGGTTTTTATTTTCATCACTAATAAAACTGTCCTCAGGTTTGAGCCCGCTTTTAAATTATTCTGTTAATGAGACTAAGAACTTGTTCTAGTTTGCCCTCTGTTGTTGCGATAAATACCATAATCAAAAGCAAGTTGAGGGAGGAAAGGGTTTGTTTGGCTTATACCTCATGTCATGGCACAATACATCATTTAGGAAAGTCAGGGCAGGGACACATGCAAGAGCAGAGGCAGAAACCATGGGGTAAAGCTGCTCACTGGCTTACTCAGCTGGGTGGGCTAGTTTCATGTCAACTTGACTCAAGTTGTTGTCCTCTGAGAGAATGGAGCTGTAATTGAGAAAATGCCTCTGCAAGATCACTCTGTAGGGCATTTTCCTAATTAATGATTGATGGGGGAGGGTCCAGCCCACTGAGGGTGGTGCCATCTCTGGGCTGGTGGTCCTATGTTCTATAAGAAAACAGGCTGACCAAGCCATAGGGAGCAAGCCAGTAAGCAGCACTCCTCCATGGTCTCTGTATTGGCTCCTGCCTTCAGGTTGAGTTCCTGTCCTGACTTCTTTCAGTGATAAGCAGTGAATGATGTGGAAGGGTAAGCCAATAAACCCTTTTGTTCCCAATTTGCTTTCCACCCAATGGTGTTTCATTATAGCAATAGTAACCCTAATGGAGACATCAGTCTACTTTCTTATACAACCCAAGACCACCTCCTAGGGATGGAACTGCTCACAGCGAAGGGGGCCTCCCACACCAACCGTCAATCACAAAAATGACCCGAGACATACTCACAGCCTCATAAGATGGAGGCGATTTTTTGGTTGGGGCTTCCTCTTTTCATGTGACTCTAGTTTGTTAAAAGTTGACAAAAACCAACTGGCATAGAATCCCAAGAGGGATACCAGTTTCCCTTGTAGCTGTCCCTGTGGTGACTCTTATGGGACACCCCCAAATTTCCATAGCTTCTTGGTCCTTGAGCATTCTCCTGACTTTCTGTTTAGATTCTGTTATTAGCAAGGTTAAAAACCTAAAGGGAACCCTCATTTCCCTGGTGACACTGGTCCATTTCTTGTGCCACCGTTTCCTGGTGATGAAACTGCAGAAGAGATGAAACTGGTTCTGTAATGTGGAGAATGAAAAATGATCTATGTAGCTGGAGTGTTGAGTTCCAAGCCCAATTTTATTTTTCACTGGTCCTGCACTATAGATAAGTTTTTTTAGCCTCTTACAAACCCCAGTTCCCACACCTGGAAAACAGTGAGGAATTATTACTCATAGATTCATGATGCAGATTAAATGAGGCTGCCTGTGGGATACTTGGCAAAAATCAGCTTTGATATAATTTAAAGGATCTTCTCTCTGTTCGCTCCCATGGCTCTCCAGTTTGTTCTTTATTCTCTACAACCAGAGATTACAAAATATGAGAACAGTGAGCTTGCCTGTAGAGGGCCTGGGACAATTGAATGAAATAATAATAATAATGAAAAGAAAGAAAAAAAGCAGGACTGCTCCTAAGTATGGTGGAGGAGAAGGTTTATTGTTGATGAAAGGGATTGCATAGCTAGAGGCAGAGACATCTGGGAGAGTCCAAAGTGAACACGACCCTGAGTCATATGAGGAGAGGCAAGAGGAGCCACCAACCAACAGATTGGCAAAGAGGCTGGCATAGTCAAAATGTCTGAATTACATAGGGGCCAGAGTTGCTGCGGGGAGGGAAGCCCAGCCCAACACCCGGGCCGGAGAATTGAGGAGAAGGGAAAGGATATGGCAGACAGGACGGCCCTGCAAAAGGTAGAGACTGAGGGATGCTGGGAGAACCTGGTGGCCAGCATCTGCTTTTGTATATTAATGGGCACCTCAGCCATTTGTCCTGGGTTTGAGACCTAACAGTGGTCTCCCTGAGCTGAAGGGATAATAGATTTCTAGAATATGACAGGGGTGTGTGGGAAACATACGGGCTGGGTGGAATGGGTTGGAGAAAAGGGATGACTAGAAAAATTTTGTCCTTTGCCTTTGAAAGTAATGTTGATTAAAAAT
Organism: Psammomys obesus; assembly: GCF_907164565.1. Lineage (NCBI taxonomy): Eukaryota > Metazoa > Chordata > Mammalia > Rodentia > Muridae > Psammomys > Psammomys obesus. The sequence goes on from NW_026585690.1 coordinate 1,319,637, forward strand.
GTTTTTGAGAAAATATACACAAGTACTATATTTGCATAACATCTACCCATCTCTCTAACCCCCATTTTTTAAGCCTTCAGAGGATGACAATAAAGCAGTTAGCATTCCATGTATGAAGCAGATTTTTTTCTTTATAATTCATTAGTTTTAAAAGCTAGCTTAAAGCAGTTGGGACATGGCTGAGATAAACACACACACACACACACACACACACACATAAAATACTAATGTTTAGATTGCCTAGGGATGGAGCTGCAACTGTATCATGGCTTTGCAAACCAGGAAAGCTCATTTAAAAACTTAGCTTAGGGCATGTGTTTTTTTTTTTTTTGTTTGTTTTTGTTTTCAATTAACTTAACGGTCCTGGTTTGGGTAATTACGATCAGACCACTGATGGTCCATCATCACCAGAGTAATGAAAAATTAGACTAGGGAACATTCAAAGTGGGTAGGAAAAATAGGGAGCTGGAGCATTCTAGGCTCAGAAGGCCTATTAAGGTTTAGTTCCTGCTGTAAATTCTCTGAGAATTTATGCTTTTTTAAGTGTAGCTTGGCAAGCAATTATTTTATTTTTCACGTAAAATCATATCCTGGGACATTATTTTGGAAGATTCAAACACTGGTAGCTATTCTTTGGTGTACTCGGCTCCCACTAGTTTTATTTTTAACCCTTTCTTGGTTCTTTCTACACCCCTTAGTCATGAAATTGCATTGTCTTTCAACAGGAGGGATTCATTCACAGGTGTGGTGCCCACTTGGACCTACATGGCGTCTTTAAAACATATCACTGAATTCTGAGATGGTTCTGAATGCATTAACGGATAGTTCCGGATAAAAACAAAATATCTAGAAAACGAAGCAGGGCATGGCCAAGCCAACAGTTTGACGAGGCATCAGCTCAGTTTTGTGACTACTAAAGAAATTCTGCTGAAAGTAACAGTGACAGCAACAGGAGGGCTGACAGCACTGACCTCCTACTAGGTTCCACACAATATGTTAAGTGCAAGAGACAACTCAGTGAACGAGCTGGCACGGCCCTTGTGTTCTAATGGATTTTTTCCCCCCTCTGGTAAGGAAGACTATACATACCTCTTAGCACCACGAGTATATAGATAGGTAAATGAAGTAATTACGAGTTGTATAAATATTATGATGAAAAAAAAACAGAATATTGAGATTGATGGGCTGTGAAGGGGACACATGTGTCTAATAAGGTAACCACTGAAGAAAAAAAAAATCTCACTGGAGAGTAATGTTTAATCTAAAATCCACAGAGGAGATGGAGTTTATATTTCAAGGCGTAGGTAGATATAAATTCATAACAGAGGAAGGAGCATGCCCAAAGGCCTGGAGGCGGGAAGGATTTTTGGCATAGTCAACAAATCGAGAGGAGTCTGGGAAGGAGGGTGAGGGTACAGCACACTGAGGGAGGAGAGAAGAACTGGGCCGGGGTGATTTCATCAAGTCAGTGATAATTGTTCTGACTCTATCCCAAACAAATTCTTCTTTTCTTCCTTCCACCCATCTGTTACTGTCTAAGTTTTTCAACCCCCGCTAATCCAGAGCAATACTTTCTTTGGCCCACTGTAAACACTGCTTCTGCCTTTGCTCCCCAGGGTTGGAGTCAGATGGCTTACGTAGAACTTAATTTCGAATCGAGATCTTATACTGATCTTGACTTCTGCTAACAAGGGTTTAAGAAGCAATGGTCCAGGACTGGGAGCCCGGCTCACCTCAGACCCACTGACAGTCTCATTCTGACTTTGATCTTGCTCTTATGAAGAACTCCCTACCTTCCACCAGAGATATGGACCTAGATAATCCTTCTTTCCTGGCTTGTGCATTCCTTCAGCTCATTTTTCCATTTGACCGAGGGACCTAGTGTAAGCCAGGTGTTATCTGAGAGAGGCCATAAGAAACATGATAATAAACATGATAAACAATAACAGACATGATAAACATAATAAATAATAGTAAACACGGTAGACGTCATAAACATAATAAATAAACATAAGAAACACAAACAAGGTTGCTTCTTCTTCTAGAGCAGCAGGAGAGGCAGTCAACAGAGCGTCTGCAGGAATGGGGATGAGAAAGAAAGCACATCCCGCCCGTCCCAGGGTTCAGGGAAGACTTCCTAGTAGAGACAAATAGAAGACAGCGTAGGCAACACAGGTGGCAAGGTGAAAGGGGTAGGGGTGGGGGTGAGGATGAGCCCCTGAGCAGAACAGGCTGTGGGAAGTGAGGAAGTATGGGGTACTGTGGTGTGAATGAGCTCCAAGCAGTCTGCACTCATCCGGGGCCTGGGTGGTCTTCGCTTATCCACCATCAGTGTGTGCCCCAATGTGGCTCCTCCCATCCGAGCTAGCTGTTCTCACATACATGTGCTGGCCTTTGGAGACAGCTCTGGGATCATCTACTGTTCTCCCACTTATTAAACTTCAATGGTGGTATACCAATATGGAGGCATCTGAGACAGCACCCCGCCCTTCCCTGCACTCAACAGGAGGCTGGCTGACTCTTAGAGATCCTCCTTGTTGTTTCTGACATCATTCGAAGTTCAATGAGAAGCTTTCTCGCTCTGACTGCTCCCCAAGGAAAAGATGCCCTTGGCTCTTCATGGTGGGTAAAACTCATCAGAAGGCTTCATTGTCCTTGTCTCTGCTTTTGTCCAGGACTGGCATCCTTTGAGAATGACAAAGCCGAAGAGATGAGAGGTGAGGAGGACACAGACACTTCACAGTGATAGAAATTGTCCCAGACTTTAGCAACAAGGAAAGGAGGGCACCAGACTCGGTTAAAAAAAAAATGGTCTGCAAAGCTGGGATGAATCTAACAGCACTGTTTATCCCTGAGTGTGCTACCCACAAAGCAAGCAAAGGACCCGGAAGGAGGTCAGGAGGTCAGCCGGGAGGAGTGCAGGGTCGCAGAGAAGGGAGAAATCTCGAGGACCACTCTAGCAAAGGATGATCACTGTTTTCTTCCCAGGGCAAGAGATCCCAGAGAGAACGTTCTGGAATCATTACTCTGAAGACAACATACCAAGAAAGAGCGCCTTGGGCCTCATGAGCAAAGCAGACTTCCAGGCCGATTTCAACCGCAACAGAGGGTTTTGACTTTTTCGCTACTCACTGCTTCATCCTTAGGGCACTGAACAGAAGTTTATTATTTAGGTTTTGCGCCAGGCAGTATACAAAGCTTTGGGAATGTATCTACTAATAAAAGATCATTTTATGAGCGGTGTACGTCTGTGTGCGCATGTGTGTCTAGAGGGACAGATATTTCAGCAAGATTTAATATATGATAACATAGTACACAGGAGCCGAACGCAATTCCTTGGGAACACATAACTGACCTAGAGGTCCAAGAAAAGCTTCCGGGAGTAAATGGTTTCAGGTTGATACCAGATAACGAAGCGGAGCAGGCTAGGGCAGTGGGCAGGGAAGAGCCTTCCGAAGGTCAGTGCTAGCGCTTCAGGAAGGATCTTCCACGGCTGCGTGGCTTGTACTTAGGAAAGTGATGTTCAGGTGGTGTTTGTCATTTTGGAGGCTAGAATAAGCAAAGGAATGCTGTCAGGCATCCTTGGGTGGAGTAATAAATGAGCACCGCCCCCCCCCCCCCCCCAGCCGAGAGCACCGGACCATGATGGTCGCCTTGAGCACCGACCTCGCCTTGCCGCGGTGGGTAGCCCCGTGAGAGCTGCCAGCAGTAGTTACAGCTCATCTCAAGTGCTCAGCTTGTTTCTCCTCTTCTATTTCATTCCTTCTCCAGCTGCAGTAGGAGCTCACAGGGCCCAAATCAGGCGAAAAGTGCCCCAGGGCCCACATTGTGGCAAAGGGGAATTGAAGTATGTAGCGGTGCTCCGCTGTCCTTCCCATAGCCCGTTCCGGGAATATGTATTTCTCATGGGAGCCTCGGGGAAAATGGGCAGCTGTGCGCAGCTGTGGTCTTGATAGAGAACTTGTGGTTCTGGCCTTCTCGACTTTTTAGGACACTCCTCGTCCTTCACCCCCTGGGGGCTCATTCCCAATAAACCACCTGGACCCAGGCCAGCTCTTCAGTCTGTTTTTAGGGGAGGTGGTGTTCAGACAACCGTCCACCTAAAAGCAGATGGAACCTCCCCTTGTGCCAGGTACTGCGTCTTTATTGCTGCTCGAATTCTCATCATGTCACCTTCCCAGGGGGACGTTTATGGATCACTCCTGGTTTTCCAAAGTGGGTGAAGAAGAAGACTCAGCTGACCTCAAATTAAGCCTGGGATTAGACCTAAGGATTTCCAACTTTAAAATAAATATTTTCTGGACTGTTCTATTTTCTGTCATGCCCGTTCCATCTCGAAAATTTGACTAATTCTATGTGTCCATTTCCTGAGTTTTATTCTGCGTCTTCTGTCAGAATGTCTCCTTCCGAAGGAATAATGCAATCAGGCAAAGAGAGCGAAACTGCTGTTTGCTCACCATCCGTGCTCAATCTCTTTCTGCATCTTGTGTCTGTCTCTCTGTCTTCCTTGCAACCTCAGCATATTTTAAGGTCTTCTGAAAAATGAAGCAAACAAACCCAGAAACTGTTTCCTTTGAGAGATGATGGTTTAGCTCAAAAAATCCTTGTCCTGATATACGAAGCCATTGACTTCCATTGGCAAATAAAAGTCGGCAGGGGAGAGGCTCTGCCCCCTGTTGGAGCGTTGCTCCCGGACTGGATTCGGAGGAAACCGTTCAGTGTATATTCTGCAGGGGGAAGTGCTCGGCTCATGGGCTGCCCGCATCACCCGCGTCTAAGGGTCCAGCTCCTTGCAAGTGCTCATCAGTAGCACAGTAATGAGTTGCTTCAGTCTGTTTTCTCTCTTCTCAGCTCAGCTTTAAATGCCTTCCTTATGCTAAGGGAAAAGAAGAACCTACTGGCCTAAGTAGGCTACCAGAAAGAAGAATGAAATAACATTTTTGGCTCTCCGGGCCATTTTGGTTTGTCATTTTGTGAAATTAGAGACAGATGGGCGATGTCTGTGAGTTGTGGGAAATTCTGTTCTATATTTCAGCCAATTCTGAGAGTTCTGGAAAAGGGCAGAGAGAAGGAGAAAGTGATTTGGATGAGGCAGAATATATGCTAATTCTGTGACAAAAATAGCATTGAATCTGCAAACATTAATTCTAAGCAAGCCTCATTTTCAAATGGCATTTTTTTTTTTAAATAAAGCTTTTCTTGCTTTTACAGTATTAAGTGAATTTAAACTTATTGCTAAGGGGAAAACATGCAGAACTCATTTGGAGCCTGAGAGAAAATAAAATATCAGTTTTATTATAAGGACCAGGAGAGAAAAATGGACGATCGGTGGCCCAGTCAGGAGTCTGTACTGTAGGTAGATTATAATTCATTGTAGAGCTGGTCAAAGTTGCCGCAGACCCACAGGACACAGGGAGTGGGCTGGAGTGGGGTGTGGTGTGGTGGGGTGTGCTAGGGTGGGGTGGGGTGAGGTGGTATATGTGGAAAGAGCTGACATTCAAAGAAGTCTGTAGCCTACACTCAAGGATGGAAAATCATATCTTTTTTCCAGGGACATCTTAGGCTTCATGGTCCTGTCCTCTGAAACTGAGCTAAAGGGACAGATCCCTATGGCAGGATGGGGTGTTGCAGGTGATTGATAGTTTATTAAGGAGGCTCAAGGAGCTGAAATTCAAATTTACTTTCCTTTTTTTCCCCGTGGGGGAAAAAAAAAACAAAACAAAACTCCAGAAGCCAAATATTGGGAAGTCAGAAGCCTGAAGTCACTGAGTCAAGGCCTGGAATGTCCCTGTCATGGCTGGCTATGAAGCAGTTTAATTTTTAACTAGAGGGTCAATGTCTACAGCAGAGAAATGAAAAGCAGTTGTGTGTTCTTCGAGCAACTTCTTTAAGCTCTGATTTCTCATCTGTGAGATAGTGATGCAAATTCTTCCCCATCTTCCATCTAATTGAAAAAAAAACCTGAAGGGAATCTTACAGACAGAAATGTTTTGTAAACCCTCAGAAAAGACACTTCGGTTTTCTGTTACAGGTCAATAGGCATGGGTGAGGGGCACACAGTTTTTGTCCAGGGGCAGGCCTCTTCCCCTATAATGGAGTCTAAAAGTTATTATATGGTTCTAAATGTAGGATAACAGCTAATAGGGTAATTGCTAATATGTGCGATATTCCCTTATTTATACTAATTTTTAATTAATATATTTTCTTTTTCCGATGTTTTTTAAAGAAAGAACTTGTCAAAAATATAGGCACTCTGCTGATTAGCTTGGCAATTTGGCACAAACCAGAGTCACGTAGGAAGATGGAGCCTTCACTGAGGCACTGACTTGGATTGGCCTAGGAGCTGCCTGTGGGGGCATCTTCCTGATTAATACTTGGTCCAGCCTATTGCAGGTGGAGCCTCGATTGTATAACAAAGCAAGTTGAGCAAGCTGTAGGGAGCAAGCCGGTGAACAGCTTTCCTCCATGGTCTCTGCTTAGGTTCCTGCCTCCTGGATCCTGCTTCGAGTTCCTAACCTGGCTTTCCTTCATGATGGACCCAATGCCAAATAAACCCTTTCCTCCCCAAGTTGCTTGTGAGCAATGTTTCTTATTTATTACAGCAAAAGGAAGCAAACAAGAACAGGTACACCTTAGAATTAGATTAAAAAAGTGTCCCACTTTCCGGAAAATCTCTGTACAGGCTGGCCTCTGATTTGTAGTCCTATTCATGGTTCTCTTGCTTATAATTGATGTAAGGCAAGCGTCTTCATTTGCTTTTTAGTGCTTCTATAAGATACATGTCCTAAGTCATAGTACTTTGAAGGAAGGCAAGGCAGGAACTCAAGCAAGGCAGGAACCTGGAGGAAAAAACCTGGAGGCTGGAACCGAAGCAGAAGCCATGGAGGAATGCTGTTTATTGGGTTGTCCCCCATGGCTTTCTGAGTTTGCTTTCTTAGACGCCCCAGGTCCACCTGCCCGGGGATGCAGCACCCTCAGAGGGCTGAGCCCTTCCATGCTAAACAGTAATCAAGAACGTGCCCTGTAGACTTTCCCATAGGCCATCTGAGGGACACATTTTTCTCAATTGATGTTCCTCTTCCCAAATAACTCTAGCTGAGTCAAGTTGACAAAAACCTAGCCAGCACAGCAAGTAGAGTCCCAGCCAGTCAACCTTTCTCTCTGGCTGCCTTGGCCCTGAGCTGTGACTATCAGGGTCAAAGGTGAGCCATTTGGGGCAGGAAGGTTTAGTTGGATAAAACACATCATGCTTTCAAGAGTAAAATGGAAGACAAGCAAATGTTTAGGGCTTACAGATTATTTTCTTCCCTTCTCATCGTCTCTGAAAGACCTGATTTGTAGGTGAGAGCCATTTCATAAATCATACAACCTTGAATAGTGGGTAGCTTGAAAAAAAATGAATTCTTTATTTATTAATATGCATTGGTGTTTTGCCTGCACACATGTCTATGTGAGGATTTCAAATCACTTGAAGCTGGGTTTCAAACAGTTGTGATCTGCCACATAGGTCGTGGGAGTTGAACTCGGGTCCTCTGGAAGAGCACCCAGTGCCCTTCACTGCTGAGCCATCTCTCCAGCCCTGTGGGTAGCTTTTCAAGAAAGGAGGCTTCTGTATGTGGCAGGAATTCTTAATGAGTGGAGGGTAGGTGAGAGTGGAATCCACTTCTCTTACAATGTCTTCCTAAACTATTACCCCATTTTTTTCATTGAGGACTTCTCAGAGAAGGAGTAGAGTTCAGTTTATGTTCTAATTCGTGTGCAAAGGAACCCTAGAGATTTCAAGAAGGGAGCTGTATTAGAGAGGAGGTCATATCTGCCCTTCCCAATTTCATCTTCCCTTTATAAAATAACAAACCTTCTAGACGTCACTAGGAATAAAAAAATACTTGTGAAATACCCCATAGTGTCTGACTTTAAAACTCGAATGCATTCTTATATAATTATCAATGATTTTTTTTTTTACATACATATAGTCACTATCTACCCCAAAACAAGTTTGTTAGTTTGTCTAGGGTTAGGTGGTCTTGGGTTCTAGAAGAAAGCATGCTGAGTAAGCCATGGGGGAGCAAAACAGTAACCAATAGGGTTCTATCTTTCACATAAATAAATATTGAGAATGTATGCTAAAATTTCTGTGTTCACCACTAGTCACTGATGCCTTATTAAGAATCGTGTAGCCAAATTTTCTTGGAGAGAAAGAAAAGGAAAATAGAGAATTTTGATGAGGCAACTTTTTTGAGGCAAGATTCTGCACTTAGCAGGGGACTTCATTAGATAGCCTGCTAAGCTGAACAGAGGAGAAGCTTCATTGATCATTAGCTGATCAATATGCTAGCTGAAGGGAGTGGGTGGGAGGTGAGGGTGGGAGAGGGAGGCAAGACAAATAAAATATGGTTTCATACTTTAATGAGCTCACTATCCAGCAGGGGGGCCAGGCATATAAAAATGCAAATACTATTTTGAGCATTGCTATGGCTTCTAGCTTGGTAAGACTGTTCCCTAAGGATCCATAAAAGGCTAGGTCTGTAGCCTGATGCTATTGTGAGGTGTTGGAGCCTTTGGGAAGTAGGTTATAATGGAAGGCACTAGGTCTCTGAGTGAAATTACAAGATCCCTTTCTCTGTCATTGCTCATGGCTTGTGTGCTGGCTAGTTTTAATGCCAACTTGATGAAGCTGAAGTCATCTGGGAGGTGGGCACCTCACTTAAGAAAACGCCTTCATAAGATGTGGCTATAGGCAAGCCTGTAGGGCATTCTCTTAAGCAGTGATTGATGGAAAGGAAACCAGTCCTTTGTGGGTGGTGCCACTCTTGGGCTGGTGGTCTTGGGTTCTAGAAGAAAGCATGCTGAGCAAGCCATGGGGGAGCAAACCAATAACCAGTACTCCTCCTCCATGGCCTTTGCATCAGTCCCTGCCTCCAGGATCCTGCCCTGTCTGAGTTCCTATACTGACTTCCACGAAGAACATCAAGGTGGGAGTGTAGGCCAAATAAACCCTTCCCTCCCCAGCTTGCTTTCGGTCATGGTGTCTCATTACAGCAATAGAAACCCAAACTAAGACGAGCTGGTACCAAGAGAGTGGAGAACTGCTGTGACCAATCTGACCATGTTGGTTTTTTGGGGAGAACTGTGGAAGGGCTTCAGAAGTTTGAACTAGAAAAGCCTTTGAGTGTTCAAAGCTTGATGAACTTCTCTGTGGAAGCTTGGAAGGTAAGAATGTAGAAAGCAGTGCAGATGAGGGAGGCCTGGCTTATGACGTTTCAGAGGGACATTTGACTTAAAGACTCTATCAGGGCTGTTTGCTATTTTGAGTTGAGAGTTTATGGTTCTGGCTAGCTGGGCTGAAGATTTAGCTGTGATTAACAAGAAACCACAACCACTGACCTAAAACCTTTGCTTTACTGGCACAGTTGGTGCTGGTCAGCTGGAGCCAAGAAATCAGCAGAAGAGACCAGCGTCAGTGATGTGAAATCTTCTGGGAAGTGTTTCCTCAGGGTCAGCACATGCAAGCTGTGTTCAGCGGCTGCCAAGGCTGCCCCTCATGCTGGCAGTGGAACTTGGTAGTGTAAGAGTCACCCATGTGGTGCTGGTTTTGAAGGGGTCACAGAGAACAGCTGAAGCCTGGCACTGTGTAGCAGGTTTGGGGGTCCATGAAGAGAGCCTAGGAAAGGTTATTGATGAAAGTGCAGCCTGGTGGCAGCAAGAGATCCTAGCACTGTGGAGATTCCAATACCATGGGATGACCACCAAGAACAGCACCAGCAGTGGAGCGGAGCCAGCTGGAGCCTTGTGGACAAACTGTGCTGCAGGCAGTGGAACCAGAAAAGTGACCCAAACCATTTGGAGGAGCCAGAGATCATGAGTGGATCCCAGACATTGGATATTGAGTTGTTTACACAATTGGAGTTTGGTTTTGCTTTGTTCACTTTGTGACTACGCTCTGGTTCTTCCCTTTTGAAGTAAGAAAGTATTTAATTTATATTTGATTTTGTAGAATTCCATAGTTGAGAGACTTTCAATTTGAAAAAAAGGGCTATGGGTTTTAAAAGACACCGTGGACTTTTTAAAAGAGACTGACTTTTCAAAGCATTGGAATTTGTAAGACTGTGGCACTTTTATGTTTGAAAAGATTTTATGATGCCGATCTTAACGTGTAATATTGGGAATGAACAAGAAAGAAAAGGCTGTGGCTTTTCTTTATTAGTGATTAATGGGGGAGGGGCCAACCCATTGAGGGTGGCGCCATCTCTGGGCTGGGGTCCTGTATTCCATAAGAAAGCAAGCTGAGCAGGCCATGATGAGCAAGTCAGTAGGCAGCACTCTCCATGGCCTCTGCATTGGCTTCTGCCTCCAGGTTTGCGCCTTGTTTGAGTTCCTTCCTTGACCTCCTTCCATAAACAATGGTGTGGACGTGTAAACCAAATAAGTCCTCTCCTCCCCAATCCACTTTCTTGGTCATGGTGTTTTGTGGCATAGTTAATTCTAAGACAGCTCAGAAATAATTGCTCTCTTAATCCTACGGGCATGACACTGTTGTTATCTTCCAGGATGGGATGCAGCTGAGAGTTGAGCTGAAGCCTGTGAACCTCCCAAACTGTGAGGTAAACAGCCACCTTCTTATAAATTGTTTCAATATTTCATTGTCATAGTAATGCAGTTGAAGTGACAAATGCTCATTCAACAGAGCATGGTCTACCTAGGAAATGACCTAGGCACCATTTCTTATGGGAGCTAAGAGAACTTAACTCAGCCTGGAATGAAAAAGCTCTGGAAAGCCGCTGTAGAGAGAAGCTTGACTTGAGACTTTACAGTTTTTAAAAGCCATATATTTAAGAATAATAGTTTATATACTGTAAGATTTATCCTTTTAGGGGTATAATGGTTGCAGCCTGTATATATTAGGTTTTGCCACACCATCCTGCTGAGTGAAAATTGTTCCCATAGAACTTTATTTATTCCCCTTGAAGAAATGCCTTGACCTGCTCAAAGAATCCCTTGGGCAAGAACTCTCCCGTATACCCTCAGCAATACAGCTTAGCTAGCTCAAGGGCATTCTCCAAACAGCCCCTCTTTGGCCATCAGACCTTCTGTATCTTGAGAACATCTGGTGATAGTGTTGAGAAATACTCTGCACATTTATCATTGTTTTCCTCTCCCTTTTTTCAACCCCAAACCCTCCAGAATAAAAGCTTCAGAGAAGCCCAGGGAAGGATCTTTGAGCAGCATTGCCTTAAGTCTCCTGGTTCTGTTGAGTCTTAAGTTCTACTCCAGTTCCTTGAATGGTCCCTAGAGAAATGTGATAAACCCTATACATTTTAACAAATGCGTTCAGCTCTACAGCCACTACTACAAGCAACATATAGAATACGCCAGTCACTTAAAAATGCTCTCTGGAGGCCCTCTGAAGGGACTCACTTCATCCCCAGCCCTGATGACCGCTGGTCTGGTTTTTCTCTACAGTGTAGTGCTTTCTAAAGTGTCCTGTAAATTGCATCATGAAGTGCTTACCTTTCTGTGGTTAGCATCTTTTATTTAACATAATTCTTTTGAGACGAATATACATTGTTGCATGTGACAGTAGTTTGTTCCTTTAGGGCTGAAGAGTTTTCCACTGAGTGCATGTGTCTGAAGTTTGTTTTCTTTATTCGTCAGGGCTGTTTTCCTCCCCAGATGTGGTGATTTTAAACAAAGCTTCGGTGAACATTTGGGACTAGGTCTTTGCACGTCATGTGCTTCCACTTATCTTCGATAAATACCTAAGAATGAGACTGCCAGATGAGTCAATCTGTGTTTAAATGAAATGTTTTCCATTACCACACGACCCAATGTTATCGTTTCTCAGCATATATTCAAAGGACTTTACGTCTTACTGCAGAGATACCTTCACCTTCATGTCCGTTGCTACTATTATCATACTGAGTAAGTATGATAAATCTTACGTTTTGGTATCATAATGAAATATCAATGCTCTGTTTGCTGTAGCACAGAAATGGCACCATTCTAGATGCTCACCAGCAGGTGAACGTATAGTGAAAACGTGGGGTATGCGCAGAATGGAATTTTATTCAGCTGGAAAAAATGAGATAATGAAGTTGGCAGGAGCAAAATGGATGGGTTGAGAAAGTACTACGTTAGGTGAGCGAGACTCAGAAAGACAGGAGCCACGTGTTCTCTCCTAAGTGTGAATAGTAGCATGTAATGTAGACAGGCATGCATTTCTGTAAGTAGGGGTAGAGTGAAACATTTAGAGAGGAGACCAAAAAAGGCCGGGACTAATGAGTGATGAGGAGGGATGGAACTTAGACAAAAATCTATTTAAAATCATTAAAAAAAAAAAGAGCTAGTTTTCTAGTTTCAATTGTGTCATAGTTTTCTTTCCTTTTTGGTAGATAAGTGCATACAATTTAGTTGTTAGTGAACATGTAAAAGCCTAAGACAAGCTGCATAGCTTCAGAATGGCCATTTTCACTGTGTAGAAGTTTACTGAGGTGTAGAGTTTGGGACTGGGCAAGTGTTTGTTTGAGTGACTACCTTCATCTAGTTGAGTGATGTTATTTGCACATTCATTGCAATAAAATTATTATTCATAAAATTAAAAAAAGTAAGGAATTAATAACACATTAAAATAAATACTTGATTTATATTCCCTATGTTAAGCTGTGTAGAGGCATGGAAGGTTTTTTTTTTTTTTTTTTTTTTTAATGGAAGGTATTTTTAAAAGCACATCGAGCTTTAGAAGTGGAAGCTACAATGTGTAAGATGAAAAGTACACTGAGATTAGCAGAAGAATAAACGTAGAAATAAAAAGGCAGTGCGCCTTAAGATACAGCAGGCCTGAAGGAAAGCTTCAGCCGGTAAGAGAGCTACTGGCTCCATAATCGTGGGAACTGGAGCCTGGATCCCACAGGTCAGGTGTTCCTGGAAACGCTTGCAATGTTACCTCTTGAGGAAAGCGGAGACAAGAGGATCACTGGGGCATGCTGGCTTTCAGTCTGAGAAGGCACAAGCCCCAAGTTCGAGGAGAGACTATGCCTCAAAGCAATAGATGGTGCTGGAGTGAGAGGTCTGATAACCACAAAGCCTCTGAGAGACCTCCAGAAAGGCCCCAGACTGTTTGGCTAATCTGACCCCAGGACAGGTTTCATTTTCAATTTTGCCTAACTAGGCCTGGGTTTCTGTTTTTTGGAACATAGAAAAACAGTTTCTGGAAAAACCGCAGCTCACAGGCAGCCAATCAGCTTAAAGGTTAACACATGGGCTTGAGCTAATGATTTAGAAAACATGAGGAAAAAGTCCTTAGCAACTCTGGAAAGTTCCTAAATGTTTAGCCAATCCTAAATACCCCCAACCTCCCGAGTCACTAGTAACCAATCAAATGAAAGATTACCTCAGTCCTTCTGGAAATATCCCTAATTGTCTTTAAATTGAGCCTTCATGCTTACTTCGTGGCCCCATTCTAAGGAATGGTGGGTCCGGCATGTTGGTAAATTTCTGCAGAATAAACGCTCCTTGCTTTTACATACTACTTGAGTCTGGGGTTGTTCTTCAGTGATCTGTGGACCTTAATAAGAGGAGGACATCTGGTGCCCTTTTCTGGCTTCTGCTTGCATGCACAAGCATGATGCCTGTACCTACACACGTATGCACTTCTACTCATACAAACACACATGTCTGTGTACATGCACATGTGGACACATGTTAAAAAGACATAGCAATATAAACAATTCAAGGGAAACACAGAAAACTATTTTTAATGAACGAATAATGAGCAAGCTTGGGACAACTTCAGGTGGTGTAATCTAAACATATGGTCAGAGTCTTCCAAAAGAAGGCATATGTTTGTACGTGTGGTATGGTGGAACAACCAATTAACAACAAAGCAGGAAAAATTACTCAAAAAATGACTAAAAATATTTGAGTAAAAATGTAGTTTAAGAATCTCAACAAGAATCAAAACAGTAAAACAAAAAGACAAACCCTGAATTTTGAAGTCAGTGATACAAAGTACTTGAAAGAAAGAAAAAGAAAAGATGCTGTATACAAGAAAACAAAGGAAAAGATGGTAGCTCATCACTTTTGAAAAGCAATGAAGGCAAGACAATAAAAATGTATCTTAAATAATGGGGGTCAGGGGTACCGCCAGACTGAGCTAGCCATTGAGTTCATGCAAGTGAAAAACAAAGATTTTTATTATTTTAAACAGGGCAAAGTAATGGTTTCTTACACCATGTCTGCACCACTTTATAAGTGATATTCTAAGCAGTGAAACACAGCAAGGAAATAAAAAATGAATCCAGACTGGGAGGAAGAAACTATGGTTGAAATAAAGAAGTAAAACTATTTAAGTGCAGACAAAATAATTCTGCACAAAAACCAATGAATCTGCTGTGGATAAAGAAGTATGTAGGTCTCTTAAAGTTACAGAACACAAGATCTATTTGCAAAGATCAAATGCTTTTTATATACTAGCAATGAATAATCAGCAACTAGAAATACTTTAAAAAATTAAAATAGCATAAGATAGCATAAATAGGCATAAGCCTGACATATAACCACAGGATACGTGTATATTCATAAACTCTATAAAAGATCTCTACACTAAAACCTCCAAACCCGCTGCTGAAATAAACTAAAGATGTAAATACATCAAAGGCTATAAGAGCAAAAGACGAGAACACAAAACTAAAAAAATGTCTCCTTTCCATCGGGGATGTCAGAGAGCCATAGGACGTTAAGAGAGTTTACTTTCAGGTATGAAGTGGAGAGTTAGGAAGGCTTTCTTTGGCCCACTATCATTTGAGTTGCAAGTCAGAAAAGTTATTAATAGAGTAAAGTTGTGTTAGTCTGGGGACCAGGCCAACCAGCATGGGCAAAAGCCATCAGAGAGAATGTGTCCTCCGTATGTGACAATAGTTCCTGGAGATGCTTGCAAAGCTGTCGCAGGGTGCAGTATTCAACCTACCCTGAAGAGTGACTGGAAAAAAAAAAAAAAAGAGTGACTGGGAGATAAGGCAGAGAAGTGTCTAGAACTTTTCCAGGAATGTTGCCTGTTGAGTGAAAAGACAGAGAGAGGGATTAGAAGTGGTCCACATGGCTGAGCATTAAAGGCCGGAGAGACCTGAACAGGAAGAGGGAGAGGTAATACTTGTGGACAGAAGCGGAAAGACACACATGGTATACACTCACTTATAAGTGAATATTAGACTTATAGGATAAACACACTAAAATCTGTACACCTAAAGAAGCTAAGCAAGAAGGAGACCCAGGGTAAGATGATCAATTCTCACTCAGCAAAGCAAATGGGATGGACATTGGAAGAGGGAGAAAACAGGGATCAGGACAGGAGCCCTTTGAGAGGGCTTCTGAAAGACTCTACCCAGCAGGGTATCAAAGCAGATGCTGAGACACATAGCCAAACTTTGGGCAGAGTTTAGGAAACCTTATGAAAGAAGGGGCAAATAGAAAGAACTGGAGGGGACAGGAGCTCCACAAGGAGAGCAACAGAACTAAAAAAAATCTGGGCCCAGGGGTCTTTTCTGAGACTAATACTCCAACCAAGGACCATGCATGGAGATAACCTGGAACCCGTGCACAGATGTAGCCCATGGCATCTCAGTGTCCAAGTGGGTTCCCTAGTAAGGGAATTAGGGACTGTCTCTGGCATGAACTCAGTGGCTGACTCTTTGAGGGGGTGGGTAGCCTTACCAGGCCACAGAGGAAGACAATGCAGCCACTCCTGATGAGACCTGGTAGGCTAGGGTCAGAGAGAAAGGGCCGAGGACAGCCCTATCAGTGGACTGGTGAAGGGGCCTGGGAGGGGATGAAGGAGGGAGAGTAGGATTGGGAAGGGATGAAGGAGGGGGCTATAGCTGGGCAACAAAGTGAATAAACTGTAATTTAAAAATAAAATAAAATAAATTTAAGAAAAGCTGGTAATGAAAGGTATGGATCTAGAGGGAGAGTGGAGCAGAGAAAAGGAGGGTTGGCCTGCTTCCCTGACACCCCCTTGTTGGCGATGTGGGAAGAGGAGACAGGTGGAGATGGCAGGAAGCTGAGGTAGTTCATGCCTAATTTACCTACTGCTTTATTATAAAACCTAAGACAAAATGCAAAGAAAAAAAATTCAACTATAAAGAGAGAATTTAGAAGTTCTCTATCAAGGAGATCCAAGATGGCCACGCCAGGAGGACACTGTGTCTGAGGAGCAGAACAGCAGTGTTGGTACAGGAACCAAGAGACTGAACTCTGGGCCCTAAAACTCCAGTGATCGTGTTTCCCAGGTGAGAGGAAACCCCACGGCGTGGAAATTAATTGGGTCCATTCTCAGGTCACTCAGCTAAAACCCGGAAGAGTTCCTGGGTTCCAGCAGGCACTCAGTAACCAGACCAGAGCCACATGCCTGCGTGTCCTGATCACCTTCCCAGGCTGAACTGTGGGCACCAAAACACCAGAGACTGGGATTCCCAGTCGCAAGAAAACCCCACAGGAAAGGAAGCAAGCGGGACTGACCTCAGGTCACCCAGTCTTTCCCAGGAAAAGGTCCCAGGGACCAGAGGGTGCACAGCCACCAGCCCAGAGACCTGCTGCATGCCCAGCTCTCCCTCACAGACAAAACTGTGAGCCCCAGCGCACCAGAGACTGGGTTTCCCTGTAGGGAGAGAACCCCACAACAAGGGAAATGGCAGGTCCGAGCTTAGAGCACTCAGCTGACCCCCCCCCCCCATGGAAAAGTTCCCAGGTTCCTGCAGGCATCCAGTCACCAGCTTGGAGCCACCACCCAGCAGCACCTGTGCGCTCTCTACGCACCACCCTAAACACCACAGACTGGGTTTCCCTGTTGGGAGGAAATTCCACAATGGGGGAAACATCTGGCTCTACCTTAGTACACCGGGCTCCAGAAAAGTTTCTGGGTACTCACAGGCTCTAGGCTTGAGCCTCCTGCTGCATGCATGAGAGCTGTGCTCACCTGCCACTGATTACCGCTTGGGTACTGGGCCACAGAGCTCCAACTTCAGACCTACAGAAGCCTGGGACCCCTAAGATCAGCCCCCAGATACTGCTCCAAGGGGCAAACAGTTATCCCTGACTAAACTGACCAAACCTTGGGGCATCCAGGTTACAGCAGCAACTCACTAAATTTACAGCAAGAAACCCAGAAGCAGGGCAGCTATCTCCAGGACTTCTCTGGGTGAGAGGAGAGCCCCCCTAACTAGCAAAGTCCACAGTTACCACTCAGGTCTATATGCCTGAGGTGAGCTGTGGCAATTCCTGAAAAACACTGGCCATTCAGTGACCATACCAAAAAAGCTGAGGAGGCCTCCTTCAGAAAAATAATTTTCCTGCCAAGGGGATTCTCCCTACCACAGGATTCCAGGAAGCACCCTAAACTAACACCCAACACCTAAGATAGCCCAATGGGTAGAGGCTAGCACAAAAGCTCAACCAACAAAAGACAGAACTTTTCTATCAAGGTCCTCCATGAGCAGCCAGGTTCATGAAACATATAGTTGGTTTCAGTGAAATACCCAGTCTGTTGAAGTGGACGTTTCTCGTTTCCTTGAAGACTGAGTTTTGTCAAGTGATGTTTTGCTACAAGCTGAGCACGCGCTGTTTTGCCCAGGTTGGCTTGTGAGAGCGCATGTGATGTTTTTCTGTGAGCTCTCACGTGCGAAGGGCTTTACTTTGGCCAGCTGAGAATATCTGTGGGTGGACTCTGAGGAGAGGACGTATGTTTTGGCCCATGCGCAGTGAGACATGGCTTTTTGGAATGACATTGATATACTGATCTTTATGCTTTGACCCTTAACTTCGCAGAGAGAAACATTCCAGAGAGAGTCTTTGGGCAATCCAACTGAGTCTTGTGGCTTTTGCCGACTTCGCTGACTTTGTGTTGCAGTTTCTTTGCTGCTTCGTGTTGGCCTTTGGACTGGACTGCTGCTATCCTGAGGACTGAGTCTGGCAATCCCCCACTGACCCACTGACCCTAATCAGCAGGAAGTAGATAAAAGAGGACTGTAGCTCCTTTTCCCACTATTCTCCTACCTAAGGTTGTGGGGGCTCAGGGGAGGTTGGAAGGGAGGTAAAGGTGTTTAAGAAAAAAAAAAGATTTTGGTGAAAATCTAAGCCGATAGTCTGTGCTTTTGGTGAACATGTATAAGTATAGCTCGGGTTATCAAATCAACTGGAGCCCTGCAATTCCTACTTGGGACTTGTACCAATAATGTATCTATTCATGTGCTACTCGTGAAACAGAGAAGGTAATAGGTGAAACTACACAGTGTCCTGTTTCTGACACTCCCTTGAGTATTGTATGTTTCTGGTTCCATGCACCAGGAGAGCTATACGGCCACTTTGCTACTGTGTACTCTCAGGTCTAACCCTGTGAGTTGCTTGATACATAGCTAATTAGGTTCGCTTTTGTTGTTAACATTTTAAGTACCAACATTACCCTACGAGGCTGGTACTACTTAAAAGAATTTTCACTGACTGTATAGTGCTGCTTGGCCTGTGCATACTGTCATGTATTTAGTAATTCCTGCTTTGATAGAGGCGCAATTAAGGTTTTTACAGTTGACCTAGTTTCACCACAGTAGTCACAGCTATTGTTTATTAAAAACCCACTACTAAAAAAAAAAAAAATATCACTTATGTGTTTTTCATGCAGTTTATCTTTGCCCATCCTGCAGGAGAGTAAAATATCTAACCCTAAATATATATATTGGTGTATTTCAAGTTAGTTATTCAGAGAAACTGCGGGCCTCTGCAGATATGGGAATGACTTTGAAAGCCGTCCTTTGGTTACAAAAAGGTTTGTATCTGTCTATGTCAGTAAACAGTGGGTACAGGCAGAATCTTCTCAGTTGCACATTTTTACCTCTCCGCTACTCTCTGCCTAGGAGGGTTCTTTATGAAAGGAAGGACAGGTTGGGTATCTGATCCAGGCGGCTGTACAGCAGGAAGACCCTCACTCCTGATTCACCATGCCGTCTCACTGTGCGCATGCTCTCCTGACCGACCAGCAGCCTGTACCATCTCTGCCCCTCTCCTCCCCCCCACTCTGAGCCTTCTCTCTTTTCTTATTTCTATGCAAAGTTCATTTTATACCTCATATCTCCATGCCTTAGGGGAGGTAATAAAATTTGTATGTTCTTTCCCCCGTTATCTATGGTCAATTTATTTCACAGACTAAAATTATTCAAACCTAAAAGGGAATTTAAAACTTCTCTATAATCCAAGTTAATAAATTATTATCATTATTGTTATTATTCCCATTTTACAACTAAGAAAGAACGTGAAGCTCTTTTTTAACGCTAAAATGTTATTTATTTTAATATTAATATTTCACTAGTTTCTAGTGAAAAACTCACATGCAGACAGCCATTTTTTAAAAAAAATTTAAATATTTTATTTATTTAATCACTTTACAGCCTGATACTAGGCTGCTTCCTAGTATCTCTCCTCCCAGTCCTACCCTCATGCTCCCTTCACCTCATCCCCTACTTCCTCCTCCTCCTCCTCCTCCTCCTCCTCCTCCTCCTCCTCCTCCTCCTCCTCCTCCTCCTCCTCCTCCTCCGAGAAAGGGAGGCTCCTAAGGTGTACCAATCCACCCTGGTGCCTCAAGCCGCAGCAGTACTAAGCACATCCTCTCCCACTGAGGCCTGTCCAGCTAGAGGAGAGGGATCCAAAGGCAGGCAACAGAGTCAGAGGCAGCCCCCCTCCCCTCTTGTTAGCGGGGCCCACATGATGACCACACTGCACATCTGCTACATGTGTGTAGGGGGTCTGGGTCCAGCCCAGGCAAGCTCTTTGGTTGGTGGTCCAGTCTCTGTGAGCCCTCATGAGCCCAGGTTAGTTAACTCTGTAGGTCTTTTTGTGTCCTTGATCTCTGGCTCCCTCTGTCCTTCCTCCCACACTTCCACAAAACTCCCCGAGCTCAGCCTGTTGTTTGGCTGGTCTCCGCATCTGTTTCCATCAGCTGCTGGATGAAGCCCCTCAGAAGACAATTATGCTAGGCTCCTGTCTTCAAGCAGAGCAGAACATAATTAATAGTGTCAGGGGTTGGCTCTTTCCCATGGGGTGGGTCTTAATTTGGGCCAGTCATTGGTTTGCTATTTTCTCAATCTCTGCTCCATCTTTGTCCCTACACACCTTGTAGGCAAGACAAATTTTGGGTCAAAGATTTTATGGGTGGGTTAGTGTTGGCCTCCCTCCACCGGAAGTCCCACCAGGTTACAGGAAGTGACAAGTTCAGGCTTCATGTCTCCTGCTATTAGGGATCTCAGCTAGGGTCACCCCCATAGACTCCCACGGGCCTCGCTGTCGCAGAGATGCTCTCCCACCAATATCTGTTCTTTTTCTAGGTCTTTCCTTAACCCTACCTCCCCACACAGCTCCCCCCTTCTATCTACATCAGATGCCTATTTTTATTTCCTCTTCTGCATGAGATTCAAGCATCCTCCCTTGGGTTCTCCTTGGCTTCCAACTATGTTGGAATTTTATTGGGGATTGCATTAAATTTGTAGATTGCTTTTGGTAAGATGGCCACATTTACTACGTTAATCCTACTGATCCGTGAGAATGGGAAATTTCCATCTTCTACTATCTTCTTCAATTTCTTTCTTCAAAGACTTGAAGTTCTTGTCATACAAGTCTTTCACTTGCTTGGTTAGAGTTACACCAAGGTATTTTATATTATTTTTGGCTATTGTGAAGGGTGTTGTTTCCCCAATTTCTTTCTCAACCTTCTTATCACTTATATAAAGGAGGGATACTGATTTTTTTGAGTTAATTTTGTATTCAGCCACTTTGCTGAAGGTGTTTCTGTAAGAGTTTTCTGGTAGAATTTTGGGGTCACTTGTATACTATCATATCATCTGCAAACTGAGATTCTTTGACTTCTTTCTTTCCAATTTGTATCTCCTTAATCTTCTTTAGTTGTCTGATTGCTCTAGTTAGAACTTCAAATACTATATTGAATAGATATGGAGACAGTGGGAGACCTTGTCTTGTCCCTGATTTTATTAGAATTGCTTTAAGTTTCTCTCCATTTAACATGATGTTGGCTACCGGCTTGCTGTATATTGCCTTCATTATGTATAGGTATGGGCCTTGTATCCCTGATCACTTCAAGACTTTTAACTTGAAAGGGTGTTGGATTTTGTCAAAGGCTTTTTCAACATCTAAGGAGATGATCATGTGGGGTTTTTGTTGTTGTTGTTTGTTTGTTTTGTTTTTTTACTTTCAGCTTGTTTATATGGTGGATTATAGTGCTGGATTTTTCACATGCTGAGCCATCCCTGCATCCCTGGGATGAAGCCTGGTGGATGATGTTTTTGATGTGTTCTTGGATTTGGTTTGTGAGGATTTTACTGAGAGAGTATTTTTGTATCAATGTTCATGAGGGAGATTAGTCTGAAAATTTCTTTCTTTGTTGGGTCTTTATGTATCGTCTCTGGACAGAGGCCAACTCCTGTCACTCAGTCCTAAACATTCACCAAGTAACAAAAACACTCAAGCAAATGTGCCTCAAGTGAGATACAAAGAAAAGCAGAAGTTAGCCAGATAGGAAAAGAGAAGACAGGTAGAAACTGAGGCATGTTGCAAACATGGAGCCAGAGAGGAACACAGACAGACTTAGGGGCAGAAAGAATGTGCCCAGAGCAAGGCAGATAGGTGGGATAGGGTACGAGAGTGGAACTGGGGTATGTGTAGCAGAAGAAGGTGTACCTGAGCTTGGTAAGCCATGCTAATGTAGCCGTAGAGGTATAGAAGGTTATGAACAGCATAATATACATCTGCTGTGCAGAACGTTGCTCTGATGGCACATTAACTGAAGGGGCACAGTAGGTGAGCAGTTGTTGGAACAGCCTAGAAAAGGCATGCTGGAGGCTTGGCCCAGAGCAGAGGAGATAGTGGTGAGACTGATGGGCGTGAGACAAGATATGGACTGGGCTGGGTGAAATGAGGTCTTGGAGAAAAGGGTCTGAGAGATGGGTCCATTCTGACTCCTGAGCAACCGAGTGGAGCTGGGACATTTGCTGAGATGGGGAAGAAGGGAATGTTCTAAGGGACAATTAGAAATTCAGTTTCAAATACTATAAATTTGACTCACCAAAGAAGCATGAGAATACAGTGTCCAAGAGGCCACTGGCCACTTAGGATCTGAACAGAGGTGTCTGAGTGAGAAACAGCAGAGTCAGTGACATAGTAAGGTCATTGGATTTCTGAAGCGGAGTGGCAATCTCTGCAGTGCAAAAGGAGGGTGAGGGAGGAGCATGAAGGGCTAAAAAGAGAGGGAGATGAACAGTTTTAGAGGTTGGAGGAGTAGAAACAGCAAAGGAGAATGAAAGGAAAACCAGATTCAGGATGAGCTATTTTGGAACCCAACTGATGAAGACATTATTCTCATAGAAAGAGGTAATCAAGAGTGCTCATCCCTTTTGAGAAAGCAGAAAGAGAATAAACGAATCGTTCCTATTGGGTTATCCAGCTTGTGGGCCACTGACTCATAACGTTGATTGGGGCAGCTCTGGTGGTGCAGCACAGTGATCTGGAAGAGCTCTGTGGTGGTGTGGGAAACTGGAGACACTCCCGCTGGCCTCCCAGGACCCGAAGTAAACTCCCAGGAATCCCACACCCCTGAGGAGATGGGTGCCTAAAGTGTCTGAGCAAGCATAAGCTGTGGCAACTGTCACCCTGGAGGAGGACTGTCATGAATTTTCCCGTTCACCATTATAATTTTATGGGAGTAATTTGTTTTGCTTTGGGACTTTTTAAGAACTAACAGTGAAAGAAAAATGAGAAGCTTTCCAGGGGACAGCGCCTGTGACAGCTCAGCAGCACAGAGATCCCGAGAAAGGTAGAGAGGATGAGAGGAATTTAGAGGAAATTTACGAGTTGGGTTTCAAGCTGTTCACGGTGCAATAGAGGAACAGTATGTTAAAGTCTGCCTGGGAGGCTGCCATTCACCTAGCTACAGGAGGATGGGGATGGAAGAGAGAAATTCACT
Organism: Psammomys obesus; assembly: GCF_907164565.1. NCBI lineage: Eukaryota > Metazoa > Chordata > Mammalia > Rodentia > Muridae > Psammomys > Psammomys obesus. The sequence goes on from NW_026585690.1 coordinate 1,342,645, forward strand.
CAGGCTACAGCATGAGGGCTATTGGAAGAAATGACCCTAACACTCTTGACATGCTTCTGGCTTTTTATTGGGAATCGTTCTTCAAAAAGGACAGCCTAGTCTTAATTTTTTTCTCCCTAGGGAGCAGTGCTGCAGGGCTCAGCATGATCTGGACCCTGTGTTGTCTGCTCCACTGGGAAATGCTGACTTGGGAAAGTATATATAGTTGCCCCTGGAACTGAGAAAGCTAAAAATTTTCATTTTTTTTTTTTTTTAAATTGACTTTGGTACTGTATCCTGTTTTGTTCCCATAAATCTTCAGTTTTTTTTTTTTTTAATTATGTTTATCTCAGCCCAACATTTAAACAGACCCCTTTTGTCAAAACATACCTATTTGGATTGTGAGGCCACAGGAAATTTGGAGGATGGAGAGAAGGCAACCTGTGCTAAAGTTTTAACTTTGCCCTGGAGGTTCCACAGCCCGCCGTTCCAGTGATGACTGTCCAAACACGACTGGCAGTGGGCAGAATCATCTGGGCGTGGCTGTGGAGTACGCAGAAAGGTCCTCAGGGACCGAGAGCTGGGAAGATGGCAAGAGCACACATGTGTGCCTAAGCCTGGTCCAGCCACAGCAGTCATTTTACAGGCCTGATTTGCCAATGAAGATAGCAGGTACATAGTTCCAAAATTGTCAAGCATAGTCAGGTAGGTAGACCTGTTTAGTGTCATGGCCTGCAAGCCGTTTCATGTAGTCCAGAACTCACTTCAGGTTTTGATAGTACATTAAGGCCAAATATATAATGGAAATGAAGGAAAACTGTTGGATGCTGATTAAAAAACTGCATGTGGGAGCAACTGAGCTCCAGACCACTGTCCTTGGCAGACTTGCCGTGAAGGCAAAAACTGTCTACTTAACAGCCCTAAGAGTGTACTGCCTTGCTGTGGAATCGAAGTGTGCCGTGATCGCTGTGTATCTCTGGTGGAAAATTCTTGCCTTCCTTTTGAAATGCATCTTTTTCATTTTTTATGATTATGTTTTTAAAGTTTTTTTTTAATTTAAAATTTATTTGTTACAATTTATTCACTTTATATCCCAAGTATAGCCCCCTCCCTCATCTCCATCTGATCCCACCCTCCCTACCTCTCTCCTGCCCCAATCCTTCTCCCCTTAGTCCACTGAAAGGGGGAGTCCTCCTCCCCTGCCATCTCATCCTAGCTTATCAAGTCTCATCAGGACTGCCTGGATCCTCTTTCTCTGTGGCCTGGCAAGACTGAATTGCCAGGGGGAAGTGATCAAAGAGCAGGTGACCGATGATTACATTTTTTTTTTTAATGGCTCATTTGAGTTCAAACATTCTGTTGTTTTTCAGAGGAACTTCAGTGATCCAATTAGTTTTCTTTCAGTATTTATTTGAAAATAAATACTGGGTGCTGGGTGTGGCAGATGAGGTCTGTAATCTCATGTTTACAAGGACAACGCAGAACAGTGGGAAGCAGCTTGTCTTGAGGCTTCCACGTGTGCTGTCACGTGTGCTCACACAAGTGCACAGGTACGTGCTCAGAATAAACAAATGATGTAAGTATTAAAAAAAGAAAAGAAAAATTAAAAGCTTTCTGTGTATATGCTCATACATACAGTTGGGCACATGTGGGTACACATACATACATCTACGTATACATGTATGTGGGGGGAATGGGAGGCAATGGGGAGGAGGCAGGGGTCAGGAGGAGAGGGAGAAATTACAGTGTAGGAGGAACTGAGGTGCAAATAACAGAGGAGCGTGTGGTGGGCAGAGCACACTTGCTGGCTCACGTCGAAGTGGAGATTGTCTGACTGTATTCTTTATTCTGTGGAGTCACTGAGGCAGACATTTGCCAGCCCTCGGGGCTGAGAACATTACGATGCATCTTGAGGACTTGTGGGGGATTTGTCTCGGCCCCACTGGTCTTTGGGATAATTGCTTTGGATGATTTTCCTTAATCCTTCTCCTTGGTGATTCTGTAAGGTGCCACATTGCTGACATTCTGCCTGCTTTTTCTAATTGCTTTCTGCTCTGCGCTCCTCCGCCAGGGACCCCGAGGCCAGATGAGGAATAGTAATTGTCAGCCGATCTTGTGGCCTGTCCTCCGAGAGGCGATGCCATAAACACGCTTCATCTTCAAAAAACCGCAGGCTGTGTTTTTGGTGCCAAAAAAAAAAAAAAAATCTATTTAGGCTTGAAACACGACGTAGACCTTTGCAAATTCTGGGACTGAAAAAGGGGTCTTATGTACTCAAGATGGACACAGGCATTTGAAAAATCGGGTCAGATTTCAGCGGCTTCTCAGGAAGAAAGGAGCTGTTGAAACTTTAATAGAAATGGATATTTCTCTCCAGGATGGTTAAGGTGCAAGAATGGAAAGAAAGCTTTTGAGAACAGCTCTTTAAACTCACATCCAGTGCTTCAGCCCACAGGCGTCCCCAGAGGCGCACTCTGACCAAGTACATTATAGGTGGTGCTGAGTCATGTCATTCTGGTCAGATGGATCAGACATGGAAGTGGCCTGAAGCAGGTTTACTTGTTACAGAGGCCTAGCAGTCAATGGTGAGTGACTCTGCCGAAGCTTAGGCAAGATGTGAGGCAAATGGAACCCTATCTGAACAAATTGCACAAGTCAGAGAAACCCTGAAGAGCCTCAGGCCCTGGGCTTTATGTCTTGGGGACAAAAGGGTTGCTAGGCTAAAATGTGGTGGGACATCCTGCTCCTAAGGAAGGCAGGAGAGCTCAAGCTTCCCTGGTCGTTCATTATTGGAGGACATGGCCATTAAGGCACCTCCTGCAGTTCTTCCTGAGAGCTGACTCTAAGAAAGGGAAGGGGTCAGGGTGAGCCAGAAAGGCATCTCACAGTCCCTGTTTCTAAAGAACAAATGGCCTCCTAGAACCAAAGGGCTTCAAAGTGGAGACAAAATGCTATTCCTAAAGATTACAAGTCATTACTGTTTCTTTTTACAATGAAACTGAAAAATCCGGTTTTTGTCAAAGAACTAACAGGAAAAGTTTGTTTTGTGTTGTGTTGTGTTTGTTTGTTTGTTTTTTCCCTAAAAGAATTCTGAGTACAACCTTTGAACAGGACATCTTTTTATTTTTATTTATTTATTTTTTTCTGCTGACAATTCAATGGTACTAACTAATCTGGATTTTATGTATGTATAAAGTGTGTGTGTGTGTGTGTGTGTGTGTGTGTGTTTTAAAGAAAGGTAATTTAGCCATTTATAAGGATGAGTCTAGACCTTAGCATGTCGGCTTCCATAACCCTGTGTTACTGGCTACAGTGACTGGTTGGACCTAAAGTGGCTGGGTGTCCTGAACATCTTGTCTTACTTTATTGTCTCGGAATGCTCATTTTCCTCATTTTGTTATGAAAATTTAATGTGTGTATTTACAAATCCAGTTGCGTCTTGAGAAAACACGAGTGTGGCTCTTTCCAGTGCCCAGTGCTAATTAAATCTCTCGGTTCACTGGTTTGTGGGTTTGACTGTAAATAGGAGTGTCAGAGTATCTGGCATGTATGCCCAGGCTCTGTTTATGCCTCTCTGTTCTTTGCTCTATCCCGGGAGTATACCTTTCTTCACACAGCTTAGTGTTATTATAATGAAAGAGAATCCCAAATGTTCAATTTTACTGAAACAGACTCAGGAGCCAGACATTGGGGTGAAAAACTGCTAGTTCAGAGAGGCAGAGAAACCAGCCAGCTGAGCTTCATACTCAGCCAGCGTCTCTGTAGAAAAGATCCCTTTCTCCTTCTCTGTAGTCATCTTAAAAAACCCTCCAAACCGAATGTCCCTCCTTTCTACTTCCTGTGTATCTCTCTATCTGTCCTCTGAAATTCCTCTCACTCTCTATGGCTTTTTCCCCCCATGTTCACTTCTTGTCAGCTGGTTGCTTGCTTTGATTCTTGACCTAAGGTTAATTTATTTAATCCTATTTACAGAAAGCTCTTGAATTAAAAGTGTGTGCCAGGACTGAGCCATACCACAACTAGAAACAGGTTCTTCCAGTAAACAATCTCTGGGTTCACAGTGTGATAAAAGATCCTGCAGCAGCTTAGTTAACTTATACACAGGAAATGCTCAGTTAATTTCAGCTTTACTCCTCCATGACCTTCCTCTGTTTTTTTTTTTTTTTTTTTTTTTAAATGTTGTGTATGTTCATGAATAGGACTAAGCCTTAGCATCCTCAGGAATAAGACTATTCATTTACACTGACCTGTCTGGATCTTAGAAGGTCACAGTGTGTGAACTGGTTACAAAGAAAAGGCTAAGCGGGAGTTAACTTTGGATTTCTTTGATGCAGAAGAGTATCCTGTACAGGTGCTCACAGTCTGTTGCTCAGACTCCCGGTACCACCTAGACTCCAATAACAAAACCAATCGTGTTGACAAGAGATAGGTTCTAGATTGCCATCCTGGTAGGGAACCACCAAGCGGAAGAGAAGTCACGTAAAAGCATGAGCAGAAGATCCCCACCGTATCTTCAGCAGGTAGGTGCAGAGCCAGTAACAACTTATAGAAATTAGTATTAGTACTGTCTACAGCAGTGGGGAACTGTGGCACAGATCCATGCTGCCCTGTGAATAGTTTTTATGACTTTTTTTTTTTCTATTCAGATAAAGCTGGGATTCTTGGCTTCAACACAGAAAGAATTTTTTTTTTTTAGAATGAGCCATTATGAAGCAGCATGGGGGTTTATTAAGAGGTTTTAAACATAGATTTTTAGTGTGGAAGTTATTAGAGAGACATGGCTGTGGGCTTCTCACAGCACCTGCGTACCTACTTTGGTAGGTTCTGAGGTTACAGCCCTGAGGGTTTCTGAGAGATCTTTTTTCCTCTTCTCTTTGATAAATAAGGTCATAGGATGGTTCCCAAGGATGCCTTGGATGGGATTACATTCTGATGAAACAAAATAATGGGCTATAAAGGTTGCACAAGAGGTTTGGGAGACATCCTTTTACTGTAAATGCAGTGGCTTGTGAGATTCCTCGAAAATTGCAGGTTTACATCTGGAAAGGGAGAAAGGCCAAGTGTGCTTAGGCCTTAAGCGTGACTCACTGGTTGTTTATTCTTGTTGAAATACCCCTGCATGAAAATAATGGTGCAGCTCTGCAGGCATCCTTCCCAGTGAATTTTGTATATTGTCCTGGGATTCTTGACTCTCAGCTGGCAAGGTTGGGGGCTCCTCACCCTCCCTGTGCCCCACTAATGTTCCCTGTGTTTCCACCCTGCATCAGTAGAAAGTGGACAGCATATGGTGTACTTCCATTATTTAGTTAACTTCCATTATTTGACCTCCAGGAGGTGCTCAACTGCTATATATTTAAAAACTACATGGTGAATGAATGAATGAATGGATGCTTGAATGAATGATTTTCCACTCAGGGTTTTAGATCTTAAGAGGAAGGCAGATCTAAGAAAGACATTACTAATGTTCAGTGGTTTGTCAAATTAGAAACATCTCTTATTCTCTTTAGAGGTGTGTAAGAGCTGGCAGGGGTTGGGGTTGCGATGCTGTGTGCTCTGTCGCAGTCATGGCTATAAGTTGAGCAAGTAAACCTGCAAGTGTACTTGGGGAATAGCCCAGGCCTGACACGAACAGGCCAGAGAGCACTTTCTCCCTAGCTAAGTCAATAAGGGAGAAACAGGAGTGGGAAGGGAGATGTAAGCCAGTACCACAGGGATCCTGGCCTTTGGGACCAAGGACTGTCTGCACACCCAGGATGATGGAGCCACAGTGGTTGTCTTTCAGAGTGAAAGGTTAGGAGGGGAGGGCCAGCCAGCAGACCACCGTGGGCTTCTATGTGCTTCCTGGTGAAAGCCAGGGCCATGCTTCCCTCCGTGTGTTCTTTCCAAAGCCTGAAGGGGATCCAGCTGTTCTCTGCAGAGTCTCCCCTCTTGGTGCCATGAAAAATGATATCAGAGTATTGAAAAGCTCTTTTGTTTTTCCAGGCCGAAGGAACTGGTGTTTTATTAGACTGAGCAAATGTCTCTTGCAACAATATTGACTCAGATGATGGTAAATGAAGATATCCTCTCTAAAGCTGAGAGTCTGTCACTCATGACATTTAGAACACGTACAGGCTAGCTGTAAATGCCTCCTCCAACACTGCAGACACCAAGAACAAATGGATTTGAAAAGCATGTGTGTTCTTGGTGAATCCCCCCCCCACCCCCATGGAAAACACCATTTTTGAATTCAGAAGGCGACTGATTTTTATGGACCATAAAACACTCTGATTGAATTACATAAAACCAAATTTTGGCTTCTTATTACATAAAGAAACAATAACTGTATTTCCCCTTTATTTGAAGGACTGGTAAGAGATGAGCTACCCGCCCCCACCCTCAAAGATAAAATAAACTTATAGTCAGGAACACCACAAGGAGGGATTTAGATAAAACAGAGTACTTAGAAAGGGTATTGACCACTGACTGTGAGCGCCTCAAAGTGCTCACACAAAGCCACCGCCCTTTTTACAAGCTGCTCCAGAGGCATTTGGGTCCTTGGGTTTCCAAGGCCACCATCAAGGCTTCACAAGTTCAGGCCTATGGGGGGCTGCCTTGCAAATATCACAGTCCCCTAAAACCTCTCCTTGATTGGACTTACTGCTTGCTCCCCATCCTGACCTGTCCCCTCCCCTTGCTTTCTGTTACCTTTCTTTGTTTCTAAGATTAAAAAAAAAAAAAAAATATATATATATATATATATATGATATATATATATATATATCAGCTCTTATTACTGACATGTGTGCCTTTCCCTGACTGATGAGGATGGGATTTTATGTAGCTATGGGACAGCAGCCTGGTCTATCTACCAAGACTTGTATTATTTAGAGAGCCTCTGGTAGATTACCCTCTTGCAAGGCTCTTCTTCTTTCTCGGGAGGAGCTTAAACAGTGACTTTAAAGAGCATGGCCAGTTTTAGGGCATTAGGAAAAAAAAGTATGGAATGTGTTAATGGATAGGTTGCTAGTTAAAATAAACATGTAGCGATAGACAGGAAATCGTATGGGCTATCTATATTTAAAAAAATTTTTTTTCTCTCTAAAATCACTCCAGGCCAGGCTGTGAAATCAAATGAACTGTTTAAAAATAATGAGAATTTATTAGGGCATTTCTATACAAGATAGGGATATAAAATATAAATCGTTTTTCTCTGTTGTGGCAAAATCATCTGCAAATGGAAATAGAAAAATGACATTCCACGTTCAGTATCTGCAAAATACTTCGCAGTAAAGATAACAAAATGTAGGGCCTGCATAAAGAAACCGTAAAGTTGTTATTGAAAGACATAAGGCAAAAGCTAAACAAATTGGAAGATGCATCATGCTTCAAGATGGGGAAGCTCAAAATCAGAAACATACCAATTTCACCAAGATAGTTAAACAAGTGAGTGTATAATATTCAGTAAAACACTAAAATGGGTTTAATTTTAGAGTTGGAAGAGAAGGTCTTAAAATTCATAAGAAAAGTACTTCTGCATAGAGGAGAAAAAAAATGAGAGAAAAGTAATGAAAAGTGACTGTTTTTCAAATATCAGAATATAGTACAAAGCAAATTCACGACAAAGATCTACCTGCCCTGCCCCCTACGTGCTTAGCTGGATATACGATATTTACAAAAATGTATTTTCTGCATACTAGGTTTTCCTTGAGGGCTGAAACAATTAGGCACTGCAGTTCAGGGTTGAGGATGTTGGGGATACTATTTAATAAAGGAGCTGACACAACCGATCATTCACACAGAGAGGAATAAAATAAAATATCTCTCACATCAGACTCACAAATGCCTTCCAGTTTCAAATTGTGATTGTTAAAAAAGTTAAAAAAGAGGGGCCAAGATGGCGGTGCAGGGAGAACACTGTGTCTGAGAAGCAGGACAACACACTCCGTGCAGCGACCAGGAGACTGAACTCTGGGCCCTAAAACAACAGCGATCGATCATGTTTCCCAGGTGAGGGGAGGCTCCCACGGCATGGGAATCGGTCGGGTCCACTCTCGGCTGCCCAGCCAGAACCCGGAAGCGAACCCGGGTAACTCGGGCACTGGGTCTCCGGGCTGGTGCTGCAAGCCTGCTTGTCCCGATCACTTTCCCAGGCTGATCGGTGGGCACAAGGGTGCCTGAGACTGAGAGTCCCAGTCGCAAAAAAACCCCACGGGGAAGGAAAGTTGCCAGACTGGTCACGGGTCACTCAGTCTTTCCCTGGAAGGTCTCTCCGACCACGGGTACCTGCCGCCATCACAACTGAGCTCCCTCCTCGCACGGAGAGCAGCTGCGCGCCCAGCTCAAAATCCCTACTCCCTCTTGGGAGGAGGCAGGAGGCATCCAGCAGAATCTGCCACAGACCACATTGTCTGTACCCCAACCTGAGATCGGGGCTGAGAAAACCCAATCCCTTCGGGCACTCCCCCAAATGCCGCCATAACCCTGCCACAGCAGAGCAGAAGGATAAAGAGGCGCACAGCGGCTTCACAGTGCCGGAACTCCAGTGCTTCCGTCCGCTCCTAGCAAACAAACTACAGCTCGGGATCTGGGACTGTGGTCATTCTACACATCCTGAGATTCTCCTGGGTCCAGCGCAATAAGGGCTAGCAGCAAGTTCTATCACCAGCGCCCCTCCCCCCTCTCCCTGGCAGAGAAACGCCAGCTCAGGGCTCAGGATCTGACTGAGAAGCCCCAACCCCTGCTGGCACTCCCCTGAGAGCACCTCCATAAGCTTGCCCTAGCAGAGGGGAAGGTCAGAGGGGAAGGACAGAGAGGCAGCCTGCCAAGGACACAGCACCCTCTCTCCAGCTCACCCAGCGGCCCCTAGCAGAGAAACCCAAGCTCTGGATCTGAGGACACTCAACGCTACCTGCTATTCTCTCGGGATTAGCAAACATAGATTCTACCGCCAGGCTGCTTCTGGCAGAGGGATCTGGGATTGAGTACACTCAATCTAACTCTTTCCCGCGCCACCCAGGGACAGTCAACATAACCCCTCCTGGAAAAGGGAAAGGACAAAGAGGCAGCACACAGGAAAGGTGGACACTGAGTCCTGCGGCCACAGTGTCACAGAGCTGACTGTTAGCCTACCTGTGCACTTCCGCAGCAGGACCAAAACAGAGAGTAGTGAGCAAGGGGAACCCCTGTGCATTCCAACTGGTCCTGCAAGAGAGTGAGTGAACCTTCTAGGGAGAGATTGCCCCAGACCCCAGGGCCTCTCCACAGAAGCAACCAGACGAGATCCCTGCCACCCACACCCCTAGTGTGGGCATCATAGGGATTCTTGGGATAGTGACCCCAACATTGAAGACTCTGCCTTGCGGGTCCACCAGTGTAATCCAGGCAAACAATCCCTGGATCCCAGACAGAGCTGTATACTAGTTTGGCCTGTAGGCCACTACAATAGTCAGAGAATCCGCTCATGCACACTGCGCCCACTAAAAGCGCACTCGAATAGCGCCAGTGTCACATTCCTTACTTAGGCAAAACTGAAACCACAGCGCACACTCCCAAACCAGTGAACCTCTCTCATCTTCCTGAAAAAACAGTCCAGAAAACAGAAAGAGAGGATCATAACCCGAACTACAATCTCAAGGAACAAACAGTGAGGATTATAAATAACCAGATGGCTAGAGGCAGACGTAAGAACACTCCCAACAAAAATCAGGACATATGACCTCACCAGCAACCCCACAAAACAATGGACACTTCAATTCACTAGATATACAAGAAAACGACTTCAAAACTATGTTTCTCCAGCTATTAGAGGCCCATAAAGATGAAATGAACAAAGCCCTCAGAGAAATAGCCAAAGAAATCGAGACTAACCAAGAGGAAACAAATCGTGCTCTCAGAGAAATGACCACGAAAATTGAGGCAAACAGAGAAGAAATGCACAAAGCTCTCAAAGAAATGTCCACACAAATGAAAGCAAATAAGAAATAAATAAAGCTCTCATAGAAATACAGGCAATTATACCCAAAGAAGTAGAGGCACAATTAGTGATACATAGAGAGGAAACGAACAAAAAAATAGAAGCTATCATTGAAAAGCGGGACTCCACATTCAAACAGATGAAGGAAATGGTGCAAGACATGAAAACAGAATTAGAATCAATAAAGAAAACACAAATAGAGAAAAACCAGGAGCTGGAGAACATAGAGAAAAGATCAGGAACTACAAAGGTAAGCATCACCAACAGAATACAAGAGATGGAAGAAAGAATCTCAGGAGCCGAAGATACACTTGCGGAAATTGACACGTCTTTCAAAGAAAAAATAAAATCAGAAAAGTTCCAAACAGAAAACATCCAAGAAATCAAGGACACCATGAAAAGACAAAACCTAAGAATAATAGGAGTAGAAGAAAAAGAAGACATCAGGCTCAAAGGTCCGGAAAATATTTTCAAGAAAATTATAGAAGAAAACCTTCCCAACTTAAAGAAGGAGATGGCCGTAAACATACTAGAAGCCTACAGAACACCAAGTAGACTAGACCAGAAAAGAAATTCTTCATGTCACATCATAGTAAAAACACTGAACCTACAAAACAAAGAAAAAATTCTAAAAGCAGCAAGGGAAAAAGGCCAAGTAACATATGACGGTAGACCTATCAGAATCACACCAGATTTCTCAACAGAAACTATGAAAGCCAGAAGGGCCTGGACAGAAATCATACAGTCCTTAAGGGACCACAGATTCCAACCCAGACTACTATACCCAGCAAAACTTTCAATCAACATAGACGGAGAATTCAAGATATTCCAAGACAAAACCAAATTTAAACAATATCTACATAGTGACCCAGCTCTACAGAAGTTACTAGAAGGGAAACTCCAAACCAAAGAAAACAACTACATCGAAGGAAACAGAGGAAATAGATAACTACACAACAAAAAACCAAAAGAATACAAGCAATGAAACTCAGTGACACCACCAACCCCACATCTAAAGTAAGCAACAATTGTTGGTCACTAGTTTCTATCAACATCAACGGACTCAACTCCCCAATAAAAAGACACAGACTAACAGAATGGTTGCGGAAACAGGATCCATCATTCTGTTGCATCCAAGAAACACACGTATGCAACAAAGATAAACACTACCTCAGAGTAAAGGGCTGGAAAAATGTCTTTCAAGCAAATGGTTCCAGAAAACAAGCGGGAGTAGCCATCCTAATATCTAATAAAATAGACTTTCAACCCAAGTTAATCAAAAAAGATAAGGAGGGCCACTATATTCTCATCAAAGGAAAAATCCACCAAGAGGACATCACAATTTTGAATATCTACGCCCCAAATACAAGAGCACCTACATTCGTAAATGAAACAATATTAAAGCTTGAATCACACATTGATCCTAAAACCCTAATAGTGGGAGACTTCAACACTCTACTCTCACCAAGGGACAGATCAACTAGACAGAGAACAAATAGGGAAATAAAAACACTTACAGAGACCCTAAATCAAATGGACCTAATAGACGTCTACAGATCTTTTCATCCAAACTCAAAAGAGTATACCTTCTTTTCAGCACCACATGGAACCTTCTCCAAAATAGACCATATAGTTGGTCATAAAGCAAGCCTCAACAGATACAAAAAGATTGAAATAATCCCTTGTATTCTATCTGACCATCATGGACTTAAGCTGGACCTCAACAACAACAGAAATAACAAACAGCTTACACGCACATGGAAACTGAACAACTTGTTACTCAATGAAAGCTGGGTTAAGGAAGAAATAAAGAAAGAAATTAAAGACTTCCTAGAATTCAATGAAAATGAAGGCACAACATACCCAAATTTATGGGACACATTGAAAGCAGTGCTCAGGGGAAAATTTATAGCACTAAGTGCCTGCAAGAAGAAATTCGTAACATCACATACAAACAACTTAATGGCCCAACTGAAAACCCTAGAAAAAAAAGAAGCAGATACACCCAAGAGGAGCAGACGGCTGGAAATAATCAAACTCAGGGCTGAAATCAATCAATTAGAAACAAATAAAACTATTCAAAGAATCAATGAAACAAAAAGCTGGTTCTTTGAGAAAATCAACAAGATAGACAAACCCTTAGCCAAACTAACTAAAAAGCAGAGAGAATCTATCCAAATCAACAAAATCAGAGATGAAAAGGGTGACATAACTACAGACACTGAGGAAATTCAAACAATCATTAGGTCATACTACAAAAGCCTATATGCCACAAAATTTGAAAACCTAAATGAAATGGACAATTTTCTTGATAGATTCCATCTTCCAACATTAAGTCAAGATTAGGTAGAAAGACTGAACAGCCCTATATCCCCCAAGGAAATTGAAGCAGTCATTCACAGTCTCCCCTCCAAAAAAAGCCCTGGGCCAGATGGTTTCAGTGCGGAATTCTACCAGACCTTCAAAGAAGTGCTCACACCAATTCTCCTCAAACTATTCCACAAAATAGAAACAGAAGGTACATTACCAAACTCATTCTATGAAGCAACAGTCACCCTGATACCTAAACCACACAAAGATCCAACAAAAAAAGAGAACTTCAGACCTATCTCTCTTATGAATATTGACGCAAAAATACTCAATAAAATACTTGCAAACCGAATCCAAGAACACATCAAAGTTATCATCCACCATGACCAAGTAGGCTTCATCCCAGGCATGAAGGGTGGTTCAACATACAGAAATCCATCAATGTAATCCACCACATAAACAAACTGAAGGAGAAATACCACATGATCATCTCCTTAGTTGCTGAAAAAGCATTTGACAAAGTCCAACACCCATTCATGTTTAAATTCTTGGAGAGATCAGGAATACAAGGTACATATCTAAACATAGTAAAGGCAATATACAGCAAGCCTATAGCCAACATCAAACTCAATGGAGAGAAACTTAAATCAATCCCACTAAAATCAGGGACAAGACAAGGCTGCCCACTCTCTCCCTACCTCTTCAACATAGTACTTCAAGTCCTAGCCAGAGCAATAAGACAACTAAAGGAGATCAAGGGGATACAAATCGAAAAGGAAGAGGTCAAAGTGTCACTATTCGCAGATAATATGATAGTATATATGAGCGACCCCAAAAATTCAACCAGAGAATTCCTCCAGCTGATAAACACCTTCAGCAAAGTGGCAGGATACAAAATCAACTCAAAAAAATCAGAAGCCCTCCTGTATACCAAAGACAAAAGGGCTGAGAATGAAATTAGGGAAACAACACCCTTCACAATAGCCACTAATAACATAACGTACCTTGGGGTGACACTAACCAAGCAAGTGAAAGACCCGTTTGAGAAAAACTTCAAGTCTCTGAAGAAAGAAATTGAAGAAGATCTCAGAAGATGGAAAGATCTCCCGTGCTCATGGATTGGTAGGATTAACATTGTGAAAATGGCCATCCTGCCAAAAGCAATCTACAGATTCAATGCAATTCCCATCAAAATACCAACTCAATTCTTTACAGACCTTGAAAAAAAAGATTCTCAGCTTCATATGGAGAAAGAAAAAACCCAGAATCTCCAAAACAATCCTGTACAACAACAGATCATCTGGAGGTATCTCCATCTCCGATCTCAAGTTGTACTACAGAGCAATAGTAATAAAAACTGCATGGTATTGGCATAAAAACAGAAAGGAGGATCAATGGAACCACATAGAAGACCCAGAAATAAACCCACACACCTATGAATACTCGATTTTTGACAAAGAAGCCAAAACCATTCAATGGAAAAAAGACAGCATCCTCAACAAATGGTGCTGGTCCAACTGGATGTCCACATGCAGAAAAATGAAAATAGATCCATATTTATCACCCTGCACAAAACTAAAGTCCAAGTGGATCAAAGACCTCAACATAAAACCAGATACTCTAAATCTGTTAGAAGAAAAAGTGGGGAACAGCCTAGAACTCATTGGCTCAAGAGACAACTTCCTGAACAGAACACCAACAGCACAGGCTCTAAGAGCAACAATTAATAAATGGGACCTCATGAAACTGAAAAGCTTCTGTAAAGCAAAGGACACTGTCATCAAAACAAAACGACTGCCCACAGATTGGGAAAGAATTTTCACTAACCCTTTTTCTGACAGAGGACTAATATCGAGTATATACAAAGAACTAAAGAAGCTGAAAAGCAGCAAACCAAGTAATCCAATTAAAAAATGGGGAACAAAGCTAAACAGAGACTTCTTGACAGAGGAATATCGAATGGCACAGAAACACCTAAAGAAATGCTCATCCTCATTAGCCATCAGGGAACTGCAAATCAAAACGACCCTGAGATTTCACCTTATACCCATCAGAATGGCCAAGATGAAAAACTCAAGGGACAACACATGCTGGAGAGGTTGTGGAGAAAGGGGAACCCTCCTCCACTGCTGGTGGGAATGTAAACTGGTACAACCACTCTGGAAATCTATCTGGCGCTTTCTAAGACAATTAGGAATAGTGCTTCCTCAAGACCCAGCTATACCACTGCTAGGTATATACCCAAAGTTTGCTCAAGTACACAAAAGGGATATTTGCTCAACCATGTTTATAGCAGCTTTATTTGTAATAGCCAGAACCTGGAAACAACCCAGATGTACATCAACGGAGGAATGGGTACAGAAATTGTGGTATTTTTACACAATGGAATACTCAGCAATCAAAAAGGAGGAAATCATGAAATTTGCAGGCAAATGGTGGGATCTAGAAAAGATCATCCTGAGTGAAATATCCCAGAAGGAGAAAGACAAACACGGTATATACTCACTTATATAGACCTATAAGATATGATAAACTTAATGAAATCTGTACACCTAAAAAAGATAATCAAGAGAGCGGACATGGGGTAAGATTATCAATCCTCGTTTTGAAAGACAGATGGGATGCACATTAAACATTGACAGGAGTCTACTGAGCGCATTTGAAAAACTCTAACTAGCAGTGTTTTCAAAGCAAAGACTCATGACCAAACCTTTGGCAGAGTACAGGGAATCATAAGAAAGAAGGGGAGTTAGTCTGATGGGGAAAGGATAGGAGCTCCACAAGGACCAAATATATCTGGGCACAGGGTCTTTTCTGAGACTGACATGCAACCAAGGACCATGTATGGATATAACCTAGAACCTCTGCTCAGATGTAGCCTGTGGTAGCTCAGTAACTAATTGGTTTCCCATAGTGAGGGGAACAAGGACTATTTCTAACAGGAACTCAATGACTGGCTCTTTGGCCTCCCCACCCCCCAAGGGAGGAGCAGTCCTGTTAGGCCACAGAGGAGAGCTTTGCAGCCAGTCCTTAAGATACCTGATAAAACAGGATCAGATTAATGGGGAGGAGGTCCCCCCTATCAGTGGACTTGGAAAGGGGCACGGTGGAGAGGAGGGAGGGAGGGAGGGACTGGGAGGGAATGAGGGATCGGGACACGGCTGGGATACAGAGTTAATAAAATGTAACTGATAAGAAAAAAATAAAATTAAAAAAAAAGTTAAAAAAACGAGGGCCCTTCTATGATGGAACAAGGATCGAAGATTTATTGCACTTATAATGAGGAACCAAGAGGAGAGAAAGTTGGTCCGGAGGGCGTTTGGAGAAGAGAGATATGTGTCTGTCAGGAAAGACATTCTGAGGCAAGATTACCAAGAGAAAATGGCCTGTTGGGGAAAAAAACTGTACTATGATAGAAACTGTTCCACTGGATATAAAAAGTTTGATTTTTTTTTATTGGAGCAAACCCTACAAGTTATCATGAGACTCTGCAGAGTCCAGACCCTAACTCATAGTCAACATCAAGGAGCAGGTTGTTCCTGTCCTTGTCCTCAGGGCTAAAGAAATGTCAATAACATGTCTACAAGCATGTTACATACAGTGCTCTAGTTGAACAATGAAAGCATCCATATTTTTCATTTTTCCAAGTTTTGAATATTTTTATTAATACCAGGTAGATCAATGAACTAAGTGTAGACAATAAAACAGTTTTTAAAATACCTGTGAGAAAATCTAAGAGATATCTACATAACTTTTGTGGAACAAAGGAGATGATAAACAAGATTTTATGTTCAGAGCCTATTTAATCACAGACCCGGGGCTAGAAAAGTTGCTCAGTGTGAAAAGCACTTTCCTTGCAAGTGTTAGGACTGGAGTGTGAATCTCCGGCAACCAAGTAAAGCTGGATGAAATGTTGTGTTTCTGTGTTCCCAGAGTCTCTGGAAGTGTGTAGCCAAGCTAGCCTCACGTGGGGAACAAGGAAACCAGGTCCCCAAAAAGGTCAAAGGCAAAGACAGACAACATGACCTTGTTCTCTGTAGAAGTATCTTTTATTTGCCTAATTGTCATCTTGGATGCTTGTTGCCTCCATCTGCTAACCTAGGCCTAGTCCTGAAAGCGTCTAGCCTCCATACAATCTTATCTAGGCCTAGAATGTTCTCAGTCTCTGAGACAGGTTTTCAACCTGTCTCTGTAAAACTCTCCCTATAAAACTGCTTCTGAATTCCACGAAATGAACTGCCTGCCACAAACTCAACTACACTGCGCTGCCTTTCAACTCACTGACTTGCTGGAACTGCCTGAACAGAAGTGACTAAAACTTAGAAATCTGCATGCCTCCATCTCCTGAGAGATGTGTACCACCACGCCTGGGCCTAAGCTGTTCTTTACCTGAAACTTGCCCTAAGCCAATCTGGTCTTGAACGCAGAGATCTTCTTGCCTCTGTTTCCTGGGAATAAAGGTGTGTCTGTATTCCAGCTGGATCATATAGACCTAGAAGGTCTTTGAATGTGATCTCTTGCCAGAGCAGCCATGTTCTAAAGTAAAATTTCTCTGCAGTTCTCTGACTTCCACTAACAACTCACATACATGATCATAGATGTGCACATACATGCATGTACATTGTATACATATACAAAGATTTAAAAAGTAGGCTATATAAAGCTGAAAACTTTTTGTATAAGAATACAATAAACAAATCAACAAAGAAGAAATAAATTTGGAAAGTGTATCCTCTATAATGCAGAGGATAAACAAAGGCTTTCTATATGAAAGGTCACTACAGACTGACCAGAAGATGAACACTAAGTGGAAAAAATGGACAAGAGTTTTACAGGCAATTCAGGGAGGATCACAAATGATGTTCACAGATATAATAGGCTGAGGAAACTCTAAACAAGAATGGGGTAGTCAAAATCTGACAGCGGCCTAGGCTCTTAGATGCTATTTATAGCTGCAAGGCATGTAGAAAAATAGCCTCATATTCTGCTGTAGAACCAGGAATTGTTATAGCCCTTTTGAAGATAAATGAAATTTATTGTTAAAATAAAAATACATATATTTCTGGATCCAGCAAATATCACTTGGGAGAGGTGGTCAGAAAGAAAACACCAGGCCTAGGAATGTGAATTAAAGTTACTTATTATACACTAACTGGATAAAAGTAGAGACAGAAATGAATGTCTCCTATCAGGAAATACTGAATGGATTTTGGAATATTCTTCCCATGTGATATTGTGCTTATCGCCTAGTGATATCACTTAGTGATATTTCACTAAGTAAAAAAGAATTGTACTCATAACAGGTAACTGGAGGTAATTTCCACAAATTATGGGATGAGAAAAACAAGATGCGGAAAAGCCTGTAAAATATGATCTCATTTTTATATAAGAAAAACGCGGTTCCTGCCACCCGTGTATATATACACACATGTTTGGCTAGTGCATTGTAAGCATGAAACAAATGCAGAAAAGTGAACATGCCAGGTAGTTAGCATGGAGGACTGTGAGGGGAGGAAAAGAAGGAGACCAAGGAAAGCGGAACTGTAAGACATGAAACCAGCCTTGGAAACAGTCAGTTCTGGATGCTTTTGGAAAGTTGTGTTTAAATATACTGTGAAGGCAAAAAAAGCTCAGAAATGATTCTGACTCATAATCGAGAAAGATATTCACACATTAAAAGCAATGAAGGAAAAAGTCAGAACTGGGTGAGCGAAGGAAAAGAGGTGAGTGACGATTACAGCCCCTTGAGCTGTGATTGGCCTTGAAAACTTTCTTTCTTCCCCCTAAGAAGTTAGAGTCCAGTGATTGATAAAACATGAAATCTATAAAACAGATAAGCCTTTTTCATTTTTTTTTTTTCTATGCTAGAGATCAGACCCAAGGCCTCATGTAGTCTAGGCAAGTGCTCTACCCCTGAGCTATGCCCCTAGCCTAGGAAGTGGAAGTTTGAGGGTAGGATTGGCTGGGAGGGTGGCATGGAGTGGTAGAGAGCCAGAAAGGTCGGGTTCAAAGGGCAAAGCAGACTTCAAATGCTGATGATTACACAGCGTGACACTCTGCCTAGATTCTGAGAACACAAACAGCCTTGAGTTGATCGAAATTCGTTTGGTGTAAGGACCCTGCCTCTGACATCTCCATGTCTGTAAAAACAGCTGTGTACCATCAGAAGACAAACAAACAAAGAAACAAACAAAAACCCACAGTGGGATCATCCGGATGAACAGCACAGGGTGGTAGAGGTGAATGTCTTGAACTGGACAGATGATCCTTGTGTTGTCTGGGGAAGTGACTTGGGTCAGAAGCAGGGCAAACAGCAATGAGTTTGGAATGTTCTGGGAGAGATCACTGTGTGCACCTTAATGAAAGGCCTCAGTGCTGCACAGGGCCTGGCTGACTAGGGCTGGCCTCTCAGGAATGAGGAGTGTCCTTTCTGCTCAGCACCAGGAGGCTCTGTCTTTATGTTCCTGTTCATCTTGTCCGGAGGCATCACCACAAAGAGGACAATACTGACTGCTGTCCAGAGAGCGCAATAACACGTTGATTTTTCTTGCCAGGAAAGCCTGGAACACTTACTTCATACAGCTTCCTTACAATATACTGCTTTAAAATAAAATTTAAAGGCAACAATGCTCACGCAGCATAAAAAGCCTTCAGAAATAGGTAAACAATGTAAAATATCAGCGTCATGAAATCTGATATCGAGAGGTCATTACTTTAAGTATTTGCTCTACTCCTGTTTCTGCTCTTGCTTTCTTTCTATCCATTCATTTGGTAGGCATGTTCTGAGCATCTGTTATCTACTATGTGTTATGTGTTTGGGTAAAGCTGTGACTAGGAAGATTCTGCCCTAACCATGTATATAAAAGGTTTATTATTTATTTTTAAACATACTGAATATTGAAGATATAGCTAATATCTGGCTATTTTCATCAACATTGACCACAAGATGTATGGATTTTTCTAAAATGGTCTCTGTTAACATCAGGTGCAATGTGTGCCCGCAGTGCTTATGATGGGTGCTCTTGCCTCTCATGCCTAGATTTTGAGTGGGTGACTCCATCTTGGAGACCCAGGTCTTATCCACTCTTGATTTTTTTCCAGTATGAGCCTTAGAGCCACACTGGACTGAATTATGCCTTTCCCCTGGATGTTGAATTTGGGTTGGGTGAGAGTAATTAGCCTTTTTTTTTTTTTAGGAATGTAGATGAGACTTTGGTCATATCTCCTGTTGTATAGATGGATGATTCTAAGACTGAAGAATGAGTATTTGCTGTGTGTGTGTGTGTGTGTGTGTGTGTGTGTGTGTGTGTAGAAGATCACACTCAGAACCAGGTTTGGCCTGGCTGAGCTACTGGGAATTGATGCTTGCTGCTGACCATCTAATGATCCAACTTGACACTTTGTGGGAAACTTTTACATTTCTGCTATCTGGTTTTCCTGGTTTTAGTTGCAGTGTAGACAGGTACAGGGCTAGACATCCAGTAGTTACGTGAAGCTAGGCACTGCTCCAGTTAGGCAAAGCTGACTAGTGTGGAGAGATCACCCAACACTAAGTAGATGGTGGTTAACTACCAGCAAACGTCTTAAAACCCACAAAATCTGTAAGATGCTGTCTCATAGATACTCCATATTAAAAACAAAACAACCAACAACTTGCTGAAAATTTTACACACAATTTTGGTACATAAGAAAACAGAAAAAAAAATACCAACAAATAACAAAAGATCACCAACAACCAAGAAGGAATTATTATTACCCTTATGTAAATGTTGATGGTGGTAAGAACAAGCAGCTAGTCATGAGAGGGATCACCAAACTCATGGAGAGTACAGCAAACTCCTGGTAGGCCTGCACCGAAAACAGGAGGTTAAGACCTTGACAGGAGGCCTGGGCATCTGCATTTGGGTCAGATTAGAAATCACATGCCCCTGCTAAAGAAACTTCATTCTACTTTGCTGGTTCGTTCGTGCCTCTGATCTACACAGAAGTCAATGGGGAGGGACTATGTTTTTTTTTTTTTTTTTTTAATTGCAAAGATTCCCCCATCTAGGTGCGGGTTCATCACAAGTCTGACTCTAACCGGCACACCTACAACCTGGCTGCAGCTGCTCCCTTCCTCTGGAAAGTGTCGGGGTCCACATTGTCTTCATGGGATCCAATAAGACCCATTTTCTTCGCGCTTGCCCTATGTCTTTGAATGTAGGCTGAGGCCTGGATGATTAATTATTTAATAAGTTGTATAATATGACACCAGTGTTTGAAATCCCTTAATCATGCAGAGTTTTATGAAGCCGTGGAAATACAAGACAGAGAAAAGAAAATCCCCTCTGAGTTATGTGGAGGGAAAAAAACCCGACAAGTCTGAAGGATCTGGGAGCCTGGAGAGAAAGAGACAGACAAACATGCGATGGCTTGTGGGAGAGGATTAGGTGTCTGATCTGACTTTCAGAGCAGACATGTAGGAACAGCTGTGGTGTGCAAGCATCAAAGGCCACAGGCAGCTTGGTGACAAGACCCACACCGGGAATGACACGGTACTAATGACTTCCACTTACTCCTAAAAA
The DNA here is from genome assembly GCF_907164565.1 of Psammomys obesus. Classification (NCBI taxonomy): domain Eukaryota; kingdom Metazoa; phylum Chordata; class Mammalia; order Rodentia; family Muridae; genus Psammomys; species Psammomys obesus. The sequence goes on from NW_026585690.1 coordinate 1,363,453, forward strand.
TATGCACCGGCTTTGGAAAGAAGCCAAGCTATTTGACCCTCTTGTCCCATTCCTGCCAGCTCCCTGCATTTGGTCCTGCGGGAAGGACATAGCAATTCCCACGCTGGGGATGAGGCCCGTTTCAGATGGCTTGCGCGTGCCTCAGTTTCTGTTTGTGCTCTTCAAGCTCCCGTTTGTGGTTTCAGGACCCTTAGAGCTCCTCTGGTCAGGCTCTGCCTGTTTAGCTCTCTCTCTGCAGAATAATCTAGGTCTGTGCTCTCCCGGGGGTCAGAAAGAATTTGCTCAGTTCCATATTCTAGGTATGTGCTGGAGATACTGGCCAGGCTCAGCATCTTTACTTGTCAGAATTGTTTCAGTTGGGAGTCCCAAGCCCAACCCAAACTGTCGCAAGGAAAAGAGGGAATGTGTTGTTTAATTTAGTACAAGATCCCAGGGAAACTTTAATTTTAGTTAAGACCAAACCAAGAGATAAAAATAGTTTTGCTAAGGGGGTATGATAAGAGCTGGATGACAGCCAGGACAAACTAAGACGGGCCCATCAGTGTTTCCTATATTCTACGAAGTGAAGACAGCTTTGAGTTTTGTGTTTTGGAACAGGGTTTTAGTATGTAGCCCATGCTGGCATGGGACTCCATCCTTTTCCCTCTACCTTCCAAGTGCCTGGATAACTGTTGTATGTCAACATGCCTGCCTCAGACCATTGTTTTGAGAGCGCCAGAGAGTCTCAAAAGAATGCAAGTGCTAGTTGGTAGGAGAAAAGTTGAGATGGAGACCTAGCACACGCCACAGAGCGTAAGAACAGGGCCCTGGCGGGCAGAGAGCAGAGCAGGGTCAGGAGGCTGTTCACAGAGCCAAGGACACAAGCAAAGGCCAGGTTTTACTCAGATTAGAGGGATACACAGCCTGTCAAATAATTTCTTTCTCATATGAAATTTCCAGGTCTCTCATAAGAGAATAAAAGTGTTTCTAGCAAAAAAAGAGGAGAGAAAGAAAGAAACAAAGAAAGAAAGAAAGCAACACAGACAGAAATATGCACACACGTGGCCAACACAAACAAAAGCATAGTCTATTGAAAGAGCATGCTAGGATATTCAGGATGCATGCCTCTCTCTTCTTTCTCTTCTGCTGTTAAGGAAATGAACCTCCGTTCACATGTGTAGGTCCTACACAGAGCGGGCCGAGGGAACGACGAATCGACTAAGCAGGAACCAAGTGTCAGGTGCTTTTTTCTCATTTGCTTCCTCCTTGCTGCTGCTTGCTATATGAGGTCAGCACGGCTGCCAGTTCACACACAGAGAGGCAACTGCCGCCGCTGAAAGCCAGCTTAGTAAACAAAACCCCAAGGATTCTGTGACTTATTTAAGGTCAGATAGCTGGTTAGCAAAAGAACAAGGTTTGGTTGAACTAATATGAGCTTCTAATTATAAAAATTTGAATTCTAGTAGCCAGGCTGCGACTTTGATGTTTTAAGAAAACCAATGTTTCAGAAAGGTGTGCACCTAGAGGCCAACATTGGTTGCTGGATTTTCTCTCCCCTGTCAGGAATTGTCAGTTTGTATACCACTGTTTTTTTTTTTGTTTTGTTTTGTTTTGTTTTTTTTTTTTTTTTGGGTGAACTGAGTGCCCAGCTTCTCAGTGGCAGAACTCCACATTCATTGATCGATGGTTCCGGCTTCTTCATGGGTGGTGTGTACACATTTTTCACCTCCATCTTGATGTTTGAGGTTGGTTGTGAAGTTGTCGGATGTGAGATGAATAAGATGTATGATTGGATTTTCTTCCTTTGAGTTTTCTTGAGATCTACAAGGCCATGCCCTTTCGACCTGGGCCTCACAAGGTGTTACACTGCGTGGATCTGCAACTCAGCCTTCAGTGAGTGCTGCTGAGCTCCTGTGTGAAGCAAAGCTGCTTGGGTGAACTCGGTTACACTAGTCAGACAGTTGTTCTGCAGCCCGTGGGCATATGAATAAAATGCTTTCAACTGTGAAGCACTGTGACCAGGGCAGTTTTGTTACACGGTATTACTACAGAAACACTTGACTAATACAGTCAATGAATGATGCTCCTTTTGGCAGCCATCTTGAAAGATCCGAGACAGTAAAACCTTGAGCTGACACGGCTGTTGGACTCATATGGAGGTGAGGATAATTTTTCATTACTAAGACATTAAATGGCATTGAGTGTTCATTAACTATTTATCAAAAATGTGTGAGAACTTTGTCTCCCAGGAGGAAGTTAAAAGCAACAGAGAATCATTTCAGAATTTCAAAAAGCCACTGAAAGGCCCAGGAAACCACTGAGTAGCTGAGCTCTAGAAATCTTGAGACCTTTTTTGTATCCAATCAGGAGTCTGTTGTCATCATTTCTGACACATTTAGTTTTCCTAGAGACCTCCAGTCACTTCCTGTGTGTGGACGAGGACAGTCACATTTGTAAGTGTGAAGCAAGCACTTCTCTTTTGTGCTAGGCTTCAGGAAGTTACTACAAAAGCATTTGCAAGCTGCTACGCTGGTTAGACAATTGTTCGACAAACTGTGTTGACTCCACATACTAATTACATGTGTCTATGAGGGTGATAACTTGTTCCTTGTATGAATGTGAAATAATATATTAGTATAATTATTGCTTTGTGTGGGGAAACTTTGGTGTTCCTCTTTTTCTGTTTGTTTTGAGACATACGACGATTGTTACAATTTTATTCTCCTTTGTGTTCTATAGAACAGTAGATGCTACTAATCTTGAATGAATTATTCTAATTATTTTGGAAACTGCTGTCCAACCTCATTTTATCTACTACTTCAAACTACCCATCCCAGGCTCCAGTGGTCACTGATCTAGCTTTACTTCCGAGATCAACATTTTCAGCTTCCACATATGAGACTACGTGCTGCTTGTCTTTCTGGGCCTTGTTTTAGCTTACTTCATCCCACGTAGTGGACTCTGATTTCACTCATGCAAATTTTTATTTTATTTTTATGGCTGAATAATATTCTATTGTGGATAGATGCCTCACAGTATCACCTTTTCTTTATCTACACATCTGTTGATGGCTGTCTTGATTGACCATGCTTCTTGATTATTGCGAACAGGGCTACTGTAACCCAGGAGTCCAGGTACCTCTTCAACACAGTCAATTTCATCTCCTTAGGAAAGATGCCACTCATGGGACTGCTGAGTTATACAGCAGTTGTTTTAGCTTGATATGTTCAATTTTCTTAGACAATGGATCCCCCTCCTCCATGGTTTATAATTTACTGTGTCACTAATTCATTTAGAACACATACTGAGTACTTTCCCTATGCCGAGTCCTATGCTGGTTCCTAAATATACAATGGGTGAACAAATAATTTCAATCTTATGTTCGCAAAATTCTTAAGGGATTCTAAGTGTTCATTACAGTTATTAAAATAACCACAAGAGAGCACTGAAAGTCAACAGTCAATAGTCATACCTTGCCCCAAGAGATTCAGATTTCTATGGAATAGATGGAGCGATCTTGTGTACTAAATGTGCTAGTATGAGGATTTCACCTGGAGCCATATTTAGGAAGTGTAAAACATCCACCGAATTACAAGCTTCATACTAGGCTGCATATTAGAACCTGGATACTTTCAAATTTACCAGGGTCCAGCCTTTTCCTACCCCATGTTAGACTGAAGCTCACTAAAACACAGAATGTTCTAAAGGGAGGCAAATCATTCCATTCTGCAGAGAAGCCCCTTAAGCTCGGGAAGTGAACAACTCAGTGGCCTCAGGAAGTCCCTGAAGCTGACCAGGTTCCCTAGGCTGCTCTATCATCAAGCTTACATGAGCTGTAAGGACTGCTTCCAGACACTTCCAGACAAGCTGAGCTGCTATGAAAAGCAGAGAGCAGTGGAGCCTCCTGGAAGAAGGACACTCTAATCTGCCAAGCTGCCTGCAGCTTGCAGCAAGCTGTGCAGCATGCTCCATGTTTCTGGCTTTCATGAGATGTCACAATGCTGGAGTGAGTGTTGGTGATGTGGAAGTCTTTGTGTCATGCCTGTATCAGTAAGCAACCTCTCATCCCTATCGCTGTCAGTCCTCATCCCTATCGCTGTCAGTCCTCCCTTATCTAATGCTCATGGATTTTCCAAGCTAGACTTTGGTGATATCCTTGCTCTGGTCTGTTGTTAGTTCCAGGTCTGAGGTGAATAGATGTCTTCTCAAGGTCTCCACAGGGACAGTGCCACACGAGAGTGAGCTTTATGAGTTCTGCAAACACCTACCAGTTAATGCAGTGCTGTGGTACCCACCTGCTCAGGAGGAACACAACACTCAGCGGGTGGAGTTGTGTATGTCAGTCACAGATAATTAAAGGATGATGTAGCCAGAGCTCTGGGAAATCGAAAAGAATCAGAAATAAGACAACAAATTATGAAATAAGCATATTTGTCCGTGGGGGAAGGATCAAGTAGAATTTTACCTATTTGGAGAGTTTATGCCAGGTTCCTTCCTATCCCCCATCTCTGTTTCTTACTTGTGACAACTTTTACAGGATGTGATTGGTAGATGTTTTACACACACACACACACTCCTTTGTCAGACTGCACCACTGAAAAGCACATCTTGCCGGGTGTGCTGGTGCATACCTTTAATCCCGGCACTCAGGAGGCAGAGGCAGGTGGATCTCTGTGAGTTCAAGATGAGAGAGGCCAAGACAGCCAGTGCTACACAGAGAGCCCTGTCTTGAACCACACCCTCCAACCCTCATCCCCAAGTACTTCTTTTCAACCTCAATTTGAGAAAATATATAAATTCTTAGGCTGAAACTTATAATTGTGATATCTCAAATTTACTAGCATGTTGCTTGATGACTTCAAGCTAAGAACAACAGGGACCACCTTTCCCTTCTTCCTCTGGGCCTGTATTCTAGGAATGGAGAATTTATAGCCCTTTCAAATAACCTCAGTGAAGTACAGCATAGCACAGAACTCTGAACAAAAGAAGTGAAGCCTTTTTCAAAGACATCTGTGCGGCAGACAATGGAAGCCAGGATTTCTCTTTCATCCTCAGCCCTGCCCCCTGCCCCATCTGTTGAGCAGGATGTGTTACCAGAACAGGAGAGCATGGGCATATGCTTCAGTGGTTACACTGAGCCAGAGTCAGATTTTCACTCATAGCCCATCACTAAGCCAGCCAGACGCGCTGTTGTCATGCAAAATGGAATTATAAATCTCAAAACACCACAGACAAATGTTTGCCATCAGCTACAGGCTACACATTTTGTATCTACACACACATTGTGTGGTGGTGGTGTGTGTGTGAACACGGAGCTCAAACAGGTCTCATATTCAACGTAAACCTCACTCCAGATGATCTCTGGGCCCCAGCCTCCTTAGGGAAGACATCTTGTACCAAAATAGCTTAAATTTTAATCAATAGATGGGAGTTGTCTTCCGTTTCCACCTTCCTTTTCACAGGCTGGAGAACAGGCTTCCATTAAGCCACACAATTGCATTTGAGACAAGCAAAGCCCTTTTTAAGAGCTCTCCGCCCCTTGCTCTGTCAGTGCAGATGGTACCTAACTTTTCTTGTGCTCGATTCATACAATGCTGTGGCTGCTTTCTTCGCTCCGCTGTTTTCAGTGATGACAGTAATGAGTGGGGTTGGGAGAAACAACAGAAGCAACGTCAAAAGTCTCCAGTTCCTTCCGTCCTGGGCGATGCCACCCCAGAACATTTCACTGTGGCACCTAATAGTTGTTACCTGCTTTGAAGATTCCGAGAAACTGTGTGGTCTTAACATGCCGTGTTTGGGGGTAGCCTCACTTCTCACAAGGGTTTGCCAGGGATGCAAAAGTTCCTTGTTTGATATATATATATATATATATATATATATATATATATATATATATATATATATGTATATGTATATATTTCCTCCAGTGGTTCTGTCATAGGTAAGGGGACAGAGACATGGTTTTATGCTGTCACTCTCATCAACCTGAGGAGTAGCTCTAATATTCCGTGGACCTCACCTCAGGCCCTACAATGGGTTGTGACTATGATGGAGAAGAGAATTTCAGGACAAGACAGTTTGAAGTAGCGTTGGAAACGTCACGAAAGGCGGCTTAAATGTGAGGGCTAAGAGGAGAGGTGGTCAGAAAGGACAACATACCCAGTGAGGGCCGGGGCCTTCCAAGGCAGCAGAAAGTGAGGAATTGTCAAGTGTAAGACTGGCTTTCGAGAGAGGGAGTGTCTTCAGTGTCTCGGCACTAGCCCTGTAGACCATTTCTGTGTCCTAGCCTTACCTCTCTCTTGTGTCTGTCCTGATAAGTGAGATTATAGGGTTCCAAAAGTGCTTGGGTGGAATAATAATCCAATAGCGTAAAACTGGAAGCCACCAGGGCTGCACCAAGGTTTAACAGGTATCATTTTCTTGTATGTAACGTTTCTGTTGAAAATCCTAGGAAATTGCATTTTTTTGTAGCTGAAAAGAGAGACGGGATTCTGTCAGCTCTGCTGGAGTTCCTGCTTAGCTGCTAGTGAGTGTTTGACCAGATTCCTGGGCACGGGGCTTCTCTCCCTTTCTCATGTCTCCCAAGCTCTCATGTCTTCTCTGAGCTTATTTTCTGCTTCCAATCCATTTGTAGTATTTTCTAAGCCACGGATTAGCCCTTACCGTTAACACTCCTTTGCACGCCTACCCTATGCCATAGACTTCAATGCCTGGGTATGCTCCGATTCAACACTGGTAGCACTTTGATCTTTTGATATACTGGAATAAAAAGAAATGCACCTACAAAGTATGTAGCAAAATCACGAGTCATCAGTTCATCAAAAATTAACCACGCCAATATGCAGAGGAAGGAATTAGCTGTGACAAGAAGGCTGTATACCTGCCTCTAAATTCTTCTGATGAGCTGTAAATTTCCCAATTCTGGAAGTTTGCGGCTAAGCTCACTGAACGTGCTTGTATTTAGGAATGTCTACCCCAGAGCCTCCTAAGTGGAGAGTGTGTTTTCAGCCTACACTGTGCAGGCCTTTGTTGTATTTTCCTCTCCTGTCCCCCTCACCAGAGCCGCCACTGCCATTGCTGTGATTTACTGAACAACTGAAAAGTCACAGACATTGCAGGAAAAACTGAAAAATACTTTATTTAATCCTTATCACAAACATCTGAGGTGCGTGTTATTATTTCCACTCTCCAAGGTGAGAAAGTGAAGTCTTTAATAAACGTTAAGCCATATGTCTCCAGAAAGGATCTAGTGAACACCAGAGCAGAATTCGAACCACGTCAAAACATCTCCATGGTCAAGGGGCAGTGTCAAAGGGTCCAGGTCAAGGAGATTGGTTCAAATCGCTCCACCAGGCTGTCATGCTACACATGAGATTTGAAATGCAGACAGAACTGTTCCACAGGTATACAGCTAACACTTACAGCAGCGTGTGATGCTGGGAAGTTTAAATCAAGTGCATTTGCTACCAAGAAAAATATGGTTTTTAAAAAGACCTTGATAATATCACAAGAAATCTCAAAGAATTCTCTTGAAAGATGAGGTTGCTACAATGTGCGAGTGTTCTTGCAAACTTCAACAAACGTTTACTGCTCTGAATCCTTCTAAAGCCACCGTGTTGTTCACAGCAGAGTGCAGAAGGAGCAATTTATGCCCGGAACCACTGCAATGAGAACTTGACTGTGCGTGGAGGGCTACGGTGCTCCTGCTTCAAACCCTGGTCTGGAAATTAATTTCACCCAAGATTCTGCGTCAGCCAAGCGCTTTGCAACCTCTCGTTTTCTGATACATAAACTTGATGGACTAACTGCCAACTGACAGCATTCCAAACAGCTTCATGACAATGTCTGTTTTCCCATGCTTTTTCTGGCTGGAATACTGGCTGCCCTCTGAACAGTTCAGTCTGTTTTCCAAAACAGTTCAACTTTTAAAGTGAGGCCCATATATTTGTCTTGCATTCTTACACATGCTGCTGTAACAGAAAGCACCAGAAGAAAGAGACTTTATTTATTTATTTATTTATTTATTTATTTATTTATTTATTTATTT
>NW_026585690.1:1371488-1382332 GCF_907164565.1 Psammomys obesus
TTTATTTATTTATTTATTTATTTATTTATTTATTTATTTATTTATTTATTTATTTAAAACAATTATTCACTTTGTATCCTGGTTGTAACCCTCTCCCACATCTCCTCCCAGTCCCACCCTCCCTCCCTCCCTCTTCTTCTCCCTATCCCTGTCCCCTAGTCCACTGAGAGGGGAAGTCCTCCTCCTCTTCTGTCTGACCCTAGCCTATCAGGTCCCATCAGGACTGCCTGGATCCTCTTCCTCTGTGGGCAGGCTAGGTTGCCTCACCAGGAGGAAGTGATCAAAGGGCAAGCAACTGAGTTCAAGTCAGAGACTGTCTCTTCTCCTCTTCTTAGGGAAACCACATGGAGACTGAGCCATCTGTGGGCTACATCTGAAAGGTGGTCTAAGTCCTCTCCATACATGGTCTTTGGATGATGCATCAGTCTCTGCAGTCCCCCCCACCCCTGCCACCTTGGCCACCTTTTTTGGCTTTGTTAGTCTCCCGTAGGACTCCTGTCCTCTCCAGGTCCTTCTACGTCCTCCTTCTTCCATAAGACTCCCTGATCTCTGTCCAAAGTTTGGCTGTGAGTCTCTGCAACTGCTTCAATCCCCTGCTGGGTGGAGTCTTTCAGAGGACATCTGTAGTAGGCTCCTGTCCTGTTCCTTCTCTTCTACCATTTCCGGTGCCTATCTTGCTTGCCATTTTGAATGAGAATTAAGCATCCTCCCTAGGGTCCTCCTTGTTGTTTATCTTCTTTAAGTCTGTGGATTTTAGTATGGTTATCCTGTATTATATCTGCTTATAAGTGAGTATAAGCTTATACTCACTAATATCTGCTAATAAGTGGCTAATATCTGCTTATAAGTGAGTATATACCATGTGTGTCTTTCTGGTTCTCAGTTACCTTACTCAGAATGATCTTTTCTAGTTCCCGCCATTTGCCTGCAAATTTCATGATGTCCTTGTTTTTAATATTTGAGTAGTATTTCACTGTGTAAATGTACCGTGATTTTTGTATCCATTCTTCGGTTGAGAGAAATCTAAGTTGTTTCCAGATTCTGGCTATTATGAATAAAGCTGCTATGAACATAGTTGAGCAATGTTCTTGTTGTATGGTTGACATCTTTTGGATATATGCCCAGGAGTGGTAAAACTGGGTCTTGAGGTAGCACTATTCCCAATTTTCTGAGAAAGTGCCAGATTGATTTCCAAAGTGGTTGTACAAGTTTGCATTCCCACCAGCAATGGATGAGGGTTCCCCTTTCTCCACATCCTCTCCAGTATGTGTTGTCACTTGAGTTTTTGATCTTAGCCATTGGGAGTAAGATGGAAGTAAGATGGGAGTAAGATGGAATCTCAGATTTGTTCTGATTTGCATTTCCCTGATGACTAAGGACGTTGAGCATTTCTTTAAGTGTTTCTCTGCCATTTGCTATTCCTCTGTTGAGAATTTTCTGTTTAGCTCTGTACCCCATTTTTAATTGGATTATTTGGTTTGTCGGTGTTTGATTTTCTGAGTTCTTTATGTGTTCTGGATATTGGCCCTCTGTCAGACGCAGGGTTGGTGAAGATTGTTTCCTGGTCTGCAGGCTGTTTCTCTGTTAGAAAGAGCCTTCTTACATGTATGTGTGCACGTGGATACAGCAATGGCTACGCAAGTGTGCGCTGAGCAGTGAATGCCAGCAGTGCTTGTCCCAGGTTGCTATAGTCCCTAATTTCTTAATCTCTCTGTGTGAGTGTGTATGGTATATGTGTATGGTACTTCTATGTGGACATCACAGGAGGGCATTTGGGATGTTTTACAGCCTTTTACCTTATTACCTTGAGACAAGGTCTCTCCCTGAACTCTGGAAGCTCACCATTTTGGCTAGGCTGGCTGGCCAGGGGAGCTCTTGGAATCTGTCTGGTTTTGCCACCTGATGCTGAGGTTTCAGGCTAGTGCAATCATGCCTGGTCTCTCTCTCTCTCTCTCTCTCTCTCTCTCTCTCTTTCTCAGTATAGGTGCTAAGGGATTCAGACCGAGATTTTCAAGCTTGCAGTGCAGATGTCTCCCCCTGCCTCTCCCCAACCCCACCATAAGCCATCTCCCCAGCCTCCGCTTTGTAGTTTCTATTTTTGACTTATTAGTATTTTGTATAGTGAATTCCCATTGCCTCACAAAGAAGGCAGGGCACAGTAGTACATGCTTGTAATCACAGAACTCAGCAAGCAGACACAGAGGGAGTACTCAAGTCTGCAGCCAAGCTGTTCTCACGAGATCTAGGCCAGCTACGGCTATTCCACGATACCCTGTCCAAAACAAAGCAAAAAGAGACACCTAAATCCCAAAGCAAAACAAAATGTAAGAAATCTTTTAACATTTGGGAACAAACAGTAAGAAGGAAGAATGGATTGGTGAGACAAATTGGAACTAACTTAGATCTGAAGCAAATGCGTCATCTTCTGACTCCAAACAGCGTAGCTTCAGCAGAGACTCATCTGCCTTCTCTGCAGAGGCCACCCTTGCTTCCTGGCTTTGGGTGAGGAGGACTCAATACCTTTCCCCATATTCCATCACCTTAGGACAGAGACCTAACCCTTTCCTGGAGACATCAGCTTCTTGGTTTAGAAAATCTCAGTGTGCATTTTTTTAGTCTCTCCGTAGTCTGAGTCGACAGTGTGAACTCTGTCAGTGGTCCCTGAGGGGAATTGTTGGGAAAGTTCCCAGGAAGGGACTTTTGGGAAAGATTTTCTTCCTTCTAAAAAGAGATGGGGCAGGGGGAAGCTCTCAAACTGTTTTTACTTTCTTCTTTTTCTTTTGATATAACTGAGATGTTGCAGTCTTCTTGATCCACAAGAGGACAAACTTGACAGCAAAAGCCAACTTTGTGCGTTTGATAGTCCAGTAAGATAAAAAATAAAACAAAAAAATGAAACCTCAGATGACCTTGATAATGTAACTATGCACCAAATACTTTCAAATTTCTTTGCTTCTAGATTTCTTACAACTTGAATTAATAAGCTCTATTTTTTTATGTGTATGAATACATACATATGTCCAATGTGGGTATATGTGTGTACGTGCATATGGAGACCAGAGGTCAACCTTGGGTATAGCTTCTTACATACCATCCTTCTGTTATTTGCTCTGGGAAGGACAGACAGGATTTCTCTTGATGCTTGCCAAATAGGCTAGGCTGGTTGACCAGTTAGCCCCAGAGATCAGCCCATGTCCCCTTCTCCAATGACAAGTATGTACTACCACAGCTGGCTTCAAAGCAAACTATTTGTCACGTGTGGGCATGTGTATGCCATGGTGAACATGTAGGGTCACAGGACTCATGGGGGTCAGCTCTCTCCTGCTAACATGTAGGTTCTGGTGATTGAGCTCAAGTCATCATCAGGCTTGGTGGCAAGCGTCTTTATCTGCTGAGCCATATTGGCAATCTACATACTCAGATTTTCAAAGAGGGAATCTCTGGGGATTGAACTCAGGTCTTTGTGCTCATGTGGTGAGCAGCTTCTGGCTGAATGACTCCTCAACCAAATAAGGTCTCTAAGCCACTTTTTAATTGTGTGTTCTCACATAACCGGTTCCTCTTCCTTCTTCAGTTAATAAAACAAAAGTGTCTTTGGATGTCAGAGCACACAGTCCTGTGTCCAGGAGGTAGGCTGACACGGCTGGCTCTTCATTCCCTTTGTCTGGTAGGATCACAACTGAGACACACAGATGAGGCCCAAGGGGAGGGGAAGGGACTGGATCCTGTCACTTATGTTATGTAGAACAAACTACATCAAATGATTTCTACTACAATATTCAAAGTATTTGGTGTTTAGAGCGTCTTGGTGACACACAGTCCAACACCATAATGAAACTCAAGAAACACCAGTGTTTAATCATATGTAACATATTTAAAGAGATTTCCAAATGCCTCCAGCATTATACATCAAAGAATTACCCACACCACAGCTTATGTTAATATATTTATCTGTCAATTGAGGAATACGTGTTGGTACAGCGTTACTATTAAAGTAATGATGTTGATGCTAATTTTATGTTAATCACAGCAGTACTTCAATTTATTAGAAATTTAAAAAGAAATTGTATGTTCTATGTTTGGACAGGATTTACTGCACAGACTCCTTGGAGGTCTCTCCACACAGCATGGGGTTGTAGAGGTCCATCTGATGAAGAGGTTGGATCAGAGCCCACTGCAGAAGGGAAAGCAGCATTAGAGTAGGAGAATGAACCACAGCTATTATTTAATGTGAGCAGGAAATCGGGCTGATTTTTGCTTCTTTAAGAAAAATGTCCAACTGGGCATGATGGCACATGCCTTTAATCCCAGCCTTTGGGAAGCACAGGCAGGCAGTCCTCTGTGAGTCTGAGGCCAGCCTGGTTTGTATAGAGAGAACCAGGGCAGCCAAGGCTATGCAGAGAGACACTGTCTCAGAAACAGTAACAACAGCAACAAAAAGAAAATCAGGTAGACGAGTTTTTGCCTTCTGTTTTTCTATTGCACCTTCTTCTCGTTACTACACGAAGGGAGTTTGTACTGCTGCGTTACAACGCCAGAGACTGAGCAATTTCTAGAGAACAGAAACTCAGTTCTTCCCATATGAAGGCATTGATGTCTATGATACAGGGGCTCACGCTTGGCAAGGGCAGAAGTATGAAAGAACAAGGTCAATGGACCTGAATTCACTTTATAACAAACCTGTTCTTGTGCTAATGAACTGGCTTTCACAATAATGACATAAACCCATTCCTGAGGACAGTGTCTTCTGATTTAAATATCCCTTAAATGTCCTACATTTAATTCTGTTTTGTACCTATGTTGGAACATAAGAATTTGGGGAAGGCGGCACCTTCGAACCATAGTATTTCTTCAACTTAGTCATTGAACTTTATTAATAAATGTAGTTTTAAATGTAATAAAAGGCCTCACAAAGGATTATAAGATGGCATAATGGTGTGTGTGTATATGTGTATGCTTAAAAATATTTAGATGTAGCCAGTGTAGTTAGGCCAGAGACTGAGACATGCCCTCAATTCCCTGGTCAGTAGTCTTTTGTAATTATTCAATTGGTTCTCATCATCATGGCATCAGGCCAGGTTCTGTGCACTGAGAGAGAAGATTCAGTGGCTCAGGTGTTGCCTCTCTGCACTGCTGGTTAGACTACCAGTTCCTTGGTTTCTTAATGGCACATGTTACTCCGTCCTTCTTCAAAGTCCCTTTAAAGGCAGGAAAAACATGAACAGAAAGTGAGTGTGTTCATGTGTGCGCAACTGCCTGTGTGTGTGTGATTTCTGAGGTATGGACTGACCCTATGTATTCATTACAGTTTCCTTCCTGAGAAGGTTAGTGTTTTCCTGCCCCTGCTTCCGGGAGTCAGAATGTTCTGCCTCAGATCTGCCGTTCCGATTCCACATGCTTTCCTAACCTCAAGGGTCAGATGATTTAAGTTGTCATAGGAGAAAGTTCCAGAAGTGAAAATATCAGTGGGGAAATACGGAAGATTAATAGCTTTTCTATAGAGTGGTGGAAGGAGGAAAGAGGAAGTGACTACAAGAAGCAAATAGCCAAAGAGGAAGAGCTGCTGAGGTTTATCCTGAAGTTAAAGTAAGCTAGGAGGAATGGGCCACCCGGTGTTAGTTAGGAGGGACAGAATTCCAGAAGGACCAGGTGATGAAAGATGGATTGCAAGGTAAGAGGACAGGGAGATGGCTGAGATGACAGTCATAGGGAGAGCAACCAAGGCTGTTGACCTATTGGTTAATTCTAGGCTTCGCTGTGCATGAATGGTTGCCAAGGTCACCCCTTGTGTAGTGCCTGTCTCAGGCAGAGGTTCGGGTCACTCTGTTAGACTGAGCGAGAGAGTGAACGCTCTCTTTGTGGAGCGAAAGGATCAGGTGTAGCAGAGGTCTGAGGATTAAAGGAGGCACCGGCTCCATGCTTGGGAGGGATGGCAAAACAAGCCTCGTGGGTTTAGAAGCTGCCTTTGAGAACAATAGGACCTTTCTCAGTCCAGTTGTGCTTGAGCCAAGGACTTACAGTCCTGGAAATGCAATGGCCATCCAAAGTCAACTGAGATGGCAGTGGCTCTTGAGTTCATTGTCTCACACCCAAGAAGAGGACACGGGGATCAGCAAAGAGTGGCAGGCTTCATCAGAAATGGAGGAAGGGTGAGAAAGAGAAAGGAGGTGTTCCCAGGAGACAACAGCCACTGAGCTTCTTTATCCAGGGACTTTTGTGAGGCTTGTGGCAGAGTAGGGGGAGAGACTGAGGTGATTTCGTTAGTTGGCCAATCTGAGGGCCACACAGTCAGTGTGTGCTCTTCTGGCCCATCTCGCACACCATCTGTGAGCTGCCTACCTGTGCTTGGAAGTCTACTTCCATCTGTGTCTGGCTTGCTTTGCTCTTTACCTCTCTTCCTTATTGGCCATTAGCCTCCTAGTTCCGGACCTCACGGATGTTTTGGCAGCTGTTGCTTATCCCGGGCCCTCCTTGCTCTCATGCTTACATGACCAGCTCAGAGCTTTTATTGTAGTGTTAGCTCCCGTCCCAGTGACCAAGTTGTAGATGCATTTTTTCTTTGTTAGCTTGCATTTGGTTCCTTTTTCACAGGGAAGTCTTGGGGGTCTCTTTCTTGAAGCAGGTGGAGGCTTCTGAGAAGCCATTCTTAGAATTCAGACCATTATAATTAGGTGCATTAGAAGCAAGAAGAGATGAAGAGACAGTAATGGATTGCATACATTCCCCAGGGGTTTTCATAGGAAAGCCATCCAGCAGGCCTGCTGGCACTGGCTTTGCCTCATTTTCCCGTCCTTGGGTCCAATGTCTGCCTCTTGGTATCTTATATCTACTTGCGTGCTTAACTTAACTCCAACAGCGTTCTGGGCTTCTTATCATCCTAATCTTCCTTTTAACCCCAGAGCCTGCTTTCATTATAGTATTTATGAGTAACCTGCAGTTTTCCCCACAGCCTTGTTTCTTTAACTGCAGGCAGTGAGCTAACTAGCTTCAGCCTCAGTTTGATCTGAGGTGATGGGAATTTGGGCTGTCCATGAGAGGAGGTAGGTAATCAGAAGATGCTGTTACATTCTTACTGCCTCAAATCCTTGAAAATATCAAGTATGTAGGTGGATTTTCTATAATTTATTGGAATGGCAGTATAAATTACTTTGCTTGAATAATGAGGAGCACACAGGGGCATTTGGGCTGCATTATTAATTCTTCAATAAAGGACCAGTGGTTAAAAACTATTATTTTATATATTATAACTTCTTACTTGTGATTGTAATATTTGATAATGTAATGAAATCACAAACTTTACCAGCTTAAACTGGTTGCCTTCGATCACATTTTAAAAGTTGTGTCAAGCAATAAGAAGCCTGGATTAGAACATAGCAAATTTTAAAAGAATCAGACGTTTATAATGATTTGCTTTTAGAGGTGGTGTTGGCTGGGATGAAGGAAAACATTCTTTCCCCCTCACCCCCAAATTACAAAAACACATAGGGAACACTTGAAAATGTTTATTTTGACACCAACATTGTAATGGCCAGTATAGGCATATCATTCAGTGATCATCAGTCAATGATGAAAAGTACTCAGAGAAAAGGATATTCACATCATCTCAAAGTATCATCTACTACTTTTACAGATTCCAAAAAAAAAAAAGCACCTTTCCAGTGAAAACATTTGCCCAATTCCTTCTTTCAAAATTAGTATCATTAAAAATGACACATGCACTACCTAATGGAATGTAATGAGAATGAAACATCACTTACATGGTGCTGTCCAAATCTTTTCAAAACGCTTAATCAAAGTGCAGGGACATCATTAGAAAAATCCGTGAACCGAACATTTTCAGAAAGGACTCTCTTTGGAACCACCTTCACAATTAAAGAACAAGCAAGGGGGAGGGGGGAGGAAGCCAGGTCCATACGAGAATTTAGAATAAAGAAAATCATGGACACAGGCCAACATGTTGTCCTCTAGTAAAAGTGAAAATGGCTTTATGAATTTCACTGGGCCCAATGAAGCAATGTCTGAGTGTGGGTTGCTGATTGCATCAATATGAAATACTCGAGTTCAGTAATGGCGATGTGCTTATGTGGGAGAATATTCATGTTATTTAGAAATGAGTGCTCAGATGTGTGGGGCTAAAGTCTCACCATAAGTATAATTTCTTACTACATGATCATACACACAGCAAGAGAAATATAGGGATAACAAGGTAGAAATATTTAAAATGAGGAAGAGGAAGAGAGCTGTGTGGGTGACCTTGATGTACCCTCAATTTTTCTGTAGGTTTGCAAAATCTCCAGGAGATAGTTAGAAAGCACCCAGAGTAGGCTATCTGAAGCCAGGTGGCCTCAATAAATTATCAAGACACAACACTAGGGTCCGAAGAAGTTCCTGTAATTCCTATCCTTTAGAAGGAGCCTGGCAGTATCTATTACATGTCACTGACCCAAAGGGAAAAGTGTAGCAAATGAATCAGTGAATGTCTGCAGACACTTGCTGTTATGGCTGGTTTTCAAATGCCTGGATTAGAGGGCATAGACAAAAAGATTAATAAATAACACAACTGTGCTCTTAACTTAGTACTGTTATTGACAGCCCCAGCTGCTGAAAGCCATTCTTGCATGAAGTGTGAGAGAGGCCACGTTAGCAATAGGAGCCTGTACACAGGTCCCAATTTGTGTCAAAAAGACCAGTCTCAGGCTTTGAGGTGACCACACCAAGTATGTGTATGAGAGAAAGGTGACAAGGGAGAACCAGATAGAAAGTGAATCCAGCTGAATAATCTACTTACAGTAGATACATTATTACTTGTGTATTTGGATAAAAATCTGTTTTCCTGTGACATAGGTTCTAACCAAAAGAGGTTTATAGTTAGGTTTTGTTTTCCCTTTATACTAGGAGAACTGCACGATTACATGTAGCATGAGAGTCAGCTGGGAAGACAATAAGGAAATGCAAATTAAGTGAGTACATTCTGTTTTGTTGGTTTGCTGCAGGGTGCTCTCCTACACAAGTCCCATGCGCTCTGAAATCATCCACAGAAATAGCGTGTTTAAAAAAATTAAAACAAGGACGTTTATTCAACAACAATGATATATTTTAGAATTGCATCATACAGTGAGAAATAAAATGAAGTTTTTCAGAGTTTCCAAACTCCTGGAATGTCACTCTTTAGAATTCAGAGATGAGTTGGTGTTTCCATTCCCAGGTATTCTCAGAAGTCTAAAAATTATGACAATTGCAAACAATTTCCTAATAATCTTCAAAGTGTCTTATTTTGATTACTAAAGTTCTTGTGTGTTTTTCTTTTGTTTTTTTTTTTTTTTGGTGGGTAACTATAATGAATATTCTATTTGGAAGACTTGACATTAAAGAGAATGAAAAATATAAGATTATTATTCTATTATTGTTCTACTTGCTACCATCATTAGAAGTATGTTCTTTTTCAGAGGATGGCAGCTATATCTTTGACCACACTTGGCTAGAAGCCCTACCTTTATGCTAAGGAGTGAAGAATTTTGTTTAAAGTATTTAAACACCTGTAATAAACTACTGAATTTTCCAGAAATAGAGGTACTCTGGTTAGCAATCTAGCAATCAAAATTAAATATGCATGCATTCTATAAGAACAGTAACAACAACAAAAAAATAGAACTTTTTTTTTTTTCTCAATAAAAATAGGCTGGTTGAATTTTCAAGCCCTATTGAAAGGAGCCTGTGGAATTTTTGTTTTCTGCTTCATGCCCTCTCTCAAGAACTTTAGAAAGAGCAGACACAGCAGAATGACATTTGCAGAGTGTAATATGGAGTGACGGAACTGAGTTTAGTCACTACAATCACATTCCTGTGTATCAAGTGGTTACATCTTAATTATTTGTACAGCTCATTGGTCCAATAGTACAAAAGTAGAGAACAGCATCATGGAATTTATCTCGTTCCATGTTTACGACACTGCTGGTAGTTTCCAAAGCTGCTGTATGAAGAAGATCTAAAGCCCATCACTCTATAGCCCATGGCAACATAAGGAGTCTTGTGTTCACCAGTTCGGGCACACTTCCATAATATTCCCAATAGTCCATTTTTATTTCTGTCCAGGAGGCTTGAAACCAAAGATAGGGTGTAAGCATACACACACACACATATAAGCATCAAGATTACTCTGAAGATTGAAAATGGCAGACATAGTAAGGCTGGTCTAAAATTCTTGTTTAAAGAGTAAACTGCACCAAGTTAGTATGATTTTATTTTCAAGGTCTGATCATTGATTTTTGACTCTTAAAAGCTTATGTTTGATTGGACTCAGAAGTAGAAGCTCCCAGCAAGGACAGCAGGAGTCTCTTGGCAATCTGTTCCTGGCTTTTTCTTTGGCTCCCTTTAATCTCTTGACAAAAAGTTTTACATATTCTGCAGCCTCTGCCTTGGTTTTCTTAGTGTGTTGTCCCTTTAGAGCAATATGTCAGTGTTTGTGTTGCAGGGCATGTGGTGTAACAAGACACTGAATCCTGAGTGCTTACCTTCTTTGTTTAAGGACTTTCTGACAAAATAATTGGCAGACATTATCTTCTTCAGAGAGACTGAAAAGCTTTCAGGTTCTGCTAACTCTTTTGTGCCCCGACTCGGACATCTGTCGTTAGGATCTGTCAATCCAGGGCTCTTTTTTTTCCTCCTCTTTTTCCACCCAGACATCTGCCAATCATAGAATATACTTTTTGCTTTCTTTCCTTCTCCTCCATCACTTTTCTTCCTTCTTTCTTTTCCTTTTATTCACTTTTTCTTTCATTCACTCTTTCTTTCATTCACCCTTCCTTCCTTCCTTCCTTCCTTCCTTCCTTCCTTCCTTCCTTCCT
>NW_026585690.1:1382342-1396312 GCF_907164565.1 Psammomys obesus
CCTTCCTTCCTTCCTTCCTTCCTTCCTTCCTTCCTTCCTTCCTTCCTTCCTTCCTTTCTTTCTTTTCTCAATAAACAATTTGAGAACACTCAGATTGGCATCCATAACAAATCCCCACATTTGTGCTTCATTTCTCAATTCTCTTTGGTCTATAATAAGAATGCCTGTAACTCAACAGCTGGCTTACTCTGCCGTGGGTCAAGACACTTTGCTTCAGGGGAAACTTTAATGTTGTTTCCACAACTGATTTGGACCACATTACCCTTTCACTCTTTAACCAGAGCATCAACAACTACTTCTTTGGCCATGTGCTTCTCCTAGAAAGAATGAAGCTGTGATCACCATCTACTTCAGTGAGTTTCTGACAGCTGATGTTTGGGAAGGAGATATTGAACTTCCTCTTGACATGGCTGACTGCCCATGATGTGGCATGAACAAGATCTATATGATTTGTTTTTAAGACTCACCACAGAAAATATGAACAGCTACACATTATTATCAGATACCAGCTTTGATAAGTGGGAAAAGAGAGGGCTCATGTGCCTCTCAAGTCGGACCAACATTTTCTAATTTCTTGCGTTTGTCCTTCTTGGGTATAAGCTTTCTCAAGAATATCTCTTTGTAGGTCTGGGACTGTCCTGTTTTTTAGGATCCCAATGGTGTACCATCTTTGGTAAAATCTTTCATAATCTTGTTTCGATAGTTGATCACTCAGAGGTTCTTCCTAGCTCTTGGGTTCCTCACTGCTATACCCACTGTCTTGGGAACCCTCCTCAGAGCCTCCTACACTTGGCTCTAGTATATTTAATGTAGTATATTCTAGTATATATTCTAGTATATTCAATGCAGAAGAATGTTTTGACTTGGTTGTCTTCAAAGTGGTTCCATTAAGCTGAAAAGAAACAGTTGTTTGTTTGTAACTATGTTATATGTGTCATGGGGTCATTCTCAGGGCACAGCCTTTATCAGTTGATTTGGTCTGGTGATGTCTTGCTTTAATCTCTGAAAGGGAGTGTGAGAACTTGTCACTTGTTGCCATACCTAGGCAGATATTCTAGAGCAGAACCTCTTAAACTGTGGGTCCTGACCTGGTACATGTTGGGGTTGCAAAAAAAAAAAAAAGTTGGTAGGAGCTTGGTTGCACAATAACCAGTGATTAATTTAAAAATAAAGGCGTATTGAATTCAACAGGTTTCTGTTGGTACTTGCCCGCGTTTCACTGCGGGATTTTACTGCAGCCTTTATTCACAATACACAACGTGAGCATTTCTCACGGTGCATGCCATCAAACCATGTGACACCAATGAGCACTGCCTGAGAGAATCCTGGCTCAGATTCCAGACTGCTGGATATTGTGAACTTCAGTGTCCTTACCATACATGTAAAGTTTTCTGCGCTTATTGAAATATAACGATTTATTACAGAAAATAAGGCCTTGCTACAATTTCTTAGTATGTAACTATCCAATATCGTTCGATTGTATTTTGTTAGAATACCTAAAAACTCTATTTGAATTGTTGGCTTGAGTTTCTTCATTACAGAAGTCGATAAGCACCCCGCCTGCCTGCAAGATGGCAGACTACAACTCAACCACTCATCTTTTACTTCCTTGATTGGCTTCTGCAGGTCTTCTGGCTCCTTGAGTTTCTCTCTGTGGAGGGGATACATAACGAAGAGTCATTATTACAAGGGATCTTCTTGGTGATGCCAGCATGATAGACTTTGCTGTGGCTGTGTGCAGAAACCTTCCTACTGAAGATACCCTTCATGCTTTGTGAGGAAAAAAGAACCACAGTTGCCATGAAACTGAAACGGCTTCAATCAGAAACAGAACCATTTGTGAAGCTCTTTGAAGATCCAGAAACTAGAAGGCAGATGCAGTTAACCGAGGATAGTCCTAAGCTATTTGCCTAACTGGCAGACAAATGTGGGCTTAGCCAGAAGTACTTAATATATTCTACTGATGTTCAAAACTCCAGTGAGATTGCAAGCAGCAGAGTAGCTCTATTCTTTTAGAGTTTTGGTTCCAGCAACAGATAGAACTGCTTTACGTTCACTTAAAAATAAGAAGGAGAAGGAGAAGGAGGAGGAGGAGGAGGAGGAGGAGGAGGAGGAGGAGGAGAAGAAGAAGAAGAAGAAGAAGAAGAAGAAGAAGAAGAAGAAGAAAAGGCCTCAGAAAACTTTATACAGAACTGGAAGATGTTATATGACTAAGGGACCATGGATAATAATTCCATGAGTTCTCTCCTATAGTCTCTTCAGTAGCAAACAATGTCTCTTGTTCTCAACCATCCCAAAGGCCAAAATAATCTTATCGATTTTTTCCTTTACCGGCCACAGAACCTCAATGCAGCTCAGACATTGTGTCCACATATTTTCTGCTCTTTGATCCCTGCTGTTATAACAAAGATATCTGGGATCACTGGTGGGTGACGAAAGAGCTAGTAAAAGTGACTCAGCAGGGGTCTCGCACATGTAAAGACCCAGGTACAGAATTTGTTGAGTGCTTATGTGGTAACCTTGATTTTGATGGGGCTCAGGAAAAGCCAAGGTACTGTGAATTGGTGATTATGATGACAGCTTTTTGGTGGTTTGTCTTGAGAACTTCATTGAAAATGCCCATCACTTAATATTTCAGACTTTTTGTCATTTCCTCCAGCCTATTACCATTAATACAACAGCAGATGAGCTGAATGTGGCCCCAGAAAGAGCTGAAAGATGGGTTGCGAGTTTGATAAGACATGCAAGGTTGGAATGCAAAGATGGGTTCTAAACTGAGCCATGTGGTAAAAGGTCACAGTCAGTTCTACCCTATCAGAAAGTGACTGAAAAGACAAAAAGGTCTTTCCCTAGAAGCCAAATGTCGGCCATAAATATTGAAAAGAAACTTAACTAAAAGTCTCCTAAATGGGCAACACAAGATACCAACTTCTACTAAAGAATTATTTAAAAAAGAGGAATAAAGGGAATACACAATAACTATTACCTAAAGGCTAGCATACATCTTTAGAAGCAGCATATTTGGTATAGATTTTGGAGAATTTGAATAAAATTGAGACTTTGAAGAAAATTGGCTGTGATTTTTTTTTTTTAATCTTATTAAATAAAATTGGGCTTGGTGGGGGAGGGGCGCATAAGGTCCCAGCTCAGCTGAGGAGTTCTCTGCAGTGGCTTGCTTCCGAGAGCCGGTTTTCTTCCAGGTGTGCCCTCTAGTAGGTTGCTCATGCTCCAGCGGACAGCTCACGGGCAGCAGTAACTGGACTGACTGAGTTATGAGAATAAAGGTGGAAGAGGGCGTGCTGGGCAGGGAGGGAGGAAGGAGCAGGGAGCATGTATGATCAAGACACACGTGTGTATGAAATTGTCAAAGAACAGATAAATCTATTTGTTTAATATGTATCTTTATTTTAAATTATGTCCTTGCATGGATCTCTGCAAATGGGATTGCACATGTGCATCCCAAGCCCACAGAGGTCAGAAGAAGGAATCAGATCCTCTGCAGCGACATTACAGGTGATTATGAGCCTCATGTTATGGGTGCTGGGACCCAAACTCAGGTCCTTTACAAAAGCATAAGAGCTTATAATTACTGAGCCTTCTCTCCAGCCTGTAAAAAATATTTTAAACATTTGGCTTGGAAATCAGACAGAATTTCCAACAATTTCTAAAATGGCTCTAAACGTGTTTGTGTCATTTTTTTTGTCCTATGTAGTCACGAGAAGCAGTGTTCTTAGCATCAACAATTAATTATAAGATCAAAATGCCAACTATGAGAAACAGTGAAGGTTGCGTCCTACAGTATCAAATACTCAACCACAATTTAATTAATATGAAAATAAATAGTACACATGTCTCATTAGTATGTAAATTTGCTTTCCTCTTTAATAAATGCTAACATATATGCCAAAGAATTATTTTAAAATGAATTTCTTCCTGATTTGTTATAGGTAAATGTTTGACTTGTTTACATATTTTATAAGCTGTATTCCTGGGTTGCATTAATAATTTCATGTGCAAAAGGGGAGTAGAAGTGTAAGAAGCCAGCCCCAGAGCCTTCTAACAAAGACCAGCACCAGATTTCCTGGTGTTGAGTCCTGTCTTCTGAGTGCTGAGCCTGCTGTTAAATCCCTCATATACTCACTGCTTGAACACAGGTTTTGCCTGTTTGCTTGGCTAGCATTGGGCAGAAGAATTCCCCAGCACTGTCTCCTCCACAGGGATTTCCCCGAATCCTGATGCTTTTATCAAGTTGGGTCCTAGCAGAGGAGGGGAGAATCCACCTGCCAAGGTCAGCTTAAATTGTAAGACTTTGCGGAAGTGCTTGAAATTCATTGGGGAAAACAAGTGAGCTATAGGAAAAGAAGGAAAAACTGTATTGATGGAATTCTCATGTACCCTCAATGTACAGGGACTGACTTTCTCACAAATAATAAAGGAAGAGCAAAGGATGGTAGGGAGAGAAGAAAGCAAAGAGGAAGAGCTTAGAGTACAGTATCTGCACATATTGTGAAGTTATTGAAACATGAAATAGAGTAAAAACTTCAGATAGTGTCATATCAACAGGCTATCACTGCTTATTCCCTCCTTGAACATGTAACAGCAAAGATAATAAAGTCCAAGTTCCAGGGCCAAAGCTGGAGGCCAAAGATAGCTGGTCAAAGATTGCTATTTTCCCCTTGTATCTCTAAAACACTGGAGGCAAGGCTCATTTTTTTTTATTATTATTATTTCAAATACCATTATTTAAATAATTTCACGGGTCAGGCCCTGAGTTTGGTCCTCAGCACCACATAAGCTGGCTGTGGGTATGGTGGTGCAGATGTGTGGTCCTCCCAGCTGGGAGGCGGAGGCAGGGAGCACAAAGGTTAAGGCTCTTCCTTAGTAGCAGAGGCAGCCTGTGCTGTGTAAGACCTTCTCTAGATAAGTAATAAATAAATGCGTGGAGAAACACCATGACTCCCGGGAGAGATGGCTTTTAAACAGCATAGTGTTTAGCAATAAATGCTAGCTACTTCCAACAGAAAGAGGATTTATTACCAGGAAACACAGATGGCCTCAAACAAATGAAAAGACAATGAACTTTCTGCAGAAGAGAAATGAAATTTAAAATGACACTAAAATATATCAGATTGGCAAAAATCCAAAGGCTGGACCACATACTCTGTTGGCAAATCTGTGAGAGAAATAGGATCTGTCAGACATTTCTGGAAGCGACACAAAATGGCCAACCTCTTGGAGGGCCATTTAGCAAGACTTATCAAACTTATGAATGAATTAGGGCCCTGGCCTTGTAATGCCATTTCTGGGAGTTTCTTCTAAAAACACACATAAAAAATAGTGTGTATGTTGCTGTTTATAGTACAGAAATTGAGAAGAAACCAAATAAATATCAATAAACACTGGCTAGAATAGACCATAGCCTGGATCTGTGCCCCTAGAAAAGCCCTGGTGCCCAGGTGATGGATATTTTGTGTAGTTAAGCATAAAAAACCAAGAGGCAAAATAACACATACCACATATATCTAAATCAATATTTATATATTTTTGTTTAACAATCAGGAGTGATAAGAATACTGTTTTCTGATCTCAGCCATCCCAGAACTAGGAGTTTTCCAAAATCTGAAATCAGTTGTATTTTTTTTTCCCTGAGACTTATTGTATGTCACAGTGAATGTTGTTAATAATAATATTGTATATTTGAGAATTGTTAAGAGTATTTTTTTACCATAAAATTTTGAGTATTTAAGTATTTGAGTTGCTGGGTGTATTAAGTAGCTCAATATAATTATTCTACATTGTGCTGATATATCAAAACATTATTTTGCTGCCACAAATTTATGTAATTATACACCACCCCACCGATTTACAACAAAACACTGATTTCTCTACACTTCTGTAAAAGGAAACGCTAGAGAGATACATAGACTTTTAAAAATTAAACGTTCTGTAGTTTATGGTGCATAGCTGTGCACCAAGTGTGTGCTTGGTGCTTGGGAGGGTAGAAGAGGGCATCGGATGTACTGGGATTGGAGTTACAGATGATTGTGAGCCACATGTTGGTGCTGGAATTGAACCAAGGTCTTCAGGGACGGTAGCTGGTGCTCCTAACCACTGAGCCATCTCTCTGGGCCTGGGAGACAAAGCCTTTAAGAGTGGTTATTTAAACGCTGTAAAGGAGCATGGAGGACACAGGGAGGGTAAAACAATGTCTTCATGTACACACTGCCGTGCTGTTTTGAAGTTGGAACACTGTGAATCCATGTAGAACCTTAAGTAACGAGTTGTTATAATTTCTTAGAGAACCCAAGAACCAGCCTTGGAGGCTACCAACCGGGGAATAGTAGAGTAGATTCCTCTGTGAGGTTTTTAACAATGAACCAATTTCAACCTTCTGGGAATGACAGCACTGGTAGTTACAATTTTCAGAGTAAAAAAAATGCCACGGTTTAAGAGGTGTCGTTTATATACAGTGACATTGGGCCAATAACTGGTGTCTTTGCTGGGTAATGAAATCCATGCCAATATCCCAAGACACCAGTCCCTTCAGCTGTTGGGGCTGCAAATGACACAGGCTGGAGTCACCGGACTGGCTGTTTATAGCATCAGAAGTCATCACCTATTAGCTGAACTGTGTATCACAAATAGTATCATTTTTTAAAGAAGTTTTCCTTAGAAAAAGTTTGGGAAGCATCAAATTAGAAAATAAATGTTAAAAAGAAAGAACCCCATTTTCTTCCAGTAAGGATAAAAGAAGCTCCATGATCCAAACTTTCAGATTTCTTAACTTAAAGGCATCTATTTGCTCTGAGGTGCCTAGAGTAGATTTGCTGCTGTGGCTGTTAAGGTCGGCTGGTTTCCAAAGAAATGGGGCCCTACCAAAACCTTTTTCCTCACCTAAGGGTTCTCTCGGTGACCCACAGGGGACCTTGCCAAAGGCTGTTATTTACTTCTCTTAAGAGAACATACAGAAAAAGGTTTTGGTGGCGTGAAGGAGGAATGCCAAGATAGGCGCCCAGAGTGGCTACCCCAGCTCCTTGAGACCTTCGATGCAGTCAATATAGGTCAGTTTCCTTGGTACAGGTGAGGTGCAGATGAGTTCATATCAGATCTGAGGTCAAAACTGGAACTCTGCAGCATGATCTGTGTTAGTGTGAGTTGTGTTGAGCCCTTGACTGAGAAATGCTAATGGCTACGCATGCATCTGTTTGACAATTTTGACCTTTATTCTCTCTTCTCTCCCATATAATGTCACAGGATAGGAAAAGAGGAGAGTTCAGAGTTCTGTGACCTGCCTCCAAACTAATTCCTATATTCTTTGAAAATCTTTTCTGATTTTGGCTCATTTCTCCATCCATGCATCCATGTAACCATCCACCCACCCACCTAGACAGACACAAAGCTTTTCAAACATGTTTCGATGAATGTGTGTGTTTTTTTTTTTTAAGTACTGGCACAATTTATTATTATTTGTCAGTTTCTATGCTAGGGCGCAAGTGTGAATGGGGGGAGGACTTAAGTATCTGCTTTCAGGAATCTTGTAGCCTCAGGGGAAGACAAACATGAAAGGAAACGGTCACCATGTGATCAATGTTATCTATAGACCCTTGCAAAGGATACAGGTGTGTGCGTGTGTGTGTGTGTGTGTGTGTGTGTGTGTGTGTGTGTGCGCGTGCGTGCGTGCACGCGCGTACTTTCACCCTGCAGGAGAGGCACTTGTTCTGGAGTGTGTTTTTGAATGAGAGCTTCTCATACAGCCTAGTGGGTTAGAATGAGATGCCACATCTAAGCAGGCAAAATAGAGGTGACCCATCTACCTGACCACAGTTTGAGGCCAGATGAAGATCATGAGTTCCATTCAGGCCGACATTACCTTCTTGTCCAGGACAATTAACACCCCTCAGATCACCTTTGCTACAGCCCTGTCCCTGAAGTACAATTTCAAAAAGCTCTCACATCAGGGCATCACTTTCCTTGGCTTAGTGAAACACCTACCCAGAGAAGCAGATGTAGAAGTTGAGGGAGTAGTTATCTGAACGTCTTCCCTTACTTGGAAAAGCAGTTCGACCAAAACAAGGAATAAAAACTTTTGTTTTAGAGTCTGGTGTGCTAATCAGCATTTAACTTATCTTTACAGTTAACTTAGGAGCTGCCAGTAGGTTATACACAATTTGATTTCATTGTCTTCCCTACAAAAGAAAAGAAAGCACTGTTAACTACTATCCTTTATAATACCTGTATGAGCAAATTCACATCTCAGCATTGCCGCTTTCTTTGGTTTTTGGAAAACTTGGCATAATAGGTTTGCTGTAACAAAGGAAGTTTGTTTTAAAACAGAAATCAATTAACTGTCAGGCAAAAGGAAATTTGTTGATGGGCTTGTTGGAACTTTGGACTGGACACTGAGAAAGTTGACCCACATGGTTGCTTTCATTAGTAGCTGGTGAGCTGCAAAATTCTGCTGATTTTGTATTTTATGGGGTATCAGTCTCTGGATATGGGAAAGGTACTTAGCTTATATATATATTTTTTTATAACTGGGATGTTTTTGTTTGTATTTTATTTTACATATATGAGTATTTTGCTTGAATGTATGTATGTATGTATGTATGTATGTATGTATGTATGTATGTATGTACACCATGCACATGTCCAGTGCCCAAGGCTGTCAGAAGAAGGCATCAGACTCCTGGGAACTGAAGTTAAGGATGGTTGTGAGCTGCCATGTGTGTGCTGGGAACTGAACCCAGGTGCACTGCAAGAGCTGCTGAGCCATCTCTCCAGCTCAGCTTCTCTCTCCTCCCTCCCTCCCTCCCTCCCTCCCTCCCTCCCTCCCTCCCTTCCTTCCTCCCTTCCTTCCTTCCTCCTTTGAAGGCTCCAGATGCTGTGATGACACACACTCTGTGGCCCAGTTTCTATTTCTTAATAGTGTTTTTGCAGTAGCCTTGTCAGGGAACAAGAACAGCATCTTAAGTATTCAGAGTCATCCCTTACATATTTCCTGGTAGTTGTAACAGTGACAAACTGGGCTTCTCCCATTAGGGCATTACTCAAGTTTTGGTATGGGTTGTGATTCAGAGTCTTCACTATACAAAGCAGATCATCATCATCATCTTTACTTTTTGTTGCTGTCTTACCTTTACTTAAAGAACTTAAAAAGATTCTAGTTGGTTTCTGGCCTGAGAAGTCAGAATGGGCTAGACACAGACAGTACCAGCGGTAAATGACGAAGGCCTGTGGATGTGGGGAACAAGGAGACAAAGGAGGACAAACAGTTCAAGGTGATGACTATAGAGGCAGGCAGGGGACAGCAGACAGCTTTGTCGTGAGCCAGTCCCGTGTGCTCAGCCTCAGCCTGCTATAATGCTGCCCGCACGGTGTACGCTGTGGGAGGATTCCTGTTTTGTATCTCCGTTGTGTATGGGTGAGCTTCATCCTTAAGACATCTGTTTGGGGAAAGCAAGACAGTAGACAACAAACTGATTCAAATTTCAGGCAGCAGCCTTCACATTCCTGTTTTAGAGGGTATGATTTTAAGTGACACAGCCAGACTACTTTGTGTTCATTCGCAAACGCTGCTGCTGATCCATGAAGATTCAGGTTCCTTCTTTCTTTAGGGTTGGTTTCCTTCAGTGAGGACTCCATTGCATTGGTTCTTTATAGTTGAATTTGCTCCTTAGCTGGATTTATAACAGCTAAATCCATCTGGTGGAAAGTCAGAATTGACTAAATTAGCTAGGCTCTGTTTCCCTAGAGCTGCCAGAGGTTTCTTTTAATGCTTATGAGCAGGTGGTGTCTTCAGGGCTGTGGCCCTACCCTGCCTTTGTCACCTACTTCTTAGCATTCCACAGCCCTTCCTCGGTATGCAAGCAGGCTTATCATAAATGATCATGGTTTGGGAAGAGTTTGTTGGGAATGTGACAGTAAATTTAAACTTCTAAAACAGGTAATTTCTGAGTTGGCTTAAAGCTGATAGGCTCTAAAGAGTAATGTTGTTGATGAATAATTATTATTGGGGCAATGTGCCATGTGTAAGTGAGTTCTCTCATGTGACTTGAGATCTAGAGAGAGGAAACAGACAATAAGTAATTACGAAACAGTTATAAAGATAAGGATAGCTCTACATGGCGACAATGCAAAAGCAACAGAGCGGTCTGGTGAAAGGAAGCTATTTTAAATTGGGTGGTCAGGGAAAAGTCCTCTAAGGAGGGTTTTGATCTCTTAAACTATATATTTTAAATTATTTTTTAAGCTCTGGCTTATGAAGCTGCCAGTGCTCTGTCTGGCCTGAGGGTTTTATATGTATAAACTCGCAGTGACCACATGATGAAAGTTGTCTTGACACCGAGGCTCACAGGCCTCTATGCGACAGTAATACAGATTCCTTAAAAATATTAGAAGGGAGGAATCCGAAGGATGGAGCCATGTGGAGACTTGCCAAGACCACAGTAATGACAAATGGCAGAGCCAAATTTGAATCCAGGGAGCATAGGGCAGAAACTGCACCTTTATGCACTAAAGGCGTGTTGCTTTAGGCTAACCACGGAGGACATGAGGAAGCCAGCCATGAAGAGCTGCCCAGTGAGTCTGAGGAGCAGACCCTGACCATTGTAGCTGGAGTGTAGCGAATGAAGACAGGGGGCAAGGATAAGCAGGGCCAGGACTGAGCAGAAGTCTGATCACAGAAGGCTTTATTATCTCATTCTAAGAGAAGCCATTGAAGGCTATCAGAAAGGAAGCAGAAGGCCGCTGTCCTGGGCTCCATGCCGCAGCCCCAGCCACATTCATAGATACACCTGACACACTGAACAGAATCTTCAGTTCCCGGGCACTGTTTTAGAGTGCAGGCAGAGACAAAAACACTAAGGCTCGGATGACGAAATTAGATGCTTCACAGTGCTCTCTACAGAACCATAATTATCCCACACAGCCCTTAAAGTACACGAGCCCGATACAGAATCTGAAGTTTTATCCACAGTACTGTTTGTTACTGTCTCTATAGGAAGAAGCTTCTCCAAATGGAAATTAATAAGAATGAAAGACCCACAAACTCTCAAAAAGCTAAGAAGTAGAAAAACTCAGAACAGGGGCTTTACTTGGATATTACCATCGCTAGAATGTGAATTGTGTGAAAAATTTCAATAACAATGCAACTGTTGATTTCACTGAAATGAAGGAGTTAGAAACACACAGGCTGTGTGGCACACTGCAGTTTAAAATGTCACTACAATGAATAAATATTCAATGGACAGGTGGAAAATATAGAGGAATGGAGCAATGAGTGAGCAATTGTAGACAGACAGAACTAAGGCCATGCTGATGTCTGGGTCGGTGCTGCCACTGAGGGCCAGTTCTGGGTCCATGGCCTTACTAGAGCCATGGTCCGTATTGATGTCCATGGCTGTGTTATACCAAAAGGCCATGAGAATTTCCATGGTCTGTGATGCAACCTGAATCTGTTGATATCCATGGGCTGTGCTGCTACCTGAGGTCATATTGCTGTCCTTGGCCTGTGTTGCCACAGGAGACCATGTAGAAGTCAGTGGCTTGTCTGGTCCTTGCTGTCACCAGAAACCATGTGTAAATCCATGATCCATGCTACGCTAACGGTAAAGGTTGAGAAAGCTATTCTTGCCATGGTATTGATGACTGCAGACTCACAGTTGAGAGAGAAGGGACACAGAAGGCTTCTGTGACAATCCCTGTTTCTTTCCCTTCCCATCCCAAAGCAACAGCCTAGAAGAAAGACACCAAAGAGAATTCTTTAAAATTGTGATAAGAATGCTGAGCTCTCCAGAACTGACAGCTTCGCTGGGGGTGCGGGTGGAAAAGGGCTCAGTTTATCTTAAGGGGCCAGCCACCTCGAGTTTGACCATGCTCCAAGAATATATGGACAACACAAAGTGTATTTCCTTCTTCCTCCTCCTCCTTCTTCCACATTCTTCTTGTGTGTGTGTGTTGGTCCCAACAGTTAGGGAGGGGCTGAACTGAGAGGATTGGAAAGTGAGTGTGCTCGGGGTTCATGATATGAAGTTTCCAAATAATTAGTAAAAATTTTATGGAAAAAAACCCCTTTTCTTCCAGAAACAGTGATTTATGCCTTGAGTATTCCCTTATTTTATTATTGCCCAGGAAGACGTTGCAGGGCCAACAGAGCGTTCACAAGTGTGTCGTGATTCAATCAAGTTGGCACGATCAGTAAGGGAGCTTGCTACCAAGCCTCCGAAACTGTGTTTTATTGCCGGATCCACACGACGGAAGAGTGGACTCCCCGAGTTTGTCCTTTGACTACCACACATACACCGTAGCACGGGTCCCCTGCCCCACCCAAATCCATGTACTAAAGCTATGAAAATAGTTGAACTGAGTCATCTCTGTTCTTTTTCCAACTTCCAGTTGGGTAAAATCCCTAAATATGTCTTATAATTATTATTTTAATATATTATCAAATATATATTTAAATATATAAATATAGTCATATATATTTATATATGTCAAAGGGGGGGATGAGATAGATTTTATTTAACAGGTTATCAGCTTAATCCATCAAGCTCTTAACAATAGGTGCCACTGCTCAGGCCCCACAGGTATAGGAGGAAAAAGACGTGCTCTGATTCACATTTTTAAAGGGTGGCAGAAAGCAGGAAAACTGTTTTCATTTCTAAAAACACCATTATCTGATTCGTGTTCTCAAAAGGTGAGAAAAACAATACAGCTATATTTATTTCTGAAGTACAAAAAAAATAAAAATAAAAATAAAAAGCCGTTTTGTTTACCAAGTTCTTCAAAAATTTAAGTAGTCATTTTGTCGTGGAGAAGACACTGGGGCCTTGAATCGGTCTTTGGGCCACAACATGAAAGAGAGAGAGGAACTTGGATGCAGAAAATCTCACCCCAGGCCTCTTAAGAGCTCCTGTCAGAGGGGTTTCCAGTGCTGCATATTTGAAGCAGCTGCAGAAGTTGTTTTTTTTTTTTTTTTTTAGCGTAGGTGTGCTAATTGGTCTTGCTGGAACTTGTCAGCTCAGGAAGGCTCCCAGTGATTTTACCGGGAGGTCAGGTTTGAAAAGACAGTTCCTCTGTCTTCAAATTCTGGCTTTCCCTCTATTTGGAAATGTCAGTACTCCTCCTGCACCTTCTGCTGCTGCTCTCTCTCTCTCTCTCTCTCTCTCTCTCTCTCTCTCTCTCTGTCCTGTTGAGGCTTTACTGGTAAGGCATCATCTCTCTGTTCTCCCAACCTTTTTCTTTCTTTAAGTGGATGCAAACATTATTATCACATTTCTGGACTGTGATTGATGTTGATTGGAAAAGTAATAAAGTCACATGAATGCATGTGGGTTAAAAATATAATTGACTTAATCAGGAGGCAACCTCAATGGGATTTGAACCTACAACCTTTTGTAGCAGCTCAGGGAGATGCCACATTATATAATTAAAATATTGTTGGAAAGGATATATATAATGTTCACAGAATCCAGAGACTAAAAGTTCACATTTAATGTTGAATTCAGGACAAAGCACATTTCCAAATGAATTTAATGAAGTACAGAACTTCTGAGCCTCTGAACAGGGCTCAAAAAGTGGCACCTAGGGCTTCCTGGGAAAGACTTTCAGGAGACAGCATAGTAAAATTGTCTTCTAAATATGGCTGCTCTCCGGGTCATCATGGTCCAAATTCCCGTTTGGGCAGCACCCTTTTATAGTCTGAGGCACTAGCTTCCTCTCATTCACATTAACAATTAGTCTCTTGAAAAGGGAGAATCAAGAAAGCTTAAGTCACAAGAGGCCTTCTTGGTGAGATGGTTGCCCTGAATGCCGCATCACTGACCCTAGGGCTGTGGTAGTCTCTCTCTCGTAGATGCCTCCTAAATTGGCTTTTTATTATTTTTCCCACTTCACTGAACCTTCTCTCTCTCTCTCTCTCTCTCTCTATATATATATATATATATATATATATATATATATATATATATATA
>NW_026585690.1:1396412-1506818 GCF_907164565.1 Psammomys obesus
TATATATATATATATATATATATATATATATATATATATATCGAACTATATATATGTTGGCTCTTCATGCCTATTAAATGCTTATTCCTTCTTTGAAGTCTTTTCCTCCCCACCACCACTTCCATAGCCTATGTTACCACCCTCTCCTACAAGAGTTGCTGAAATAGCCTCTGATTGCTCTCCTACCTGCAGTGTTTGACCTTTATTCTGGTCTCTGCCTTCCACCGTCATGAACTTTCTTAAGGGTAGATGTTATGTAACTGTTCTATTCAGCAACCTGGGCTTTTTTCCATTACTCTTAAAAGATTAAGTTCCTAAAGGAGGCGCATCATAATCAGTCCCCTGCTTCCTGCCACACCTAGTCTTGTTCCACCTGACCCCTACCTTCAGCTGTCTCCCTCCTGTTCATTACTCTAGCACGTAAGAATTACCTCAAAGGGTTGCTAAGAAACCTAGATGCCTGCCTTCCCTCTGCTACTGATAGACTGGAATTCCTGGGGACTTCTTGGCGAATCTTTTAAACACCACCATGAGAACAACTTGCCAGATTATTAAAATTTTTCACCAGATATAGAATGAAGGGGCCCCTTTGGGTGGTTGGCAATGGCTGATCCACCCATCAGAGGATGGGTTCAAAGGTCAGAGAGAACAGATTGGGTGGAGACCTTGCCTCTTCCCTGCAGCTGCTGTGTCTCACACCATTAGCTTCAAAAATCTAAGAATCAACCCTTGGAATGATCTTAAACAATCTCTTTATTTCATCTTTTAAATTAAAAAAATTAACATTTATTTTATATAATATATTTTGGTCATATTCTTTTCCCTACCTAACTCCTTTCAGATTCTCCATTCCCTATGAAGTCAACTTCACATTCTTTTTCTCTCTTAAAAAAAAGGATGACCTCCCCTCAACCCAACAATAAAGGAGTCCTGGAGCCCATTTTCTATTGGCCAACTATTCCTGAGTGTGCAGCCTTGCCCTGGGGTAGCTGATACTCTCAGCATCCCTGTTCCATTGGCAAAACTGATCTTCCCCTTTCGAGGAATTGCTAATAGATTCTTGGATAGAGGTGGGACCTTGTGCTCACTTCCGTTCTCCGTGCTGAGATGTTGGTTTGAACTTATATAGGTCTTGTGCCAGTCCGTGTGAGTTCACGTACGTATCAACCCTGTTGTGTCTAGAAAATGCTGGAGGTGCATGCATGCTGCTGGTTGGCCCTGTGATACAATCAGCCTTCCATCACGGCCACCTGAGATTTGTCATTTATCCCCTTCAGGCCTTAGCTTGCCAGGCTTGCCCTCCAGCCCACTGGACCTAGGTCTTGCCAGGGCTTTGCCTTGGCTGCAAGCTAACCAGGCACAGGCTTTTGCCCACGCCTCTGCCCCGCTTGGCACAGCAGCTTAATCAAGACCTGTAACACCTTTATATCGCCATAGGCTTTGGACTGCCCAAGCTGCCATTGCTACTGGCGATCTCATTCTAAAAGAGCTAAACTGTAACGCTCTGTGGAAAACCTTTTCCACACCCTGGCCTAGAGCACTCAGGCCTCCCCTTAAGGTGCTCTAGCTGCCCCTGAGAGAAACAGAACCCCAGTTCTTTGTCCAGAAGCTGAGCTCCAGGCCCCCACCAAATGGAGAACAACAGTGTCATGCTCTCTGCAGGTTGTCCAGCTGTGTTTTAAAGCATTGACTTGCTTAACAATTGAGCTCAGAAAAGGTCTGTAGCTGAGATACATGGCATGGAAAAGACAGAATTTAGAATGAGAGGACCAGAGCATGGTTGATCATTACTTCTATCTCAGCACCAAGGTTGTTATTTTAATCTCCAGAGCCATGGTTGCCTCACGTGTCACCTGTTTAGTGGTATTGCCCAAGCCTGTGGCTGTTCTGGATTCTTCTATGGACTTGACTGAAGAAAATGGAGAGAGCTGACCTAGAGATGGTGGGTGGTGGCCTTGTTACTCTCCAGACAGTATTTTGAAGTAGATCTCAATGGAAACATGACACAGTAGAATTTGTTAGATACGGTGAAAGATGCATTGCAGGTAAATATTTGGCACTAAAGTTGAAAACATCTGTCTTCAGAATTTGCTATTGAGAAAATAAAATGAAAGTGTGAGGCACAGACGGGGCAAATATATTTATAAAACATTTGACACACTACTTACACATAGGGTATATATCAAGCCTTTAGCAGTGTAGAGCAAGAAGAGAAACAAGCAAATTAAAGGAGGAAAAAGGTTTAAATAGACTCTTCACAGACGTGAATATATGGATAACTAAAGAGCAAGGCACAAATGCTCAGTCTAGTTCATAGAAATCTGGAATGAAACCACATAAACCATTGGTAAGGATGTGAACTCCCATGCAGTGATTGTTGAGGATGTAAAATAGAATAATCACTTTGCGAAATTTTTTCTGTTTTCTTAAAATGTCAAACACACATTCTGTCACCTAGCAGTTGAATTCCTAGAAACTTATCCAAGAGAAGACAGCTTGTTCACATAAAAACTTGAACATACATGTCCACAGAAACTTTCTTTTAATGATCTCAAACTTCAGACAACCCAAGTGATTGTTAATAAATGAAAAGATAAGTGTGTTGTGATCTTTATCATATCATGGCAAATTACTGATCAATTAAGAATAATTATCAGTATACACAATATGAATTACTAGATAATTATACTATATGAATAACACACAAAGGGGCATAATTTGCTTGATTCCATCTAAATAGGATTCTAGGAAATGCAAAGCATCCAATTAGTAGTTGCCCAAATACATGACAGATAGCTGGGGAGAAGCATGAGAAACCTTTTGGGGAATGATGGTTGTAGTCATTATCTTGATTATGGTGGTAGTTCCTTATGTATGATTATTTACTTTGGATATGTAGGTTATTTTGGAGGAAATCATGCCTCAATACTGCTATAAATTTATTTTAAAAAAGAAATATCTTCGTAGACTCTATGATCTGCACAGGTCCCAAATCTCCCATTAGCTAATATTTCATTTTAGTGTAGTTGATAATGCTATAACCACACTTCTGAGACTTGGTACTTTATAGAGAAAAAGGGTTTATTTAGCTCATAGTTCTGAGGGTCTAAAATCATGGGAGGGGTGTGAGCCTATGGGAGGTTCTTCGAGTTGTTATCATCATATGGTGAAAGCATGTTCTCAAGAGGATATGAAAGCAAGAGAAATGAGCAAGAAACTGGAGGGACCAGGGTTTTTGTTTTGTTTTTTTTTTTTATAAGAATCTGCTTTCTAGAAAATTAATTCATTCATGCAAAAATCCCTTCATGATCCAATAACCTCTCTCTTGTCTAGACATTATCTTTTAAGCCTTCCACTGGTATCCCTGCATTGTGGACAATGTTTCTAGCATAGAAAACGTTGAGGGGGAAACAAAACCTAAGCCCTAACATTGGCCTGGAAAAAAAAATTTAATCTCTGAGCTTTAATATGCTTGTATGCAAAAAAAAATGGGACTGATGATAGAATGAAAGGAAGTGACTCTTCTGTTAGGCAGTAGTTGCCACCAACCGAGACAAGGGTCCTTCCGTTGTTCTTCGCTGCTGATTATACAAAGAGGAGGGGGTAAAGAACCCCAGAGGAGAGCTGAGAGAAATTTGGAATTAAGGTCCATTTCACATGCATCGACCTTTCCGCTGGTGGCAAGTTAAAGAATACATAGAGGCCTGCTTCTTATTTTTCCAGCAGACCCCCAGGTCAACAGCAACAATTTCTAGCTTGTGTGTGTGTGTGTGTGTGTGTGTGTGTGTATACATGCGTGTGTATGTATGGTGGGGGGCGTTGCCACATGCGCCATCCTTCCGACTCTGTCTGACTTTGCCATCTCTCTCAACTGTCTTCAACGTGTCTCCGTCAGAGAAAACAAAACTTGTTCATGGCACTGATCCTGGCCTGTGGCCAATTATTAACAATAACTACTATGGCCATTTTTTTAGAAGTCACTTGTACAGACTTGTTCCCGTGGACATGACTCAACTTGAATTGTTTCCAGATCGATAGAACACTCTACCTGTCCATCCATATTCTTTCTCTGTCAGCTTTGAAGTTCAGGGGTTATTTTTGTTACCTATTTAAAACTGGTAAAATATGAAAAATTTGGAGAATATTGCCAAAATTCTTAAAGCCAAAGAAAATTAAAGACTCCATTATGTTGGATGGCAAATAAAATGTGAGATTAAAGTTTATTTTTCTGATACTAAGAAAGAGTAACTATAGAAAGAATAAATAATATTAGAAAATGATGAAAAAAATAAAGTCTATGTCAAATAGTACACATGCAGAACCAAATATATAGAATTGTAAAAAGTGACCATATTTGAGTGAAGACAGTCTGTTAAAAAGGGTATTAAATAGTTTATTAGTGTCAAATAGTATTAGTTATCCTCTGAGGAATGGGATAGAAGAAAAATGCTACCAAAGAGCAAAGGCTGCCTGCTTAAGCCTTGGAACCTGCTGAGAAAAGGTTCCTCACTTGGCTACAGAGATTTGGGCCATGGCTGAAGATATTCCACAGTTTAAAGACGGAACTATCCATCTTTAAATGTATCTTTGATGTAAGATATCAGAACCTATCTATCTCATTGGATGCTTCCCTTTCCATTCTCACCAATAAGCCTTTTAATAATTTGCATCTGAAAGATTAAAGAAGCCCTGCCTGGCCAGGCTGCCTGGCCCCCGCAGCCACGAGTTAGTAGCCATGGCACATTGCACTGATAAGCCCCAGTGTGCCTATGGCAGGAGCTGGTGTTTGGGTTGTGTATCATTTCCCTTTGAGTTGTCAGGTTGTCAGTGTGATCCTTCGTCTCTTGTTCTGATTGATGCTGGGTCATGAGTGTCAAACAGGACTCCCTTCATCAAGGTTGCTGATCGCTTCCACGGTAGGAATACAGCCAGCCCTGTGGCTTTCCCTGTCATTTTACAACTCAGCAACATTTGGCCGAGCTGCTCATTTTGTTCTCTATTCAAGTTATCTGTGAGTTCTCTCTCACCTGAATTCCTTCCTGGTCCTTTGCCACCCTGTCTCCTTTCCACATTTATGACTTTGGAGATCTGGTTGATTTCCACTGAGAACCTCATGGCAATGGTGGTCCAGCTCAGATTTATGACTAAATCCATACACATCATCATGACTACAAAGTCTGTATCTGTCTCCTAAGCAGAGGACTTTCATTTCTTTTTATTCTTTGACTTAATTTTTTTTCCATACAATATATTTTGATCATATTCTCTCCTCTCTCCCAATTTCTCCCAGATCCTCTAACCTCCCTAGCCACCCAACTTCATGTTTTCTTTCTCAAAAGAAAGAACAATCCAGTAAGACAACAAAACAAAACAACAAAACCCAGAAACAAACAAGCAAAATAACCCCAAAACATGTAAACACACACACACACACACACACACACACACACACACAGAGAGAGAGAGAGAGAGAGAGAGAGAGAGAGAGAATCTACTTTTAATTGGCCAACTCTTCCCTGACATAGGGTCCACCCTGGAGGTTGGATGATAAACCTGGTGGCACTTCACTGAAGAAAACTGATTTTCCCTTTCCCAGGAGATAGAAATTGCAAATAGTCTCTTTGTTAGGGGTGGAACTTGGTGCTTGCTTCTCCTCTCCAGGCTGGGATTGCGTCTGGTTTGAACCTATGCAGGTCTTGTGCAGGCTTTCACAGCCTCTGTGAGTTCACCTGTGTATCAGCCCTGCTGTGGTTGGACCCAGCTGTTCCTTTGAGTCATCTGCCACCCCTGGCTCTGTAGTCTTTCAACCTCCTCTTCCTTATAGATCCCCAAGCCACTTCCATCTCTGCTACTCCTGCTACATCTTCACCAGGCTCACTTATGGGTGTCTCTGGCTTAATGTATCTTCATTTCATCTCCGAACTCACTCTCCTGTCTTCTCCATTTCAGAACATGGTCACTAACTACCCAGATGCTTTGGTCCAAACTTTGAGGTTATTATTGAGTCACCTCTTTAAATAAGCCTCTAATTACCACCACCTGCCTCCCCTAGACATAATTAAAACTTCTCTCTTTCCTTCCACTTCTATTACTAATATTTTGGTTGAGCAACTACTTTAAACAAACAAACAAAAAACCCTAATCTAATTATAAAAATCTTATATTCAGTGTCCTGGATATCTTGTTCCAAATAATTCATTCAGTAAGATGACTTCTTTGGTATAAAGTTAAAAAATTATTATTGCAAACACGCTCGCATTTATAGAAAACATATTGCAATGTATCCCAAAAAGCTTTTTACTCCTGAGTCATTTTTAAGTTGTCACAACCTAGAGTCACCTGAGAAAATGGACTTCAGGTAAAGGTCTGTCTCCATCAGCCACGCTGTGGGTGTGTCTTAAGGGATTGATCATGATGATTGACGTGACAGCGCCCTTCCCACCGTGGGTGGCACCTTCCCTAGGCAGGTGGGCCTGAGCTGTCTGAGAAGACCGTCTGAGCAAGCCAGAGGAAGCAAGCCAGAAAGCAGTGTTCCTCCATGCTTTCTGTTCCAGGTTCAGCCCTGGCTTCTCTCAATATCGGATTGTAACCCGCAGGTGTAAAACAAAACAGACTTTTTTTTTTTTCCTGCTCAGTTGCTTTTGGTTGTGGTGTTTGTCACAGAAGCAGAGCTCAAACTAGAACACTTGCCAGCGTCCCACCTCAGTGTACATGGGCTGCAAACAGAGAAATTAGTCTAAGCAGAGCGCAGCTGCCAAAGCCAGGCGGCTGACATTGATACATGACAGCCATCTACAAAAGGTTTTCAAATTTCACCAATATTCTAACAAGCCATTTATAGCAAAATGATCCAGTGCAGGAGTTCTCATTTCATTCCTTGATCTTCCTTGAACTTTCTTGACCATGACACTTTTGAAGAAGATTATAGAACTGATTGTTGTCTTCCTTCCTCCTTCTTTCCTTCCTTCTGAAGGATTCCTTTAATTTTCTCTTTAGGTGTTCTTATGTGGTTAGATCCAGGTGTGGAGTCTTTGGCAGGAAGCAGCTTCTTGGAACCTGCTCTGTGTTGTGTGTTCAGCTTCCTGTCAGGCGCCTTACAGTGTCAACTGCTCCCAGTGCTGGTGATGGTCACTCGGAGCACCTGGTTGAAGAGGTGTCTGCCAGGCTCTCACCCTTATGTTATTCTCTTCTTTGTAAAGAGAACTCTGAAA
Organism: Psammomys obesus; assembly: GCF_907164565.1. Taxonomy (NCBI): domain Eukaryota; kingdom Metazoa; phylum Chordata; class Mammalia; order Rodentia; family Muridae; genus Psammomys; species Psammomys obesus. The sequence goes on from NW_026585690.1 coordinate 1,403,624, forward strand.
TTATGTGATTGTTTTTAGTCAAATTTTATCGTTTTCACTTACTCATGTGCATGTGGGCTCATGCATTCCTAGCTTATTCACCTGGTTGTAATTTTTACTATCATTACTTGTTTCCAATTACTGTCACAATTTCCATCAATTTGGTCAGACAGACTCTAAACCTGATGCCCATCATTCCTGGGTGACCTGTTGCTACCTAGGACAGCAAAGAATTCAGAATTCAGAATCTCCCTATACTCTAACCTGGGAAGCTGTTGGCTTTCTAAGGGGATGATTCCTGCCAAAGAAGTATGATAAATGGAAGCAAGGTCTGGCTAGACATTAAGTGAGCTCATTACCTTGGGGGCTTTGTTGCCTTTGGGTCTTCCTAGAGGACACATGCATTTGTTTAGTCTGTATATTAAGATTTATGAGTTCATATCAGTACATCTAATTCTTATTCGTCTCTATTGGGGTCATTACAGCTTGCTGTCTTCTGCAGTCACCTCTCCTGATAAGGAAACTCTGGTTCTCATTTAAAGAGGATGGATATCAGAAGAAGAAGAAAACAGGAAACAACCTAGGAACCTGCCACAGAGGGCCTCTGAAATCCTCTGCCCTGCAGACTATCAAAACAGACGCTGAGACTTATGGCTAACTGTTGGGCAGAGTGCATGGAATCTTATGTAAGATGTGGAAATAGTACGAGCTGGAGAGGACGGAAAACCCACAAGGAGAGCAACAGAACCAGAAAATTTGAACACAGGGTTCTTCCCAGAGACTCATACTCCAACCAAGGACTATTCATGGAGATAACCTAGAACCCCTGCACAGAAGTAGCACATGGCAGTTTAGTGTCCAAGAGGGTTACATAGTAATGGGAAGAGGGACTGCCTCTGACATAATCTGATAGGCCTGTTCTTTGATCACCTCCCTCTGATGGGGGAGCAGCCTTACCAGGCCACAGAAGATGACAATGCAGCCACTCCTGATGTGATCTGATAGACTAAGATCAGAATGAAGGAGAAGAGGATCTCCCCTATCAGTTTTGGGGGAGGGGCATGCGTGAAGAAGGGGGAGAGAGGGTGAGATTGGGAGGGGAGGAGGGAGGGGCTTATGGGGGGGATACAAACTGAATAAATTGTAATTAATAAAAATAAAATAAAATAAAATAAAATAAATTTTTTTTCACTTATTCATTGCCCCCAAGGCAATGAGTTCTGACTCCTTTTGACATTCCAGCCTGCTAGTCAAGTCTTCTTTCTGGTCCTTAGACCAGCCTGCCACCCCCCACCCCCGCCTGCCCCAGGCCTACACCTCAGCATTCCTGTGTGTCCCACTGTCCCCTTTTCCAGAGCCAGACTCTCAACTTCCTTGATTGTACTGGACTCTTCACTTCTGGTCACCACTGTGTCAGCGCTTTATCAGATGTAAATTCGAGTGCAATCAATCCTAAGAAAAGCACTGTCACTTGAAATCTAGCAAGAGTGTCCAGTTCTCTAAACATCAACTATGTTTAGAGGGGAAAAAAAAAAACCCCACAAAGTTATAGTTATGTCCACTCTTCTCGCTGAATGAAAAGTTCCTTCCATAACCGCCATACCTGTCTGCACACAGCAGCATTACAGAAGTAAAGATGGAGTCATTCTCTTAGGGAGAACTCACTAACTTGCATTTCCTTGAGACAAGCCTAGGGTGTGTGCTAGACAGCTTTATGCTATTATAATTGAATACCTGAAGCAATTAGTCCAGGAAGGGAAAAAGATTGTCTTGGTTCTCCCTTCTTGAGGGTCCAGCCTGAGAAAAGGACGCCCCATTTATTTGGTTTAGGCTGGGGTGACACACGGCAGGAGCATGTAGTAGCACATTCTATAATTCTGAAGGATGAAGGTAGTGGGAAGAAGAAAGGGAGGGAGGGAGGGAGAGAGGGAGAGAGAGAGAGAGAGAGCGCTCTGTCTATGACTATACCGTCCTGCATATGCCTAATTTCATTTTATCTTGGAGACTCCTCTTCATAGCCCAGTGACCTGAGAACATTCCATGAGAGCCAGCCTATCAGGGGCTCTGCTAGCTTCCCCTAGAGCCACCTTGGGACCAAGTTTCTAATACATAAAGCAGGTGTGTCATAGTTTTGTGGACCAGTTAAAGGTGAGGTTTTATTCTGAGTGGTTTATGCTGTGGAAAGGTCTAATGAGCCTTGGGAATCTAGAGTAAGAAGTCAGTTTTGCCCCTGTATAATTTCCTTTTTTCTCTTTTTTCTTTCCTTCCCTTTTTACACAGGGCTTATTTTTACTATTTTTAACTTGTGTGGTTTGTATGTGCCTATGCACAAAGGTGCAAGCACCTGTGGTGGCCAGAGGTGCTGGGACCCTTGAGGCTGGAGTTATGCTGGAAACTCTAAAGCACTGGGTGGAGGGAACTGAATATTCCTATCTAAAGCTGCTCGTTCGTGCGTTCACTCATCCATTTAGCTGTTGTGCTCTCTGTCCTGGTTCATGGAAACTCCAATGCAGTCAGCATGGTTGGCTCAGCTGTCCATTTTCACCTCTTTAGAACCCAAGTCAATATCAGGGACATAGTAGAGCCCTAACATGTATTTGTTGAATGAATGAATGAGTTTCTGGACATGTGTAGCTGAGAATAAAGATATTATAGGAAAATTACCTAAAGCAGCATGTTTGTCTGCTCTGTGGTATTCCCAAGCCAAGCATTGGGACTTATTCCTTATTATTATCAAGTAGAAATCTCTGGATTTTGATGGGACAGAATGGGGGAGGCTGTCTGTTCCCACATATGAATTTCCTAGGACTGGGAAGAGAGGACTCTCAGGAATTCACAATGAAATTTCAGAGCTTCTGGTGATATTTCTCCTTCCTTTTTTTTTTCTTTATGTGTTGAGTCTGAGAAATGTTTTTCAGAAATTCTTCTGCAATGCTGTATTTTTCTCTTCTGCTACCTTGCTCCAAGGTGAAGTCACAGTCCTCCTGGGCTGATCCTGCAGCAATTTCCCCACTCTGGGGTGCAGAGCTGTAGGAGACAATTTTTCTAGGAGGAAATTATGGGATTATGGATCTAAATCAGGCAGCAAGAGAAACTTTCTCCATTCTAAAAGGCCATTTCCTTGGAAGGGACTATATCAATGGTGGAGACAGGGGGAACATTTTCATGATTCCAAGGTAGTTTCTAAAAGACAGAGCTGCTTGATAATCTTCAACAGTTCTTCAACATTAAAACAGGGCTCCGTGTGTGCTCACCTTTAGAGGAACCACAAGTGAGATGTTCTGATGGCCATTCCTGTCTGCCCTTCGCTCTGTAAGCCTCCTTGAGAAAAGCGCTCATTGCCTCTGCTTTGTGCGATGTTTATCCTCAGTTAGCATTGCTCTGGGCTGTGACTTTTTGAATAAGGACTTTATTTCTAAGTCATCCGTGCAGCAGTGGGGGGAGCTCACCTTTTTTGCCCAGTTCCATCTTCCCCAGCCCCATACAGACCACCCACAGCGGTTCCTGGAAGCCATAGTACAGTGAAACCACAGAACCAGACCACTCCATCGTATGGTGGTTTGAATGAAAATGGCCTCCATAGGCTCGTAGGGGAGGCACTATTAGGAGGTGTGGCATTGTTGGAGTATGGGTGACCTTGTTGGAGGACATGTGTCACTGGGAGTCGGCTTTGAGGTCTCTGATGCTCAAGCCAGGCCCAGTGTTATTCTTTTTCTGCTGCCTTCAGATCCAGAAGTAGAACTCACAGTTATTTCTCCAGCACCGTATCTCTCTGCATGCTTCCATGCTTCCCGCTATGATGACAATGGACTTAAACCTCTGAACTGTAAGCCAGCCCCCCACGAAATGTTTTCTTTTATGAGAGTTGCTGTGGTCATGCCGTTTCTTTTCATTGATAGAAACTAACTGAGATAGCATGGATGGAAAGAAGGTTTATTTGGGGAAGTTCAAAGCTTCCATGACTACTTCCTGGGAGGCAGAGACAAAGAGAAAGGCTTCCAGATATAAAGGAAACAAGCTGAGATGGAGGGAATTCTACCTGTAGACTGGGAAAGCCTGGAAGTTTAGGGTGGGTAGTTGGGGAGGAAGTTTGTGGGCCAGAAGAGTCAGGATGCCAGCATGGGGGCTTTAGTATGTGTATGGGCTAATAGAGAATGAGATGCCCCATGGGCATAGGGAAGTAGTGTTACTCCCTGACAAGAGAAACCCATTTCACAGGTTTCTGAGAAGCACTAAGTAGAAGGTTTTTATCAGTCTGCCAGCAATACTGCTATTTGCCCTGTCAGAGTCCAAGCTAACCCCAGATTGTCATTCTGGACATTGTCAGTGGTGCAGCCATTTTAAATTTTTGGGCATCAGGACCTAACAGTTTCCAGGAGAGCGGGAGATTGGAATCGAGGCATCGCAGCAGTTCAGGAACAGTTGAAAAGTCCCACGTGCAGTTTTCATTTTGAGGGTGAGTGGTAGGATGCAAACTCAAATCGGGTCAAAGCCATGACAAGAGCAATCACACAAGGACACTAGGGACAGCAAAAGTCAATTCATGCCAGAAACAAAGCTTCGAGGCTGCTCTTCACAAAACTCAGTAACAGGAGCCTGAAGAATATGGAGGGCCAAGTGGACCCTCGCAGGACAGTTCTACACCACAGGGGCACTCTAAAAGCCCAAATGCAACCTGGTAGCCAACAGCCTGCTGAGCAACACACCCAAGTTTTATTGTGACCCCTGTGACATGTATCTGACCCACAATTCTTCATCTATAAGACACGCCACAGTGGTAGGAAACATGAAAGACTACTTCCGTTAATGGATGGAAGGGCAGGCCCAGAGCCTTGCTGACAAAACAATGGTTGCATTCCACCAAGGAATGATAGCTCCAGATCCTCCTCCTCCTGCGGGGACCATGATCCCACCACTCCCCAGTCCTCCTTGCCCTGGCATGATGCTGGCACTCGACCAGGGAGGTCCTCCCATAGTGCCAGTGATGGGTTTTCCTCCTCCTGGGATGAGGCCACCCATGATGCCTGAGCCTCAGTGAAGAGAACTGCTCACCCTGTGATGGTGCCCACTTGGCCTCTCATCACTCTGCCAGACAGATGAGAGAAGAAGGGCTCTTCATCAGTACTTCTTGTCCAATGTCACCAGGAGATCATGGTGCTGAACTTGAGTGTTTTCTAGTTGCATGAGAAGAAAGACTTCCCACTGCCTAGCAGAGAGAATAGTTTTGAAGGGGAGAAGTGGGATTTAAAAGTACAGTTTTCCCTTGTGTTGTGAAAAGTGAAAATAGAATTGTCAACTGTTTTAGTTAATTTTATATTTTTAAGCTCAAAGTCACAACAACAGTGTGCTGTGACCAGCAAGGCTTTGGGGATTTACCTGACCTGACTGGTGTAACGAGAGAATGAAGAAAGGACAGATGCACAGACACACTTAGACAAAAGCTGGGATCAGTGGGCTGTGCACTCTGAAGGAGATGAACTGCCAGCTTGGAAACTCAGTGCATTTATTTTATGCCTTTGAGCGATGGGGAGGAGTTATTGTACACATGTAGTTAGCTGCTCTTGGTGGGAAGTCTCTGTCGGGGAGCAGTTTCAGGTTGCACTCATCCTGGAGTAGGAAGCCATGCTTGGCAGTTTCTGCACACACTGGTTTTAGCTAAGGGGCAACGGTGAGGGAAACGCTTTGGCATTCCCCTGGTAGGGAAGCCTTGTCAGGGTCTTAGACACTGTGGTCATTGACACATCTACTCAGGACTTCATCCCCTCCCCACACTCATGAGACAGCTGAAGGGCATGTAAGAGGGTTCAGGCAGCTCCCTGGAGCTAATACAGATTCTTTCACTGGAGAGAGGGTGGGGGTAGGAGGAGAAGAAAAGAAAGGAAGAAAGGAGGAGGAGTGGAGGACAAGAAAGAGAATAAGAATTAACAGATATATAAAGAGAGCCAAAGCAAACACAATGTATTTCCTCAATCCTGCAGCAAGAAGCTGAATAAATGGAAAGGAAGGACTTTGGATCAAGAACTTTTGGGGCTCAGTTTGGATTCTCTTATATACCAGGTGGTTGGCTCCATAATCTATAAAAATCCTCAGAGAGTTGCTATAGGGCTAGAGGACAAGTACCTAGAAAATAAACTTAATAAATATGCAAGGAATCATTACTATTATTTCGCCAATTAATAATTAACAAAGATGGAGGACATGGACCGCCATGCACCATCTTAGCCAGCACTACAATACAAAGCTATTTGCATCATCATTGGAGCCACACAAGCCAAGCCTTGTAGCTTCTAGATCATAACAAAGCATGGTTCTAGGGTTACACCCAAGCACTCATGAGAGCCAAGCCAGTACTCTAAGCACAGCCTTAATGTTTTAGGAGGTGAACACGGTCAGATACTCTGTGCTGAAAGCTTAGTAACATTTCTTAAATGGGAAACTCTTTTTCCCCAACTCCCTCCTTTCCTCTGTTCCTCCTCCCTTCACGATCTCATTTCTCTAAAGAGAATTTGATCACTCTCTCTGTCAGTCATTGTTCAGGGCTCTGGCAGAAGCACCGAGGAGCAGGACATGATGCCTGTGCTGGGAGAGCATCTTGTCTGCAGTGGGCAGCATGAGCAGATGTGGAGACGCTCACCCGCTGAATCACTTGTTTTATTGCAGTGAGTTCATAAGGCTGAGCGGGGCCAGGGCATGTCATGTCATCACGCCTCTTCCGACATAATTCTTTTCATCAGCATGTGGGGCATGGACCGAGGGAGGAGCATCTGTTTCAGAAGAGGCAGTGATAGCCGGCTCTCTGCAGTGCTGGGGATTAAACCCAGCGCTTCCTGTATGCTTAGCGAAGTACTCATGTCAACCACGCCCATCCCCAGACCCCTTACCAGCATTTAGATTTGGACAGACCTGGGTTGGTTATCTGGGTTCTGCCACTATCTATCTATTTATCACTGACTGTGGGTAAGTTACTTTGCTTCTCTGATTACCCGTTACAGCGGTTATAAAGTGGAGGCCAACGATGGTACTCTGGAGGTGGCGGCATTGTGAAGGGCATAGATGCATAGGTAATTACGTAACGTAGATGCTTAAACAGCTAGTGAGTCTCAGAGCATCGGTTCAATGAACAAGTCACATCGCTGGAATGTTTTCTGTTATGGATACTTGTAAGGAGGGACTCCCATGCTGACTTGAGGGTAGGGGCCACGTTTCTGCTTACAGCTCTGAACTTGTCCACGACAATCTCTCTATAAAACACCTGATGAGGGTGTTTCATGCATAAAACTGGAAGCGCTGGGAAAGCAAGAGGAGTGAAAGAGTTAATGTACCAATATAGAACATGATTCTATAAATGTGTCAACAGAGCTGGGAATGCACTCCGAACATGGGATTGATGGGAAATATAAAACAAATACCTACCCAACATCAAGGCTCTGATATAGCAGCCCGTCTTGACATTTGGAGTGAATTAGCTTTGAGTTGGATATCTCCCGTCTGAGCAGCTGTCAGAGTATCTGGGTGAAGAAGGTAGTGTTTAATAAACATCGCACACTGTCATGTCACCAGCTTGTTTTCTGTCCTCCAAAGCAGAATATTTTAATGTTTTGAGGGAGAGAACAGACCTCCTGTTATAATGAATTTATAATAGATTATGATGAGTTATGCAAATCTGATAATAATCACAGGGCTCTGGGTTTGTGATTTCCACTGCTAATTACTCCGGAGTGGTTCAGCAGTACAAGAGTTCAAGCGATCAAAAACACGACTGCAGTTTCATGCGTTGTCACCTTGTCATTTTCCCTCCCAGGAATAAACATTGATGAAATGCATCACTATCAATGTGAACAGTTCGTTTTTCAAGAGCTTGTACTCAAATTTCACTAAGGGAGAAAAAAACTGTTTTTGATTGGGAAAACTTTCCATTTGCTGAATCACCTGGGGCAAGGTGAGAGCTCCTGAAAGAGAGGGATGAAAAGAACTACAGAGATGAATGATGCAGCAGATTTCAGGAGCATTTCTGGTAAGAAAGGTGTGGCAACTAGGAAAGAAGGGATGGGCAGGGACCCAGAGAGAGGGGCACCGGGCTACATGGTGGTGGAGGCAGGATCCGAAGATGGAGAAACCGATAAACGTCTTCGGGAAACAAGGATGTTTAAAATTACGTCATCCCTAAACCATCTCTCTGGAAATCTGAAAAGGAATCTTTGACTGGAAATTCTGGGTAGGCTGCGGGATTGAAGTCCCAAGAAAAATGTTAGCGTGACAGGCTTTCCTTGACCAAACTGGAGCAGGCTCCTCTGGGGGCTTTCAATGAGGCTCTGCCTTTGGGATTTTAGTTCCTGGGAGTCCGATTTTTAACGAGGGTCCTGCTAAGTCAGTGAAGGCTTGTTATCCTTGGTATCTGGTCGAAGCTCAGTCTACCACTCAGTTTAACCAGACCCACTATGTGAAAATGTGTCTTCTCACAAGTTTAGTACACTGACCCCAGTAGCCTGGCCCTTGGCTCTACTGTTTACTTGGATCTGCTGAGAATCTGGCTTTACCTCTTTCTCCCACCGCTACTCAGCTCCACTGGGAGGGCTTTCCTTAATAAACAGGTCAGAGCCGGCGAAACCTAAGTAGAGAGTGTAGAAGCAAATGCCCTTCCCTTCCCACATCTGAGGAAAACTACCGAAAGATTGAAGACTTGTCACACACCCGGAAAGATTAGTTTAATCTAGATACTGAAAGAAGGAAGCCAAAAGGCGAGGAGTGTGAGTTCAAATCTGGGTTACTGTCTGTATTATTAATACCTTGGGCATGCTCCTTAGACCATAAGCCTGGCAGGAAAATGATAGCAGTCATAACAACAGCAACTATGACCCCGGGGTGGGACTAAGCAAGACCGGATGAGTAAAGCCGTTAGCATAGCAGGGACAGACTAAGCATTTCCTTGTCTTTCCCTTTCTCTTCCTTTCCTCTTTCTTCCCCTCTCCTCCCTTTCTTCCTCCCTCCCTCCTCTTTATCTCAATTCCCTCCCTCCTACCCTGGGCATTTCTGCAAGGTTGGATACTATATTTGTTGGGAAAAGTTCATTTCGATTACATTTCTGGTCATAATAATTTTCTTCAATTCAGTCAGCAAACCATGCCAGGAACTATACTCCTCAAAGCACTGACCAGGGCAGTGTCTCTGTGCACACAGCCTCTTCCCATCATCTTCTTAGGATGGCGAGATATATTCTTCCTCAGGCTATGGGGATTTTTTCCCCCACCATAGCTCACCAGCACATGGTTCCTAAAGTTTTGACATTAACTGTAGTGGCTTGGAAATGCGCCTGGATCATCATACTAAAGGCTCCTTATATTTATGTAACCTTTTAGAGTTCACAGAGGGCTACGAACAGCACCTCATGAATAAGGGCACTATTATCCTCATTTTGTAAACGAGAAACTACAGCTCAGAAAGGTTAGTCAACTATTTCCATTCCCAGGCCCACAGCAGCTATAACTCAGAACTCAGCTTTCTGACACCTCTTTCATTAATTTTTGGGAAGAGGAAGGAATGTCTCCAGAACCCAAGGTAAAGAATATTTATAAATCCTGCCCAAGGAAAGAAGAAGAGAGGGAGATAATTTTGAATTCTTTTCTCTTTCTAAGGAATGAATTCTATTTATGATCAGAAGTTCATCTGCCCAAACAGAATGTCGGGTTCCAGTTCTAATTTTATATTTTTACTTTACTCAAATCTTTTTGCAATTTGTGATTTACTTTTGTCTATCAGATACCTGATAGAAACACATCCTTCAAAAAAAATTTTCTAGCCAGATCCCCTTCATGAACCAAAAGGTACCATTTCCTTCAACTTTCAATTTCCTTTCTTAATAGCTCAAAATATCACTTTGGCCTTCCAGGAGAGTTAAAGGGTCATATCTGTAGGTCATTTGTGTGACCATGAGGTGACACAGCTGTGATCAATAACACCATGAATGACAGTGGGTTGGGGGAAGAGAAGCTGCCCCAGTTTAAAGAGGAAAAGCAGAACTAATGGCATGCACGACATTAGCAAAGAGCCAGACGACTGGGTAAAAATCTTACTGTATGTATGTGTTAAAGAAGTTGGACTTGGAGCTTTAAAAAACACAAGTGGAATTTAAAAGCCATGGCTAGGATAAAGCTTTGTAAAAATGTCTAAGATCTATAAGCTAGAGTAAGAAGCCTGACTTCTTGGTAATTCTGATTGTAAGACATTTTGCCATGGTGGTTTGGGAAGGTTAAGAGAACTATAGACACATTCATAAGGCATCATTTTCACAGACTGGACAATCTGGCTACTTAAAGATCTGGGAGGTGGTGTGTATGCAAATAGTAGCCTAGATCTCAGTGATGTGATGATTGGAAAAGATCATAGCTATCTGGTCAAGGAGACAGCTCAGAAAAGTTAACATATACCCAAAGGTACCTAACTTCTACAGAGACAAAGCACTTTAAAATGCATGCACAGATTTTTTAGTAGGTTTATCCTATGTTATATGTCTATATGAGTGAGTATATACCGTGTGCATCTTTCTGCTTCTGGGACAGCTCACTGAGGATGATCCTTTCCAGGTCCCACCATTTACCTGCAAATTTCATGATTTCCTTATTTTTCATTGCAGAGTAATACTCCATTGTGTAGATGTACCACAATTTCTGCATCCATTCTTTAGTTGAGGGGCATCTGGGCTGTTTCCAGCTTCTGGCTATTAAAAATAAAGATGCTACAAACATGGTTGAGCAAATGACCTTATTGTGTACTTGAGCTTCTTTTGGATATATACCTAGGAGTGGTATGGCTGGATCTTGAGGAAGCGCTATTCCTAGTTGTCTGAGAAAGCACCAGATTGATTTCCAGAGTGGTTGTACAAGATTACATTCCCAACAGCAGTGGAGGAGGGTTCCCCTTTCTTCACAACCTCTCCAGCATGTGTTGTCACTTGAGTTTTTCATCTTGGCCATTCTGATGGGTGTAAGGTGAAATCTCAGGGTCATTTTGATTTGCATTTCCCATCTGTACATCTAAAGAAACTAATCAAGAGAGAGGACCCTGACTAAAACACCCAATCTCCATCCCAAAAGGCAAAGAAGATAGACATCAGAAGAAGAAGAAAACAGGAAATAACCTAGGAACCTACCACAGAGGGCCTCTGAAAGGCTCTGCCCTGCAGACTATCAAAACAGACGCTGAGACTTATGGCCAACTGTTGGGCAGAGTGCATGGAAGCTTATGTAAGAAGTGGGAAATAGTAAGATCTGGAGAGAACAGGAACCCCACAAGGAGAGCAACAGAACCAGAAAATTTGAACACAGGGTTCTTCCCAGAGACTCATACTCCAACCAAGGACTATTCATGGAGATAACCTAGAACCCCTGCACAGATGTAGCCCATGGCAGTTCAGTGTCCAAGTGGGTTACATAATAATGGGAAGAAGGACTGCCTCTGACATAATCTGATAGGCCTGCTCTTTGATCACTCCCCCTGAGCGGGGAGCAGCCTTACCAGGCCACAGAAGATGACAATGCAGCCACTCCTGATGTGATCTGATAGACTAAGATCAGAAGGAAGGAGAGGAGGACCTCCCTTATTAGTGGACTTGGGGAGGGGGATTCATGAAGAAGGGGTAGGGAGGGTGGGACTGGGAGGGGAGGAGGAATGGGTTTATGGGGGGATACAAAGTGAATAAAGTGTAATTAATAAAATAAAATTAAAAAATGCACGTACAAAGACTTATCCATAAACCCATTTAATAGCATCTAGAGTTTCTCTTCATATGATTGTGTGCTCATGTGTGGAGAACGAGAAACCAGATACTGGGTCTTTTTTTTGTGTTGTCATAATTGCTGTTTGCATCCTGAAGGATGCATAAGCATCCTTATCCTGTGGCATAATAAGTCCATTTGCATGAGCCCAGTCTCTTTTCCAGCTGAAGGAAGAGGAGGCTGGGAGGGTGACCCAGAGCAGAGCTGCTCTGGCGTGTCTCATTTCAGACATAATGCATTCAGGATTCACAGAGGAGACCGTATCTGTCCCTGTGACTTCGAATATGTGGTAATGATTGCAAAGCCTCCTGAAAGGAGCAAGATGGCAACACCTGGAAGTGCTAATTAACCACATGGAGATTTGAAGTGGGTTTTCTGTCAAGGCACATATTGATGCCAAGGCTCTCTTACAGCAATTAGGAGGAAGAAGACTACCCAGCAACCCCCATCGTTGTCATTAACTGATATTTACTGAGAGCCTCAACATCTTGCTTGGCTTTGCAGAAGGAAACAAATCTGGAATTACATGATCATTGATGAAATACATCTGAGTTCAGTGGCAGGTCAGAAGAGGGAGTACGTGAACAATATGAGTGTGATGTGGATTACCTGAAGAACTCTGGAAGTTAATTTCACTGACATTGTCCTAGCAACGTCCATCTCTATACAGATGGACGTTTCAATTTACTTCTCCATGAAGAAATTAAAGCTAAGCCACACCACCACCCTCATCAGTGGAATGTCAGCGATAACCCTCCTTTCCACTTGTTACAACTGAATTAAATTCAATTCAACTCTATTCACTTTAATTTGTTCTGAACCAACTTTACTACATACAGATGAAATAACACAGAGGTTGGATTTTGTGAGATAAAAATTAGTCAAATCAGATGATTTTCCTTAACAAGAATCTACTAGTTAAAAATCATAGTTTTTATTCTCACTTCTGCAACCCCTGACCAGGCAAGCTTGGACTAGGTACTGTAATTTCCCAAGCTTAATTTTTCTACTATAAAATAAGTGTAATCCTGCAACAGTATCTGCTTCCTATGGTGGTGTTTTTAAAACAAAATCCCAAACATTTGATTTTATCAATAAAGACTCAAGAATCAAACTGGTCAAAGTGGCCAATGCTTGCAATCCCAACACTCAGGAAAAAAGAGGCAGGTGGATCTCTGTGAGTTTGAGGCCAGCCTGGTCTACAAAGAGAGTCCAGGACAGCCACAGCTACACAGGAAAACCCTGTCTTGAAAAAAAAAAGACTCAAGAGCAGGATGCAGCAGTGAAAGCTTACTAGCTCACAGAGGCAGAGAAAGCACCCAGCTTACCTTCCTACTTAGCTGACAGTCTAGAAGAAAAAAAAGCCCTTTCTCCTTCTCCACACTGTCTTAAATACCCTTCAAACTGAATGTCCCTTCTTTCTCTTTACTTATGTTCACTCTGTTTCAACTGGTTGCTTGCTCTGCCTCTTAATTTATGGTTGACTTTATTTAGCTCTTTGGATTAAAGGTGTGTGCTAGGGATGAGACACACCACAACAAGAAATAGTGTTTTTTGTTGTTGTTGTTGAGTTTTTTGTTTGTTTGTTTGTTTGTTTGTTTCAGTTCACAATCTTGGGATTCACAATGTGATCAAATATCTTGCAACACTTTAGAGAAGATTATATTATCCCCCCTCTCTTTTATCTACCAGCTGATATATAGTTAACCTTTGAATCAATATTAACCTCTATTAATTGTAGCAATAAAGAATAAGGTATGGTGGTGCTTGCCTATGGTCCTAGCACTTGTAAGCAAGAGACAGCAGGGTAAGAAGTTCAAGGACAGCCTTGACTTATGACATACTGTCTCAAAGAGAGAGATAAAAACAAACAAACAAACAAACAAAAATGGAATGAACAAAATGTCACAGTGTTCTGGGAAGATGAAAATCATTCACTTGAAATAAGGCTGCTGTGTATCAGGCCTAGTCCTCTTGAATTTGAAGAGGCTTTACATGCCTCTTTACATGTTGAGGGAAGACACACATGTCCCCAACTCTAGCTGGCAAATACATCTGTACAAGTTGGTACAGGAGCGTGGGGCAGAGACTACTTGGGATTTCAGATGTTTTGGCTAAAATACCAACTCGCCTTTTTTTTTTTTTTTCTTTTTTCTTTTCTTTTCAATGAGTATGACAGAAGGTTGAGTTTCTGCTATTCAGTGATGCCACTAAGGACCCAGGTTCTTTCCATCTCTTTGCTCTAACAGTGGTAGCTTCAGTGTCAGGCTGCTACAGGCTTTAGAGACCACATTAAAACATAAAAATACCATGTGTAGAAGAGGAAGAGAAAGATTTATTTTCCTTCTGTTTCTTCATTGCAGTGAAGACGCTTCTGTTAGAGATCGAGCATACAGCTTTCCTCACCTCATGGGCTCTTCATGGATTGCATATCTTCTGGACCCATCACTACCAAGAAGAAAACCAGATCAGAGAAGAAAACGGAGCCAGGACAAGGTTGTATGTGAAGTAGGATTCAGGGTGTTTATCAAGCAGGACCCCTATACCCAGCAATGCATGTGGAAAGTCAGTGAAGACAGACATGTTAGCAACCTGAACTTCTACAAATGTGTACCTGAACACGTGGGTGCCAGAGGACATAGATGTTGGTAGTGAAGGCTGAATTTAAACAAAATCAAGGGCAAACAGATGTGTGAAGTTGGGAACTTTGTCTTCCCCCCCAAGACTGAGTAACAGGAAATAGATTTTCTCTTACCATGGATAACTAATAAAAACAATGAAAAGGGGGAAAAAAATAAATGTTTGAGACCCCAGACCCCAGACAAGGAAGGACAATGATTCTTGAGAAGTCGAAAACTCAGCAGTTGAGACTCAGTCACTTTAGCTTCTTTTGAGGTTTTCCAGGCTAGACCCCAGGGATAATTGTGAGACTGAAGAGAAAGGTTTCTGGTTTTTGTTTTTCCTTTACATTTATGGCTTCCTGAATAAATTTGACTGAACCTTGGATCTCACCTGGGAGGGGGGATTTTAGGCTGTGATTTATAATTCAGTAGATGATGGAAACTCCAGGAGGGCTTACCTAACTGCATAGATATGTGTTTATATCTTAAGAGGGGGGGAATCCTGGGTCTTGGAGGCATCTCTGAGTTGTGAAATTGGAGACATTGGGATTATCTTTTCTCTAGGGGAGATTTATTTACATTCCAAGAGGTTACACTAAGGCATTTTCAAGGAGGTTCTCTTAGACATAGGGAAAAAAAAGAGCAATTGCCTCTGTCTTTTGTACACAAGCAGAGAGAATTAATGTTTCTGTATCCTTACCTACTGGTGAGCCTGTCACTCACAGAAAACAATTTTTCACATCTGGTTCTCATTATGTCGCCCTGGGGACACAGGGAAATGATGTCACAACGCTATTCTGACTGTTAGTCTTGCTGTGAGTATAAGTATCTGTCTGATCCAACATTTCCGAGTACATTAAGGACAAAGCTAATAAATATGGGCACTAAAAGAATAACAGAGAAAATTAGACAGAATTTGACAGACTCCTTAAGTCAAGAAGACTGGTACTGAGAATTTGGGGGGAACAGGCTAGGGTATGTAAGCTTAAGTGACAAGAGCTGCCAGGAGGGAGAACATGGCAACCAGTGGGAGTGTCTTCCCTGAGAACTTAGCCCTCTGATGAACATTGTATTTGTGCAAGGAACTACCCATAAGCAAACCATAATTAAAAATTATTTTAAAACATACCTAGGCCCTCATGTGGCTGTTGATTTCTAAAAGTCAGACTGGAAGATTCTTACTGTATGTAACATAAAGTAAATACTTAGAAAGTCTTTCCAAGGGGTAGAGTATAATTTGGCCAATTAACAATAGGGACTCACTTGCCAAGCAAAAAAATAAGTGTAATGCCTAGTAAGATATAACTCTTTCTAGGTGACTAAACTTCACTCCCAGACACAGATCACAAATAAGAAGAGTAAAGTTGCCCATCACCCAGTAAGTGAAATCTCGCAATCTTTATCATTAAAATGGAGATTATTAGGTATATAAGAAAATAGGAAAACATGGCCCATAATGAGGAAAATAACCAAAACTAACTTGAAGCTGGAATAGGTATTTTAATTAGAAAGCAAACATATTTTCACAATTACAATTGTATTTCATATTGTTGAAAAAGTTAAAGAAAAAAATACAAGATATTAAAAAAATCTACCTTGAACTTTTTGGGATAAAAATTGTAACATATAATATATAACAATAATAACAGGTTATACATTAGAATAAAAGGAGAAAAATATTTTTTATGTGAAAAGAGCATTAATGAGTTGTGGGAGAGGTACTGCTAACTAATATTCATGTAACAGGCATCTCAGGGGAGAGGAAGTATTGGATTAAGATATGCTAGAAGAAATAATTGCTGAAGTTATCCCAATTTAATGAAGTTGTAAATGAAATCTAAGCACAAGACATATGAAGGGAGTGTCACCAAGGCACTATCACCAATAGTAATCAAATTGTTTGAAGCTAATGATAAATACTAAATCTTAGTACCTATAAAAAGACACATGAAGTGTAGAGGAACGAAGGTGTTGGTGAGATATATGACTTTTTTTTTTTTTTTTGTCAGCGGTAGTGAGGGAACTAGTATTGCGATGTGTAGGGAATCATAAATGGGTGATAGTGTGAGCACTTATGGCATGAGAGGATTTAAATGGACAGGCAGAGGCTGAGGTAGATGGATCACCATGGGTTGCTGGAATCAGATGGTTGAAGTCTGAGGTGCCTGTATTAGTTTTCTAGTTTGCTGACAAAACAACATAAACAACTGCTGGGCCTGCCTTTAATCTCAGCACTCAGGAGGCAGGGAAGTTTGAGGCCAGCCAGGTCTACAAAGCCAGTTCCAGAAAACCAGGGCTACACAGAAACCTTGGCAAAACCAAAAAACCAAAAACCAAACCAAAACAAACAAACAAAAAAAGACATAAACAACAAGGAACAAGAGAAGGAATGTTTATTTTGGCTCATGGTTTCAGAGACTCCAGTCCACAGACCTTGGCTCCGTCATTTATGGGTTCATGGTGAAAGGGCTAGGGAGGAATTGGGAAGAAAGAATAATCTTCAGCAGTGTGCCTCTTGTGACCTGCTTCTGCTAGTCACATCCTACCTCCTGAAGCTTCCATCAACTCCAAAACAGCACCACCAGTTGCGGAACTAACCTTTGCAGAATGAGTATGGGGGTCACTTCACATCCAAACTGTAACACTGCCCCTGGTCCCCTGGCTCCTGGCTGTCACATAAAGCAAAATTTATTTAGCTTATTTTCTTGAGTCCCTATCATTTAAATAGTTCTGACATTCTTAAAAAAACAAACAAACAAAAAAAAAAAAAACAAGTTGTAAAGTCTTTACTGAAAACTCAAGTCAGCTTTTGCCTGTGAATTCTTATCAAAAAAACAAATTAAAATAAGGTATATGCTGGGTATGGTGGCACATGCCTGTAATCCCAGCACTCTCAGAGGCAGAGGCAGGTGGATCTCTGTGAGTTTGAGGCCAGCCTGCTCTACAAAGTGAGTCCAGGATAGCTAGGGCTACACAGAGAAACCCTGTCTCAAAAACAAAAACAACCAAACCAAACCAACCAACTAACCAATCAAAAAACCAAGACACATAATAACGCACACAGTGTACAAATTAAGTATTTCAATACTGAAAGAAACAGGGGCAAAAAGGAAGGGTTGGACTAAAGCAAGACCAAAACTCCTCAGCAGTAAGCACTAAATCCCTAGCTCTGTGTTGTCTCTGATGTCTAGGGCATGTAGTCTCCTGATGTGAGCTCCAGCTGAATCACCAGCATCCCTGTTCCTACAGCCTTGCTATTTGCAATTTACAAAGCCGTCTCTTGGTTTATACTTATTACCTGAAACTTTCCTCAAAAGATATTCTGTAAATGCTGTTTTTATTTTCTCAGATTTAGGATAAGAAGAGAGCCCAAGCTTTACGAATACACTGCTTGGACTGAGCCCAGAGCATTTCTACCTAACTACCCCTAGGTCAAGGCCTGGAAGCTTCTAGCTTCCATACAGTCTAACCTTCTGTAAGCCCATCCTCCATCTGCTAACCTAGGCCTAGAATTTTTTTCAGCCCCTGAGACTTACTGCTGAATAAGCTCACCCTTTCTAGTTCTTTCTGAACTCTAGCTGGCTGGTTCAACTCCTGGTTCAAACTCCTCTCCTAGCTGACTGAGCTCCTACCAGAATTGATCCTTACACTCCGCTTGCAGCATTCTAGGCTTTTCCTGGTCTGCTGCAAAAAGTTTTTCAATTTTTCCCACAAATGGTCTAAAGCTCAAGAATTGCGTTGTCACAGATAGTGAGGTAACAGCTTCATTTTTCTGGTATCCACTTTCTGTGTATAGTTACTTTGTATGGTCAGGACCAAAATACTAGAGGCAGGGAATATAATGTTAAGTGACATAGTGTAAATTTGATTCACCTAGTCAACCTCTATTAGTTCTTATATACACCAAACATCTGAATTAATATGGGGAGCAAGGTAGCTCGCTATATAAAAGGCAGCCTAAGTATGTTGTAGATATCTATCCACATTGCTATGAATGTATACATTTTACTCTTTTTTTTTTTCTTTTTCTTGAGGCAGTTTTTTCCATAAAGCCCAAGCTGCCTCAGACTTATTCTGTAGCTCAGGCTGATCTGAAATTCACAATTCCCTTTCTTTGGTCTTTCAAGTGCTAAGATTACAGATGTGTGGCACCATGGCTGGTGGATTTTATTTTTTATAGCAGCTATGATTCATTGTGTCATTCAGCAAATATTCATTGTCTCTAACCAGGCTGGCTTTGCTATGCCTCAAGATACTGTGATACACAAGAATAAACTCTGTGAACTCATGAAATTTACATCCTAGCTGATTGTGGGCATAGACTCCTGATAACGTACAAAAGCAAGCAGTCATGTAGGGCCAGCTGAGCTTACCCCACAACAGGCAATTCAAAGTCCACTCTTTCTTATGGCTTCTGCCTTCCAGATGAATAGCTGGGGTCCTGCATCGTTATCATTTCTGACATCTGATTTTCATGTGATCAATGTTCTGTGATCATAGCTTTTGCTATAATGCCTTTCCGGGGAAATTAAATGAGTACCTCGAGAAATTGTGAAATCCAGATTTTTTATTTATATCTAAAAATCATCATCAAATATTAGCAAAGCATTTTGGGAGAGAATTGGTTTGTTTGTTTTTGAGACAGGGTTTCTCTGTGTAGCCTTGGCTGTCCTGGAAGTCTCTTTGTAGACCAGGCTGGCCCCAAACTCACAGAGATCCACCTGCCTCTGTTCCTTGAGTGCTAGGATTACAGGCATGTGCCAATGTGCCTGGCTGGGAAATTTTTCATATGTGCTTTCTATGTTGAAATTCTAGCAGTTGACTGAAATATCAATGTACATGTATTACTTTGAGGAAGACATTGCGGCAATCATTCAAGATGGTGGAAGTTGTTTGTTATGGAAAGAAGCAAACACTGAATATTTCAAATGCTATGATAGTGAAGGACGGGAAGGAGGCTGGGATGTACAGCTCTGTGGTACAGTGCTCCTGTAGTTTCTTTAAGGCCCTAATTGCCACCCTCATTACCACAGAAACAAATGACAAACAAAGACTGTCTTATCTCCATACTTTTAGGCAGGGTAATTGTGTATTTTGTACTAATAGATCTTGAAGAACATAAATCTCCACAATTATTATTACGATGTCAAGAGTAGTCAAATGAGGATACTTAGGACTCACCATTATTCCCTTGTTCATAAATTACCTGCTTGCCTTTAAATGATTATTTTTTTAAAACTGTATTTAAATTGTGCATAATTTCAGTTAGATCATGAGTGTTTCATTCGGGATTTCCTCACATCTTAGGAGGATAAGCTAAAAACAATCTTAACCCTGCCCCCTCTAAATTGAGAAGTGACAGATCCCAAAATTATTCTAAACAATATTCATGAAAACTCTTCAATAAAGTCATAACAAAGAATCTAATGAAAACACATCCTTAGAGAAAGAGAAAGCATTTAAAATACACGCTGTTTATGTAAGTATTTTAAATATACATACTCTGTTGGAATCCTTTCAAAAGATGATGTGTTATAGTTATGAGTCTATTGGGCTGAACATTTAAATAAAGCGAGAATGAAGACATTTGTTGTAGCCTGTCTGTAATTTCCAACATTTAAAGATGAAAGATTTTTGAAGTACGTGCATGAATCTTAGATAAAAGTTTCTTTTAGAAAACACATACCAAAAATATCTCATCCTCAATTATATTCTGCTTTGAACAGCGGCAGTAACACCATTAAATGTAAGCCTTTTGCAAAACATACATCAAAAATTCGAGCCTGCAGAGACAGCCAGATGTCTTTTTAAAAGTTTGACAGCCTTGAGGATTAATGATAAATTTAATTCCATTCCTGTTCACTAGCTTGCAAAAAGGTGTTGGATCTCTTACAGCCAACAGCTCAGTGAATCTGAGTAAAGGAAACTGAAAAAGAAAGGGTCATGCGATTGACACTGATAATGGAACGACTATGATGGAGGCTACGTATTATGACTTAGGAAGTACAACCGAAGTTTCTCTCACACCTGTTAGTCCCGTACGCAGACAGGACTACAGGCAGCTGTAGCAGGATCATTCAGCGGTAGGATAGGGTTGTTGGTATTAGTCAGTCACTTCTCCCCTCAGGGCGTTGGTTCTGAGACCAGCAGAGGACAGCAAATCTTTTGGATGTTCAAGTCCCTTATATAAAGTAGCATAACATCTACAACCCCCATATTCTTTAGCCCATGTTTAGGTTCTATAAATATCTACGTATATATCTGTTATATTATTCAGGGAACACTAACAAGAAAAATCTCAAATGTTTATTACATATATTTTTATTGCATTTATTTATTTATATTATGTGTATGAGTGTTTTTCCTGCATGTATGTATGCTTACCACATGCATACCTGGTACCTATAGAAGTCAGAAGAGAGCCCTGGGCCCTGGAAGTGCAGTTATGGATGGCTGTGAATCATCATATGGGTGCTGCTGAAAACTGAACCTGAATCTCCTGCAACAGCAACTAGGCTCTTAACCTCTCAGGATTGCTGATGTGAGAAGGATGAGAGAGACAGAGACAGAGAGAGACACACACAGAAAGAGACAGAGACAGGTGGGGGAAGAAACAAACAAATACACAAAACAAAAAGAAACAGAAAAAACAGGAGTGTGCCTTAAACTTTCTTATCACAGAAAATTCAGCTCTGCTTCTAATCTTTTAAAAAATATTCTCTCTCTCTCTCTCTCTCTGTGTGTGTGTGTGTATGTGTGTGTGTATGCACACATGTGATCCGTACAACATGTGTCCTGTGGGTCAGAGGACAACTTTCGGGAGTCAGTTTTCTCCTTTCACCCCATCGATTCCAAGCTCATGTTGTCAGACAGGCTTGGATGGCGCCCAGCTGCTTTTGTAGCTGAGCCATCTCGAAGGCCCTGGGTCTAAATTCATATATAACAAGCAATCCCCAACGGCCTGCAATTACACCCACTCTGCTTAGAACAGGGCCGTTAGTCAAGCATGCCCTTTGAAGGTCTCCAAACTGGCATCCTTCTGTCATCCGTAACCCAGAACTGTCCTGTGGGTATCTGAGGTGGTCACTTTTCCGTTCTGGTACTTAGAGGTGAGTCACTGACCTTTAGAAACTGCAGCCCACTGCGTCTAAATTGAGCCATGGTGATCTCTTGAGCCTTCTTTTCCCCCCACCCCACCCCACCCCACCCCACCCCACCCCACTTCCTCAGTGGGCTTTGAAGACACCCAGACACCTTATGTGTCCTCTCTGACTGCATGGACCACATGACCCTGACATTTTTACATACCTATTTTGAAGGCCCAGTTTTCCTGTCCCATCTGTGCTCTAACTAGGACCTCTTTCCACTATTTTATACCAAATCCACTTTGGTTCTTTGCTACCAAAGTGGGAGATAGAATCCAATGTGATTTTCTTTTCTTTTCTTTTTATTTTTTTCCCTGTTTTGAACCAGGATCTCACTATGTATGTATCCCTGGCCTGGCCTGGAACTTACTGTGTAGACCAGACCGGTCTTGAACCCATAGAGATCTACCTGCCTCTGTCTCCCAAGTGCTGGGATTAAAGGTGCGTGCTACAATGCCTGGTTCATAATGATTCTTTTTTTTTTTACTAATTGCCTTTTTTTGTAGAACACAAGAAATGGTGAACAAATTAATATTTGTTATTAATTTTAATAAAAATCTGTTATTAATTTTAATAAAAATTTGTTATTGTTTTATTATTAATATTAATACAAAATAGAAACTGATTTTCTAGTTAGGGACAGTTTCTTCCTTTGCCAAAGATGACAAAACTTGGCTTATCACTCAAAATTTCTTTGAAGCTCACTGGGTCTAATTGTAACTGCAGCAGGAGAAGGAGAGGAGACAAGATTAACACAGAATGGGCCGGTGGGTACTCAGGAGGCAGAAGCAGGCAGATCGCTGAGTTCAAGGCCAGCCTGGTCTCCACAGCGAATTCCAGAACAGCCAGGGTTATGCAGAGAAACCCTGTCTCGGAAAAACCAACCAACCAACAAACGACAACAACAAAAATATTTAGCACATGAAAGAGGCGAGTTGAGAGAAAAGGACTGGGAAGTTTTCCCTACTGGACTGCGCGTAAACAGCTAAGAATGTTCCAGAAAAGCCTGTGCTATAAAAATGGAGAAGGGGCGGGCACTGTGTAAGTTGTAAGTGACCTCTTAGGGATGTTGAGAGTCAGCACCATCTTTTGGAGCGTATGCTTCTGCC
The DNA here is from genome assembly GCF_907164565.1 of Psammomys obesus. NCBI lineage: Eukaryota > Metazoa > Chordata > Mammalia > Rodentia > Muridae > Psammomys > Psammomys obesus. The sequence goes on from NW_026585690.1 coordinate 1,426,249, forward strand.
TCGCTCACCCTCCAACTCCTGCTCTCACGCGTTTCTTCCTCTTTCCCACTGAACGTTATTTCTATGACTGTGTTGTTTTAGTGTCCTTCCTTTGTCCGGAGCGTATCTCAGGAGGTCCCGGAACTCTGAGCCACAGCTGGAACACAGCCTTTCTCATCTTAGGGAACACACTGATCTGGAATTAGTACAGTTACTTCCTCTATGTTTCTGAACAGAGGAGGAATAGGGCGTGTGTGTGTGTGTGTGTGTGTGTGTGTGTGTGCGTGTGTGCGTGTGTGTGTATTTAACTCCCACCTCGTTTCTTTTCACTGAGTGTAAAACAAGGTCTCCTGCACCCCAGGAAAGGAGAGTCACCGCCCCACTGCCTGCTCTGCTGAAGGCCTGGCTCCTAGGCTCCTGCCGCCTGCTGATCCTGCAGGTCCACTCAGGAGGGGGAGAGAGAGAGCCAGCTGACCCAGAGGCTGTGGAACTCATGGGTTCCTCAGGAATTTGGAAATCTCTGCTACGGACAGGAGAAAAGACTGTCTTTTTTTCACTCCATCATGAAAGCCTATCCTTTCTCTTCCTCCGCCTCTACCCTCTTTTCAACCTTAAACCTTCCCCTGTCCTGAGACTTTTCTCCTTACAGATGTTTAATCACGCACGGTGAATTGGCGCGCGGGCTTGCAGCTGGTTAAATGTGTGTCCCAGCAGTTGTCCTCCAAGGAAAATTCTAGAAGACCCCTGTTTTAACCCCAAGTTTCTATGAATAAGCATCCTACCTTCCAAAGCATCATATTATTTTTAGAATCCAAGGGTTAGCTGGCTCTACCAGTTAGAGAATCATGTCAGTAACCTTACCTAGTTATCAGGAAGGGCACCCCACACTCTCTTGATCAAAGCCTGAATTGTGGCATACAGTGTCTGCCAATTCTTTCCTTATCTCTGTTGGCACTTTGGGGTGTAAAACCCTGTGGTTGGGAATTTCCTCAGAGGACGGGGTCTGGAGCATCCTATGTGGACAGAAGCCACAGCTGCTGTGGGCAGAGAGCAGGAGATGGAGCCAGGGAAGAGGAAAACAAGAGAGCCTGAAATTTTGGCGATATCAGAAGTAATGTTTAGAGTGTGTTGAAGTGTGTGTAGAGAACGATTCTCATCTCCACTGGCCCTAAGAAGGCTTGCAAGGATAGAAATAATCAGGAGAGACTGTCTATCAGCAATGGAGGTAGTGTAGAAGCTTTTCTCCATCTCCACCTGGGCCTGTTTGGGGAAAACACTAGCAACTTGTCTCTTTTCCAGTGAGGTTGCCGGGTGAGAGGCAGTGTGCTCTTCCTAGCTATGTATGTATTCGGGTCTAGGCAGGCTTCCCTTGAATGAGCTGTGGTGTTATTAAAACTGAAATTTGGCTGTGTGAAGTCATTATCCATCCCCCTTCTTTATTCTCTGCTTTTCTTTAAATTGAGGTTATCAGCTAGAAGGTTTTGAACGCCCCCCCTCCCCCATCACTCACTCGCATACTAAATAATAAGTTTGTTATTCTCCTGTACAGGGAGGTAACTATAGGTAAAGAGAGTGTACTGTCTATCAAAACAAGCCAGGAGAAAGGATTTGCGGTATTCTTACCACAGAGAGGTGGAAAGGCTTGCAGAAACTGACACTGTGCCATCCTGTGTATAACACACACTGTATGCTTACACCGAAGCATCTCACAACAGTCCTCACAGGTACAATTTACACGCGTCAACTACAAAAGGAAAATGGAAATCCCACTTAGTCTCAGCAGATGTGACAACGGCACAGTGGAGTCAATTCTACTTTCTTTAGGGGTAAATTCATGTTGACTGTTTGCAACATTTTAACCCGAAAAAAAAAAAGTTACACGGGGCTGGAGAGATTGCTCGACCATGGTTAAGAGCACTGACTGCTCTTCCAGAGGACCCCGGTTCAATTGTCAGCACCCACAGGGCAGCTCACACTCGTTTGTAACTCCAGTTCCAGGGAACTGGATGCCCTCACACAGACATATATGCAGGCAAAATGCCAATGCATATGCTATGAAAAAATTTACAACCTAATGCTTTTAGCATGTGCTATTATTGTGTTTGATTTTCCAGCTCCTTGGGGGCACAATGCTCAATCCTGAACAACTTAGGATAAAAGAAGTCTAGAAGAAGAAAAGAAAGACAGACAGAAAGCAATGAATGAATCTGGTGGCTTCTGATCGCCATGAATTTCCAAGTTCCCAAATTAATTCTAAGTGTTTTTTTCAATGGGTGGCTGTCAAGCTTCTCCTCTGGCTTGGGAAGAAACAATTTGCCTCCTAAAAACAATTTGGATATAAAATGATGATGATGCCCCTCATATAAATTATATTCATTTTATAAGCGACCAACGCGTGGGTGAGGTTGTTCACATGCACAAAGATGATTTTGAAAGTGCCATTGTGTTTTCAATGGAAGGCTCATGTCCTTCCTACCTTTGCCCCTACGCCTGTTTAGTGCTTCTCTCTCAGTGTAACTAAAGCAATATAACTAAAAGAAAATTACTCAGCTATTTCACTTAAAATTAGAAATAGCCACTTTCCTCTCCCTGGATGACCATTGTGGAAATGGTTTCCAGATTGCCTTGATAGTCCTTTTATATTTGAGACTCTCCATTTTTAGGATGACTGTCCTTAATGTCCCCAAAGCTCAAAATGACCCCTATTTTGGGATAATCCATGAGAATTCTTTAAGAGGACTGAAAGTGACTCTTCCTGTTATATGCAGCTCAGGTACAGATTAAATAAGAGCTAAGACAGGGAGAGATGTTTTAAAAACTCTAGAATGCAGTGTGATGCTTGCTTTTAACCAGATGTTTGAAATGCTCTCTTTGGCCCTAGTATCAATTCCTGAGGATGTCTTTCCTCCCCACACTTAGGTATCTTATTGCCTCTTCCCACCACCTCCCTTTAGGGATTCCAAGAAAAGGGTATCTTGGTTTAAAGTGTTTTCTATGAGAGCTTTGTTACTCATCCCAGTGGTTTTGAAAACACAATGCTTGGTTCAGATGTTCCAACCTCTGGCCCTTTTCCCCTGTTGGGCTGGAGGTAAGGTAGAGCTTTATGAAATCACCATCAAATTTGTGCCTAATCCTGAAGGCAGGGCATTTCCAAACTTGTCTGGAGGATTCTATTCTTTGTAACAAAACATAAAAATAGTTTTGATGGAACTATTTTATGAGAGTCTAATTAAATAAGGTTTCACAGGAGCCTAACACACCTGGAAGGGAAAAAGATAATTCTAGCTCTCTCTAGTCTGATGTGTCACCTGAGTGTAGGAGTGTGTGTGTGTGTGTGTGTGTGTGTGTGTGTGTGTGTGTGTGTGGTGGCACTTCTAAAAATCCCTGAGCATGGGTACAGGTTCTTAAATACAGGATAATCATAGGACTAGAGAATGATTTCCCCGCTTCAACTTATCATCATAGCAATAGAACCCCTTTATAATAACAGGGACTACAACTATATATCTAAGGCCTTATTTAACAAAGGGTTCCCAGGAAAACCCAAAGACTGTAGGAGTGCTAAGAGGCTAGAAGAAATGCTGGGATGACAGGACAGCCTCTACAAACATTAAACACTATCAAGCCTTTAGACAGATAAGAAGAATGTCACACTAAATGTCTGTTTACTCTGTACTTCCTTTAACCCAATACATGTCTGGCTTCCAAACCAAAATTTCAAGGCATACTAAAAGGTAAAAATGAATGAACAAACAACAAAAAATAAAAAAATAACAAAATTCTCCCAAAGTCAGAAACACTCACCCTCTAGCTCCACACATATATTATGTGGAGAGACAGAGCAAGTATCAGAATCAGAAAGATGTGGTTGAGATTCTGGAATAGCCAATGATGTGTGTAAATATGGCTGAAATGCTAAGGATTCCAATGGAAAAGTAGTCCACACACAAGAACAGAAGGGGGAAAGTGCCATATTGCACTCAGCAGGGAGAATCAGACAGATCCAGTCTTTGGGCTTTTCTAGAATTAGGACTTTTAACTGTATAGAAAAGAAAAGAAAGCTTATCTTCATTTATTCTTAAGTTCGTACTTCTATTTATGTACCTCTGTTTAATATTAAAATCTTTCTTTAGTTGATATTCCTGCCCGTCTATGCATAGCGAAGACTGAGCATTGAAAAGCTAAGACGATGCATAGTTACAGTTACATCAAGGAGAGAGACAGGGCCTGCTACACACTGGAAGGCAGGGTTAGACACTGGGGGAGTAGGCATTTCTTGTGTGAGAATAAGCCAGTTTCAGAACACCTTTTATTTTAGGATTGACAGTTTGTTTTTCGGGGTCATCTTCAGATGTCCTGCTTGGACAAAGACTGGCAATATGTATTGCAGTGGCTGAAGAGGGAGCGTAGATGAACGTCCTACTGTGATCTACTTAGACTTTTGTTTAATCCCCCCCCCCCCCACTGTGTGTGTGCATATGCATATATATTTATGTGCTGCTAGAGGTCAACCTCAGGGTTTGTTTGTTTGTTTGCTTGCTTGCTTCTTTGTTTTATACGGCATCTGTAACTGGCCCCATCTTCCAATAGAGGTTGGCTTGCTGTGGAGCCCCAAGGATCTGTTTGCTCTGTCTTCTCAGCACTGGGATTAAAAGTATGTATCATCACGACTGAATTTCTCGCGGGGTTCTAGGGACCAAACTCGGGTCCTTTTCCTTGTGCAGCAAGCTCGTTCCCAACTGCACCACAGCTTGGCATCGTATTCTTGGACAGCAGGACTCAGTGGGCCTCTTCCAGACAGGGTAGAATCTTTGAAGGGTCAAACAGTGCTAGAGGCAGCATGGGGAGAGAACTGGAGAAGGGCGTGTCTGCCTCCCTCCCTCTGGCTGGGAACCGAAGACTGAAGAAGGGTATATGATGACAACTGGGATCACTTGGCAGACCCAGGAGGGGAAAGGCGACAGCACCCCTCTAGGGTAGAGCAAAGTGGAGACCCGTGGTATGAAAGAGACAATTGCCAATCTTTGATTCATCCTGAGGGAGGTGACTTCTGACCCCAGCGCTGGCAGAGAACTGCCATGGGGGGAGGTCATCCTCAGAACTCAGCTGGAGCTGGGAGTAAAAGTGTGGGAGCCGGGATGTGGAAGGCTTGCAATTCTGTCAGTTCTTTGTTTCCCAACTGCCTCTTTGGCAAAGGAAGGGGTCTGAGTTATCCTGCTTGAAGTCAGGCTGCAAAAAAGGAGTGTTTTCTGTATTATGATTCAAGTTGATGTATTTTTTATAAGTTTAGGCATTTAGTGAAGATGGATTTTTCTGTTTTGTTTTGTCTTTGTTGTTGTTGTTGTTGTTTTGCCTGTGTTTTGAGAAAAGTCGGCCATTTCATCCTTTTGACAGTTATAAACTCTTAAGTCACCCTGAGCTATTTAACCTGACCCAGACTGTCCTCAAGGCTATGGAAGGTCACTTTGCCTTGGGAACCCCCACTAATGAGGCGATCAGATTTCACAGGCTTGGGACATATCCACCTCTGACCTCTAACCTACAGACAGACAACTGGGCTCCTTAACTGAGCTTCAGGGCTTGATTAAGAACTCAAAGGGCTCGAGTCGGTACACACCCAGTTAAATGAAAATTCTTTGTCTGATCGAAGTACTCTTTTTAAGTACAGTGTTTAATTGATATTGTCTTTTTAATGAAGTGTGGGGGTATTTCTCGGGTGGGATAGAAGAGGTCTAGCTTGTGTGTGCCCAGCAGGTCACAGAGAGAAAAGAAAGTAACAATAGGCCCGCCAGCCATCGGTGTGACCCCTGCTGGACCCAATGAGTTTCCCAGCTTGTGTCCCTGCTGCCTGGGTCTTTCCTGTTCCTTTTACCCCGGGATCCCCAGGTGTTTCATATCAGTGAAATAGTTCTGACTTTCTGTTTCACTAAAGCCCCGTTCCCCTCTACTTGTTCAGAAGGGAGGGAGAGAAACCAGTGATTGGGGACAAAGTAGCCTTCCTTGCTTGTTACAGGTCTTGTATATTTTCTCGTGCATCTAATGATTATCTAATGATTATAATGTGTAGCCAAAATGGAGGACCAGCACTTTCTTTCTTTCTTTTTTTTTTTTTTGAGACAGGGTTTCTCTGTATAGCCTTGACTGTCCTGGGCTCCCTTTGTAGACCAGGCTGGCCTAGAACTCACAGAGATCTGCCTGCCTCTGCCTCCCTGATTGCTGGGTTACAGGCATGAGCCACAACACCCAGCTTACAATTTTTATTCTATTTGATTAAAGAATGTTATGAAAAATTCTAAAATCTTAAATGGAACAAACTTTCCTAGAATTCCCACAAAGAGGGAGAATTATGTGACACCTATTATGTGATATACTGTGTGTGTGTGTGTGTGGGGGGGTTATGAACAAATGTCTATTCACCCCAGATAGAGAACTCATGGTAGACCAGAGCAATGATACCACCACAGTCCAACTTGGTGAACCAATGAGTTCATTAGGGTAACTTTGACACAGGAACATGGACAATTTAGAGATAGTTGCATTCTGAAACCTCATACCAGCATAAGTGACAGCTCGTGAAAGCTGAACCCCTGGATCATTCGGCAGGATTTGTAGGCATTTCCACAGGATCCAGGTGTCTTCTCTGAGCAGCCATTTTTATTGCTAACATAATATTAGAGAGGGAGAAGCCTTATGACTTTGTTAAGTTTCAGGAAATTCCTGAGACTTATGAGTAGTTTATTTCCAGAGTCTTAATAAGCATTTCTTTAAGCCCTGCACAGATGTAGCCCTTGGCAGCTCAGTCTCCAAGTGGGTTCCCTAGTAAGGAGAATAGGGACTATCTCTGACATGAACTCAGGGGCTGGCTCTTTGATCATCTCCTCCTGAGGGAGGAGCAGCTTTACCAGGCCACAGAGAAAGACAATGCAGCCAGTCCTGATATGACCTGATAAGCTAGGGTCAGAGGGAAAGGGAGGAGGACCCTTCCTATCAGTGGACTTGGAGCGGCGAATGGGAGGATATGAGGGAGGAAGGGTTGGATTGGGAGGGATTGTGGGAGAGGGCTACAGCTGGGATACAAAGTGAAAAGACAGTAATGAATATAAAAAATTAAAATTAAACAAAACTTGCTGAACAATTAATGAACAATTCTTAATGAACAATTCTGCTATAGGATGGAATGTTTCAACTAGGAAGAAATTGCTGCATGGCATCCTCTATGCTGGACAGAAGGGTGTGTTAACTTCCCTTTATGGAATACCTTAAATGTAAGATTAAAAGTGCACAATTTTGGTTTTCTCTAGAGTCAGTGAAACAGAACATAATAATGAGGTTAACTGAAGTTTACAGGATCAAACATACTCTTCATTAAACATGCAGAATGCCCCCTTCTTCTCTCTATTCACACTTGTAGATATGTTTCCTAGGTTATCTTGGCAGTCTTTGCACATGGACATTATCTTGTTTCGCATTTCTAGGTTGACACTACTCTGTAGGAGAGGTACTGAGGAGCAGTCCAGACCTGTGGTAAAGGAAGGAGAGGGGAAGCTCTTGCTCCCCCAATACAGATCCCATGTCCAGACATGTTTCATATTTGCATACCCCCCCAAGATTTCACAGAAGGTAGACTGTTACGGGGCTTTCTGGACCCACTGCAACACTGAGGACAATAGGCAGCAGAGACTGTGACAAGAAGAGGAAGGGAGGAGAGAGAGTTTTTGAGGAGAGCAAATTTGTGGAACCAGAAGACTGTACGATTTCTCTTCTTTTAACAGGAAACAGGGTTAGGTAAAGGATTAGGAACCTTCCTTGGGGAAATAGTCAATGACCAAGGAATTAAAAAAAAAAAAAAGACAAGGACAGAGAAGTGTTTCAGCACTTAAAAGCACTAGATGAACAAGCACAGGATCAGAGTTTGGGATCCCAGCACCCAAATGACAAGCCGGGTGTCCTCCAGCAATGAGGGAACATGCACCATTGTCTTGCAGCCTTCACACCTGTTCAGCGTGCATGCGTGCATGCAAAGAGAATAAAGCTCCAAAAAATTGTGACAAGGAGCAATCTGAATAACAGGACCTTTTGAAGACAGATCAAAATGTTTCTTTTTGAAATGTTTGTTTCCATTTAAAGATAATCTTAATTTTGCACCCATTTCCCATTCTCCTTAGTGTCTATCAGGATGAGGAGGTTCTCTTAACGTCTGTTTACACTGAAAAGGTGCTTGTCATCCTTGGGGAAAGCTTTGCACCTGGAGATGAGGCGTGTTGCAGGATCTCCACCTGCTGCACTGCAGAGCCTGTTTCGGCACATCCTGTGGCTGGTGGAGCTCCGTGTCAGCAGAAGGAGGGACTTTCCACCTTCATGTATCTGTACTTGAAGGCGTCCCTGCCTGGAGGCCAGATGGTTGAGATCCTGAACAAGGTATGATGAGAAATGGAGGTTACATTTTGTTGAAAACAGTGCATGGCATGGGAGGGGAAAATATCCTGCCTCATTGTTCCATTCCTGGGCTGAGGAGGGTCTGGAAGAAGTGATCTGTACATGGTCCACATTTACATTCTGGATTTGACAGATGGAGATATAAATTATCTCTTACTCATTTTGGGGACAGTTGGGGAGAAAAGGCTTAAGAGGGAGTGCTGCTCTGTCCTGCTACGGCAGCTCCTGAAAGGAGAGAAACTGGACTAACTGTGATGTAATGATGTAACTCTGAGTCCTTTGCCCTTGGTTGCTCTGCAGGTTAAGGCTGTGAATGAGCCAAGCCTCTGGCTTTCATTGGAAGCAACTTATGTCAAGCTCTTTATAATGAAAAGTCCAAGGTCACTTTCCTCATACTGTTCATCCCATTTCCAGGTTTCCAGGGTAAGGGAGCATGCTGTGAATCTTTTTATTTATTTATTTTTAGCCCTGGAAGGGGATCTTTCCTCAGGGACATCATGGCAAGGGAGAGAGAAACAATGACAGACAAGAGCTTCCGTTCCCTGAGTAAATCTCATTGGTGCCATAACCTGACCCTGACCCTCAGCTGGAGAAATGAAATTTGAATAGACTTCCCCTATTATAGAAGAGGGAGAGGGCGAAGATATATACAGTGAAGGAAATACAGATTCACTAGGAGCCTAGCCCAAGCCCTTCCTCTGACTTAGACTTTTGACACGAGTATCCCTCATGTTGAAGAGTGGAAGGATGGAAATCTTCGCCTTTAGGATCACAGACAAGAACTATGATGCCATGATACAGAATCATACGGTCAATACTTCTGCCAGTATCTTTATTCCATAAAGTTTTAACCTCTTAACATCCCCCTCTCAACACACCGTGGAATGCAAACAGTAAGACTCCTCAGGCCTTGGCGAGATTCCCAGTTGGGTGAGGTTTACTCTTAGGCCAGCGGTATGTGTACAGAGGGACACCAAATCAAGGTCAGAATCAGGGGTGTGGCTAGGTGCCGTAGTGTGTGCAAAGTTAAAGAAGCAAGGAATGCTCAACTGGGAAAAAAAAATCAGAAAGGCAGAAAGTGAAAAATCCCCTAAGGAAACAAATCCTATGGGACCTTATCCTGAATATAAGGTTCTAGTCATTAAAATGCTGGGAGGACATTCACACTTTGGAGTTGGCAGTCTTGTTCTACTCCTTTCTGCAAGGGCAGGGCTGGGAAGAGGTAGTCTTGGTGGGAGAGAGAAATTCTGCTCTCGACTCTCAGCTACACAGGGGTATTGAGAAGGTCTTTCTTAACTTTGAACAGAGGATCTGGACATTGACCTCCATGGACTAGAAAGATAGATAGTTCTGGGGAAGAAGAAGGAACATATTCTAATCCTCACTTTCCTTTTATCTTGACTGCATGGTAGAGATTTCAGCCTGGGCAGTGAGCCAACTGCACAGCAGGTTTCTGTAGATGATAGGTAGAACACTGGGCTGGGTGTCGGTGTGTAATCAGAGCTACAAATCTCACAGAGGAAATAAGGCAAGTTCTTAAATTATTCCATGGAAAAATAATGTAAGTGAAAATTGTTTTTTAACTTGTAATATGTCTACATGAATAAATATATGCATTTGTTTCTAGAATCTTTTAAATTATCATTATATTGAGCCCAATTATTTTCTTAAAGTAGATTGCTTTTCAGTAGAGGACATACACTGATATTTATTTATATGCAGAGGAAAAGAGAAATGTTTTGTGAATTAGATGGTAAATAATGTTCAGGTTAACTGTATGAGTCTTTGGGGTCTCTGCAGCCACCATGGCCAGCAGAGTAATGATCTTCAAGAAAAAAGAAGGCAGTTCAGTTCAAAACGACTAAGTAGCTGGTGTTGGTTCAAACTTCAGGAGTCTGACTTTGAGTAGTCGATTTTACGCATACGGAAGCGCAGTAGAATTAGGTGCAAACATTACTGGTGCTAATTAACCCATGAGCATAATAAAGCTTAAGGCATGACCACATCAAAACTCTTTGTAAAGCACAGGTGACAACTTCCATAAGGTTGGGCTGGATAGATTGACTACATACGACACCTTCCATAAAGATGGGTTGTATACATTGACAAGCTCATGATAAGGTTCTAGGGAAAGACCTGGCGTGGTCTCGGCCACACAGATAGCACAAGGGTCATCAGGTATTAATCATGTCCACTCCCAGGCTTCTGGGCTATGCATCCTTTCCTTTGAAGGAACAACCCCTTGTGTTTAACTTTCCTGGTTCCCCTAGTTGGTATTTGTGAGCACAAGAACCTCTGTGCTTCCCAAACTAGTCCTGTTCTCTATAACTTTCCTTTTTTTTCCTATGCCCAGATGTGTGTGACACATCACAGTTATACAAAAATTCTTATTCTCATAGGTCCTGCCTTCCTACCCTCAGCAAGATCCCTTGGGACTTCACCATGTTAGTCTAAAGCTGACCTCTGAATCCTGAACAAAAAACTGACTTCCTTGATGTGGTCCCTGTGTGCTGGATAGCCCTAGCCCCTAAATATTCTATGTGTGCTAACTCAGTTGCATGTCTTCTTACTCTACTACATCTCAAGCAGTCTCTTTTCCTTCATTTTATTTTATTTCTTTTTAAATGTTCATTTTCCATTGTTTTCTTTGGCATTTGCTCATTGTCCTGAATGATCTAATTCTAATGGTGTCAGAAGTCTTAAAGTCTTCAAGGTCTGATAGGTTTCTACTTCCCTGGTTGTCTGGAATGAATGTGATTGACTTTAGGTTCAGAGAAGAGGAGAAAAAAGAAGGTTGATATTTATGTTAGGTTTTTTTTTTTCTTCATTTCTTCAAACTGTAGCATCTTTAAAAGAGTCCAAGAAGGCGGCTTTGAAAATAAGTCACTTCTAAGAATGCTAGAATAAAAAAACAAAGGGCATGTTCATGAGGAAAGGGATGCCCAAGGGGAAGAATTGAAATTCCCAAGGCACTGAGGGAGCACCATTCTACACTGGGAATGAGAACCCACTTCTGTTGTGGATATAAACATGGTTAGTTTTTTTTTTTTTTTTTTTTTTTTTTTGTCTCAGGTGTGGGATGTGGGACTGATTCAGATGGTCCACAGCAGCAAAGTATTTACCTCACGAGGGCTCTGAGAGGAACTCTTTGCAAGCTGCAGACAGTTTAAATCTGAGGACTCTGGAGCGAAAATAAATACCAGAGCCAGAGAGTGGGGCTCTCCAAGAAAGAACAAGGCTGCTGCTTCTTCCCTGAGGCTCCTGCTGCTGTTGATGCAGTGAGACAAGAAGTTGGAGATTTCCTGAAACAAGGATTGGAGTGGCTCCAAGGAACTGGATGACCCTAACCAGCAGGAAACAGCTAAGAAAGAGAACTGTGACCCCTCTCCCACCAACCCTTTCTCTCTCCTACCTAGTATTGGGATGTTGGAAGGGATTGAGGTGGAGTAGGGAGAAAGAGATATAAGAAACATAAATAAAAGATTTTTTTTAAGGTATGCCAACACACTTCTGTGTGTTTTGTCATTGGGATGGAGATCAATGACCTCCTTAGCAAGCCTATTCTGAGAAAACAGAACTGCTATGTGGTGCCTGAGTGAACAGCCTGGAGTGAAGGGGATGTAGCTGTTATCATATAGCTAGGAGATTGTAATTGTGAGACCATTAAGCAGTTCCCGTGTAGGTGTTTCAATAACTAGAATTTAGATCTTGGCTTCTTTGCAAGAAAAATATCTGGTTAGTTCTGACTCTAGGTCAGAGTTTTAAAAAAAATAGTAATACTGGCACGGGTGGTTGTAATAAAATTTCATCGATCTTAATTTCCTGCTTTTGCTATGTCTTGGTTTTTAGACATGATAACTTGAGAATGCAAAGCTAAAGGGATATCCTGTCTGAAACTTGCTTTCAAAGATTTCAGAAAAGAGCTTGCCTATCTTTACATGCGAGGATGATAAAGGAAACACGATAAATGATAAGACTTGAGGCATATTCATGCATGGAAATTATTTGCGTTATTTTTCAACTTTCTTGATATCTAACACTCCAGTTTTAAACGTAAACCTATAAAGACTTGAGAAAGTCAATTTTAATAGTGTGTGTCAGCTCTCAGTTAATGTCATAACTGACTGAGGTTTGCTGGAAGGTCTGGGGATGGAGGTCAACTTTTCGAGCCTAGGAAAAATCATATTGTCTTTATAATGAAAAAATCAAGTGTTTGAGGGATAGGATCAATTTTACCAACAACAATATTAGGTTTAGCAATATGAATATGGATGAAAATGATTTTAAACTGTGACAACAGTTGGAAGGCAAATATGTATTCTCAGTGAGTCTAATAATGATGGCCAGATGTGTGTTCCTCCTTGCTGTTATTACTATGATGTTGTCTGGGGACCAGAGACTCAAAAATGAAAAATATGGAAAATTCAATCATATGCCATTAAAATATCTATAACATTTGTGGTGGGAGCCTACAGCAAGAATATAAAAAGCGTTCAGAGTGGAATCAGGCAGTAAGTATATTAGTTAAATCTAATCAAGTGCTGCAACAGAATTGTTGGGGATACTGTAGACTCAAGTCAGACTGAAGAAGTAGAAGACTTGAGTCTTGAATTCCAGGAGTCATAAAGCCAACCTATCTGGAGGCTGGACTCGGAGGTCCCAAATGCACCTCACAGAGGTGCCTCTGTGAGGTTCAGCTTGTCTGCTGTGGCCTGAGAACAGTCCTAGCCCCTACCACTGCTCAGTAAGCTGCCTTATCATCCCACGCTTGTCCCTATGGAATTAACTAGGGATGACAAGCTTCAGCGCCTTTATTGAAGGACACAAACTTTCTTTCATGAAAGGGAAATGTAGATATATCTTAAAGGTATGGCTTAATCTAACCTATTAACATTTTTTCTGCTTATTTTATGTAACAGGTACACATTTGGATTTTAAGACACACTAGCCTTGGGATCTGAATTTGAAATATGTACACCAGCAACTGCTTTGACTTCTGATTCCTGAGCTGAAATATATATTTTATTATATTGATAAGTATCATTGATTTTTAAGAGAGCTTAGCATTTACCTTTTAAAAAATGATTTGCTTTTTACTTTTAATTATATTGTGTATTAATGTGTAAGTATGCGCACACAAGTGAATGCAGGTGTCAGAGAAGGCCGGAGGTATTGGATCCCCTGGAGCTGGAGTTACAGATGGTTGTGAGCTGCCTAACATGGGTGCTGGGAACTGAAATCAGGTCCTCTGTAAGAGCAGTAATGCACTCTTGACCGCTGAGCGACTGCTCCAGCTAGTATAAATTATATTTTAATATCCTGAATTTAGTTAAATATTTAAGTGTTTGAGAAAAATTTTCTTATGATCGCTTCCAACGAGTGCTTTTAAAAAGGCAATTACACTATTTATATGTAGTAAAAAAAATTGGGGGATCTTAAGTTTATGAAAGAAGCCAAAAAAATTGAGTGGATCAAAGATTAATCAACATGTATTTTATGGAAACCCACTATTTTATAAGCTTCACACACACACACACACACACACACACACACACACACACTCTAACATCATATAAAAGAGTTTAATTGAAGTTTCCCTACACAGGGGATAATGCTTCTCCCAGGAGTCAGAGGTTGCTAATAGAGGCCCTGTGCCGGGTATGGGCTCCCTGCCCTTGAGTAATTCATTGCTTAGGAGTGTCCTGAAGACAACAGAGGCTATTATCACTGCTCTTGCTTTCCCACCAGAACTTGATAGTAAGACCCTCTTACGAAGACACGATATACTATTGTATAAAGACAGATGTCCAGCTGGTATTGCCCAGGAAGCTTTCATCTTGTTGGCTAGCTTTGGAAGACACCACGCAGGCTGCTTACCCAACTTTCTGTGAGCTACAATAACATCCAGTGTGTCAAGACATACCGTGGGTACATGGGCATTTTCTGGTTGGATTTAAGGCTTGCTCCACAGAAGCAAGGAAGCGTATGCCTGGTACTGTAAATCTAGCCAAGAACCCATGGTTGGGATCTTGTAGGCTCCAGGTATAAACCTACTGCTACTATTTTGCTAAATGGACATAGCATCAGACTCCCTTCTAAATTCCTTATCTGATGAGGTCAGACCTCATCAGAGAAGTTTCTTCTGCAATACATGATAGTTAACGCAAAACTTACAACTATGCAAGATACAGAAAACGTCTATGGGGTACTCAGCTACAAAGGGGACATTGACCTCATACCTTTCACCCCAAGGTTCGGGGGTCATCTCAGAAAAGGGTGAAGAAAGATTTGAAGAACCAGTAGTTGGGGAAGACTGGAGTGAAGTGGTATCTTTGAGGCGTGACAAGACCACTCACTCATGGACCCACAGCTGCTGTGGTCACCTGTGGGACCATCCCAAGATTCAGCCAGATAACATTCCAATGTGGAGCAGGTGTTCATGAGTCTTCGCCTCTAGCTGAGGTGATATTGACCTCAGGTGATGGCTTTTGGGAGGCAGAGGGGGTCAGTCTTCATTAAGAGTGTGGTTTCCAGCAGGTCAGCCTGCTCCAGGATATGCCTTCTGCCCATGAGTACATGGACAGCAAATTGGACTCCCTGGGTTATTTTTAAAAAGGAAGGGCTCTGAAATTGGTGGGTGTGGAATCTTGGAGGAGTAGAAGGGTGACTATGATCAAAATGCATTGTGTACATGTATGAAATTCTCAAAGGATTAAGAAAATATTATAGTGAAAATCTGTGTGTGGTGGCAAAAGCCTATAATCCCAGCGCTTGCAAAACAGAAGCAGGAGGATGAAGAATCTAAGGTGATGCCTTAGCTACATGGCAAGTCTGTGGCTAGCCCAGGTTTCGTGAGATTGTGTCTCAAAAACAAAATCATACCAAAATAAAGAAATGAAAATATTAGTGAAATACTTGGTTTGAGTCCTTGAATGTAGTTATTAAAATGTAGTTATTAAAAGGTAGTGTTTATACATGCAGTAAATAGTTATAAATTGAAATTAAAAGCTAAGGAAAATTTGACTCAGTGACTTTCAATGGATTGACTATTAATTAAGAGCAAGCCCCTGAAATGAAGCAGCAATTCAAAACAAAACCATATTAGTGCCTACAACAAAGATCAGCTATTTTTAAGGAACTTTATCTTTGAAAAAGAAAGTGAAATTATAGACAAAACATAACAATAATAAACTAAAGTATCCAGCAGGACATTTAATGACACATACTAAATGCTTTACTGAAGATTGTTTTTGCTAGAACAAGTTGTTAATACATAGCAAATATAGGCAAATATATTTTTACTTGTCTGAGTATAGGTTTTGTCTGCAGGTACTTGTATCATTTAGAATAAGGAAAAATGAAAGTATAAAATAGAGATAGTGTAGTTGATTTTCACATAGGCATATGTGAAAATTCTAGAATGGACTAGCCATATGAAAAATCAACAAACTGAATACCAACTAAGTCCAAAGAGGAATACACAGTATCAGAAGAAAAATTAATTTTTTTTAAATGTCATGGTTTGAATGTAAAATGTCCCTCACAGGCTTATGTATCTGAACATGGCCTCTGGCTGATGGTGCTGCTCTGTAGGATTGAGAAATCTCTGGGGCTTGGGGACTATATTGTACAGGTAGGTCACTTGGGTAGACCTTGAAGGTTAGACCTACCCACTTCCGGTTCTTATCTACCTGTCTCTGCTTAAAATTCCAGTTGAATGGAAGAAAGGAAGGACAGTCCCAGGAACCAAACAGCAGTGTCTTGTTGCAATGAGGAATTGGAGGTGGAAAGTAAATGAAGAAAAGAAATAAAAAGGAAAGGACATGACGGCTCCTAGGGATGGTGGAGGAGAAGGTTTATTATAAATATGTGGGAGAGCATGGCCTGGGGCAGACACATCTGGGAGAGTTCAGAGTGGTCATGACCCTGAACCACGTGGGAGAGGAGGAGGGGAGAGCAGAGAGGTGAAGGGAGAGAGGGGAATCAAGTATAGCAGCCAAGAAGCCAAAGGTACAAAAGGAGTGTGTGTGTGTAACCAAAATGTCTAGATTATATAGGAAAGATCTTCTGGATGAGGGTAGCACGGCCCCTAGGCTTGAGAGTTCAGGGTAGATGGTAGAGTGTGCCAGCCATACCTTATAACAGGGAGGGACTGGGGGATGCTGGGAGAATCCGGAAGCCAGGTTCTCTTCAATATGTCACATAGGCACCTCAGCTGCTGGTTCCAGGTTTGAAACTTATCAGAAAGAAAAAGACAAAACACGCCAAAGAAAGTCGTGCATCCTTCTCAAGACTGCTGACCGCTGCTCTGTGCTGTCAGTGAGCTGACTGGAGAGAGAGGAGGTCTCCATGATATCACACAGGCCTGCACCTGTCGAAAGCCCTTAGAGACTGAATTGGCTTTAGTTTTACCTGAGAAGTGGTATCTATTGTGAAAGCAGTTTCTAGAAATTCACAAGCATCTCTGTCAGCCTAGAGGATGGGTGGACTTTCTGAGAGAAATTGCTGCAGTGCCTACTTGTGGGGATGGGGGTGAGATTTGGCAGTCACGGTGTAAGCCCTGGGTGTGGTTCTGAGGAGGATGAGGAGAGTGAGGGGAAGAGCAGGTGATGTCTTGTTTGTGGCTGCGGGCTGTGGGGCTGTCTCAGTACAGAGCTCATTTCTATGAAAGTAAGGCGAGAGGCCTTGGAACAGTATCCGCAGCAAAGAAAGATTCCGTATACTTTAGTAATGGTGTAGAAGCTCTTCATGAACCCCATCAGTTCTCTTTCCAACTACGAATTAGATACTTATAGTATTTCCACCGTTTAGACAGGTAAATGAGGCATGGGGTTGCTAATTTGTTCAAGGTCACACACAGAGCACACTGTTGAAGCTGGGATTTGAAGCTAGGCAGCTGGGCTGAAGTGTCTGGGTGGAACTAGCTCCTTGTGCGATCTCAGTGACATTTTATAAAGAAGGGGCCTGGCCTTGCCTTAATCCCACAGAGACGTGTCCCATCTAACTATGTGTATGTGTGTGGATCTCTGTGTGTGTGCACATGTAGTTCAAAGTCAGGATACATGCTCGCCGCACTTAAAGCCCAGGGCACGGTAAGAACTGAAGCATGAGTTAGCTCGGGGCCGCGGGAGTGGAGAGGCAGGTGAGAAACGGTGTAGCATCGAGGGCTAGGAACTGAGTGACCTGCGGCAGAATCACGCCAGGGTTCCGAGGGTTCAGACAGACTGGTCTAACCAGATGCCGCCCTCATTTCCGGTTTCTGTACAAATATGTGCTCGCGCTGGGTGGGCCCTTGGCTAAGTGGTAGGAGATTCCACTTCAGTAGCTTTTCTACGCCTTCTCTTTGTGTTTGTTAAATTGAAGCCTTTTCTCTCCATAGCCAGGTAAAAGCCTTTTAAGGCTTTTTTTTTTTTTCCCACTTTAAATTGGTTCTTTAGCAATTTCACCTATCTACATAGCGCATTCTACTTATTCCTTCCTTCCCCTCTCTCTCCTCTCTCCTCTTTCCTTTCTCTCTCTCCCCCCATCCCTGTTATCCCCTCTCCTCTCTACAGGTTCCTACCCTTCTCTTTGTTTTATTTTGTGACCCACTGATTTCAGCCAGGAGTTTCTGTGTGGTAACAAGTTTGGAACTACCCACTAGGCTCATTGTTGGGTACACAAGTAAAGGCAATGATTATTCCCTCCCCGAGAATCCATTAGCAACCATGAGTTCTGTTGGGAGGATTAGGGCCCCACGTGGATCCCCTGGTCCATGATTGGCTCCTTGGCTGTAATTTAATGTGAATAAATGACTGCAGCCTTTGGAAATTTTAATTGTAGCATTTAAACCATCCGTCCAGGTAGTTACTTTAGCTTAGTGGTAAGGAAATAACAAGCACTCTGGCATTCCGTAAGCTCCAGAGGACCAGACCAAAGTGTGGCACCATGATGAGAAGGCCGTGAGGAAATGAGGACACATTTATTCTCCGGAGGCTGGTACTGGTTCAGCGACCATCTCACGAGGTCCAGACATGGGTTCAGACTTCTAACCGGGATTGTCCTCACACCAGCTGATGAAGATGCTTAACCAACAAATGTGAAGATGCTGTGGTTCCCACTCACTGAGTCTCTGAGTATGATTCCCTGATGTTTTTGAGACCACCGGCACAGACACCTGGAGGAGTAGTTGGCTTGGGATTAAGGCAGAAGTTTGTGATTCGGGTGCTCTGCCTGGAGATTGTGCTTAGAGACACAGTTATGGAGGAGAATTGTCAACAGTCAGACAAGGGCTCTTAGGTTTGACTTTGACTTCTTACTCATTCCACTGACATACGAAATGACTCTGGTTTAAAGTGAGTAAGAAACCAGTTTATTTTGAGCCAACTATGAGAGGCTGTGACCTGAAAAAAACAGATTCAAATCAGCATGTGAATGATACATACCATCACAGAGAAAGTAATATTAACTTGTACTGTCATGCACCTCAGTCTGGACGTCTCTTCCTGGTGCTTGTCACCTCTGTCAAAATAATTCAGAGGGGCTGGAGAGGGGCTCAGCCGTTGAGCTCTTGCAGGGGACCCAGATTCTAGTGCCAGCACCTACATGGTGGCTCACAAACACCTATAATTCCAGTTCCTTTTCTAGCCTCTGTAGGCACTATCACATACATGCGTACAGGTAAGACATTCATAAAATAAGATAATATAAAAAAATTTGAATCTAAAAAATTCAGACAAGAGTTTGTTATAGAAGATAAGAATTTTATCCATAAAATAAAGTAGAAACATACGCTTGGGGCACAGGAGTGGACAATGGCCCACTGTCCAGATCTATATTTTTGGGCAGGTTTTATATATTGTGAGTTTTCTCTAAAACAAGCAGCTTTTCTTGAGGAGCTCCATCCTGTCTAGGTGACTGACAAGCCAGTTTGGATTGACTCTATAGGCAGAAACAATGCTGTGTCTCTGGTTACACAGTAGTCTCACCAGGCTTCAGGAATTGGGAGCCACATTTAGTAGTTATCCATTAGCGATTGTACAGGCGCCTCGGGACTTCACACGTTCTGGACCAGAGATACAACTAAGGTCCCATTCTTCTGGCCAGTAATTAAAGTCCTGCTGTTTTAGTCCTTTGCTTTGCAGGCTGTCGAGTATGAGGAAGGAGTTCACCCCCAACGCCCTTTGATCTTTCTGCTATCTAAATACCTAGCGTAGTCACAGGGAAAGGAAGTCATAAATCAAGACTGAACATAGGAGTGGGTGTGTCATAGACGGGCTACAGCAAACAGGGAAACATCTTCAGTAGCCTTCAAATATGATGGCAGTCTTAGCTTTGGGTAGAGACACAGAGTCTACTTCGTGATTCATGTATAAATAATCATGAGACTATTAGATCAGGTGTAAAAGTTAAGGTAAATGTCTATTACTGGGCCTAAAACAGCCCAAGAATATTTAACTATTAAGGTTAAACAGCCCATAAGATCTGTAATATAAATACAGCACCCACCACCAGAGAACTTCAGTTCATACTCCTTATCAGCCACGTGACCTTGAATAACACCATCCTCTCCAGGCCCTGGTTTCCCTGTCTATAAAACGAGAGTAAGAGCCTCTGCCTCCTGCTCTGAGGGTTACAGGAACATATAAAATGACGAGCGTGTAAAAGCACTCCAGACATTTGGTTTTCCCTTTAATATTATCACTCTTAGGAGATCAAGGGTTGGTTTCATTGATGCTAGATTCTAACCGACGGTATCATCCTTTCAGAAACGACTCAGAGGACGTAGCACAGGTTTTCAGGACTGAAGCCTGAAGAGAGTGGCTCAGGGATCTTTGCCTGCTCCCCAGCCCTCTGAGCTACAGCAGTGGTTCTCAACCTTCCTAATGCTGATGTAGTTCCTCATGGTGTGGTGACCCCTCCAACCATAAAATTATATTTGTTGCCACTTCATAATCCTAATTCTTCTAGTGTTATGAATTATGATGCAAATGCCTGTGTTTTTGATGGTCTTAGGTGACCCCTGTGAAAAGTCTATTCAACCCCCCAAAGGGGTCGTGACCCACAGGTTGAGAACACTGAGCTGGGGCCACAGTGTGTTTCTGGTAAAATTGCTACCCGTGTATCTTTTTTAAATTAAGTTTTTATTAACTACAATGTATTTATCTTGTATCCCAGCTGTAACCCCCTCCCTTGTTTCCTCCCAGCCCCACATTTCCTCCCTCATCTCTTCCCATGCCCCTTCCCCAGTCCACTGATAGAGGAGGTCCTCCTCCCCTTCCATCTGAGCCTAGCCTATCAGGTCTCATTAGAACTGTCTGCATTGTCTTCCTCTGTGGCCTGGTAAGGCTGCTCCCCACTCAGGGGGAAGGTGATCAAAGAGCCAGACACTAAGTTCACATCAGAGACAGCCCCTTTTCCCCTTACTAGAACACCCACTTGGAGACTGAGCTGCCATGGCTACATCTGTGCAGGGGTTCTAGGTTATCTCCATGCTTAGTCCTTGGTTGGAGTATCAGTCTCAGAAAAGACTCCTGGTCCCAGGTTTTTTGCTACCTGTGTATCTTACATGAGCATTTGCAAATATGTTCTACATTAGTCTCATCTTGGTGGCTGAAGCTAGAGTCAGTGCTAGGAAAGCCTTTGTGTTAGTAACGGGTATTACTTAAAGGAAAGTTCTTCCTAGAGTGTCACCAGTGGGTCAGGTATCCCCTCTTACATGTCAAAGAGTGTAAGCTAGATCAAGTACAAGGTGACCAAGCCTGATACACAACTCCTGAATGAACTGTTAGAGTTCCTTCTAATGGAAGGGGGTAGATTTTCCTACTTTTTCTCTATGAAAGCACTTTTCATTGGTGGGGGACAGATTTCCCACAATATCCCTGCTCAGACCTTAGTCACATACAGTCACACGGGGTAAGTCACAGGGAGGATTTTTCTCCTCAGAGTCGTGGGGCTTCTTGTGTACTATCTCTAACAGGACCCTTGCCTGTTCAATAGACTCTTCAGTTGCCATCACGCTGCTCAACACAGACACAGACCAATAGAATAGTGCACAAAATGACACATGGAGCAATTGTTAACATATGAATTCAGAGTGCATTGTTAGAGCAATCAGTCCTTCACCCTGCTTCAGTCATAGGTTCATAATTATAGCTGCAACAGTCAGACAAAGACTCCAGTGGACATCAAGGTAGCACACTTAATATTTTTCATGGTTCCAGAAAGTCCGGTGGACCTTTCTTTCACCACCACCCTTGTTTCTCAGGGCACTTTACACCCTTTGCCTGCTAATCACTAACACAAACTTTCAGAACTCAGATTTCTCTGCACACCCGCAGATAAACAAGTAGTTCTAAAGAATGCTAGTGACTCAAAAGGGCCTGAAAGACAAGGAACTCGGGCTTCCTGTCAAACAAATGTCAGAAACTCAAATTAGTTCAAAAAGAACCTAACAGCTCAGAGAGGCCTCCAGACTGACATGGAAATAGAAGGTGAGGTCCAGATCGTACTGGCCACAGAAAACTTACCAAGGGTCAGAGTTCAGGGCCCACAGAGTCTGAACATGTGTTTCTCCACCTTACTAAACAGTGATAGAAAGCAGCTAACACTGGCCAAAATGAAAACACAAGCTATCTCCAATTGATGACCACTCACAAAGTCAAAGTTAGTTTTTTTTCAAGTGGTGTCTCACTGGATTACAAACAAACCACACTTCAGGGCAGGCCCCTCGCCCAGCAACAAATGCCAACACAAAACAAACTCAATGGCATTTTTGGAGAGTTTTTGGTTTTTGTGTGTGTGTGTATTTTGTTTTGATTTTTGTTTTTGTTTTGTCTCATAATGCTTTGTCTTTACAAGCTTTTTTCTTTACAAGTCTTTTACTTTTTAGTTATGATTTCTGGTTTTGTGTCTTTATGGAATGTCTCTGTGTGCAAATCTGTATGTTTACATCTATACGTATTCCTTGTGCTTTTTCTTTGACTTGTCTTTTCTACTAGTTTTGTCCTATTTTGGTTATTTTGTTTGATTAATTTATTTTGATTTTATATTCTCGTTTGTTTTCTAGTGGGAGAGAGAGAGAGAGAGCGCCTGTGGATTTGGGCGAGTAGGGAGATGGGGAGAATCCTGGAGGAGTTTGGGGGGAGAGGAAACCATGATCAAAAAATTTGCATGAATAAAAAAGCTAATTTTGTTTTAGAGAAAAGTGAATTCAGAAGCTAGAGAAGATGGCTCCGATGTTAAGAGCATGGGCTGTTCTCTGAGAGGGCCTGAGTTTGATGCCCAGCACTCACATGGTAGATCACAAACCCAATTCCCTCCATGAGCACTGCAGCAGGCAGTACACAGACACACATGTGGACAAGACTCTCATACACGTTAAGTCAATGGTATTGTTTTAAGTGAAAAAACAAGCAAACCCTGAATTATTGTAAAAGCTGTTTGAGACTGTTTTTTTTTTTTTTTTTTTTTTTTTTTTCCTGTCCTTCCAGGGTCAACCTGTTTTAGAGTGGCTGATGCCTCCAAAGCATCTTTTCTCCTGCATTCCCTTGTTAAATTTGCAACTGCAGCTTTTGGGCAAGAGACAATGTTAACGAGAGAGCCAAGCCAAGCAACAGTGAAAAAGCAGGAAAAAGTTCTGAGTGAAGTATCCCAGAAGGAGAAAGACAAACTTGGCATATACTCGCTTATATAGACCTACAAGATATGATAAACATAATGAAATCTACACACCTAAAGAAGATAATCAAGTAAGTGGACATGGGTGAAGATGATCAATCCTCATTTAGAAAGACAAATGGGATGTGCATTGAATGTATGACAGGAGTCTACCGCAAAAGGCATCTGAAAGACTCTACCTAGCAGTGTTTCAAAGCAGACACTAAGACTCATAACCAAACCCTTGGCAGAGTGCAGGGAATCATATGAAAGAAGGGAAGTTAGTATGATATGGAAAGGATAGGAGCTCCACAAGGACCAAATATATCTGGGCACAGGGCCTTTTCTGAGACTGACACTCAACCAAGGACCATCTATGGATATAACATAGAACTTCTGCTCGGATGTGGCCCGTGGTAGCTCAGTAACCAAGTAGTTTTCCAAAGTAAGGGGAACAAGGACTATTTCTAACAGGATCTCAAGGGCAGGCTCTTTGACCTTCCCTTCCCCCCCGCCCCCCCCCCCCCCCCGGGGAGGAGCAGTCCTGTTAGGCCACAGAGGAGGACTTTACAGCCAGCCTTGAAGATACCTGATAAAACAGGGTCAAATGAAAGGGGAGGAGGTCCTCCCCTATCAGTGGACTTGGAAAGGGGCAGGGAGGAGACCAGGGAGGGAGTTGGGGAGGGGGAGAGAATGAGGGAGCAGGATACAGCTGGGACACAGAGTTACAAATTGCAACCAAAAAAAAAAAAAAAGCAGGAAAAAGAGATTTAATCAAAGTGGTTACAGAAGAAAGAACAGATAATGGCTCTAGTAAGCCAAGTCCATATTGGGGGTTTTGACAATGTGTAGGTTTAAGCAGAGGAAGAACAGAAGAAGGGGAGGAGGAGTGGGAGGGGTGGCAGGGAGTAAGGGCAGGAGAACAGGAAGCATAGGCCAAGATGCGCTCTGTTCTAGCATTGGCTCAGCTCCTGTTCTACAAGGAGGTCTGGTGAAGTCGTTTTTGCTTGAAAAGTTGGTTCTCCCATTCCATGGAGCAGCCTCACTCTCAGGGATAATTACGTTTATTGTAGGGGTCGGGGCGGGATTACCTGGTCCTCAAACCCAAGGTAACTGCAGGCTTTGTACCATGGCTTACTGATCAGCCTTGAATGGCATGAAATACATCAGGTGGACAGACACTCCATGAGCGATTAACATGCCAAGAGGAGAATCTGATCTAAGGCAGACACAAAATGCAGGCAGAGATGCCAGGCTGTCATTCTGCTTTCCATTTCTTTGTGGTCTCAAGTGAGGAGTGAGTACTCTTCAGCAAAAAAAGGGAGTTTCTAAGTGCCTGTTATAAACGCATGATAAATTATCCAGACAATGGCATCTACGTGTCTGTGTACCTATGGCAAGGCCTTGGGGTAGTACATGAGTTACATAAACTAATCCTTAATGGTTTGGAGTTCCTGGTTTATATAGAAGGATCAAGTACCACAGTATGTCTGAAAACATTCTTGGTTTTGCTCTATGTATTTTGTATGTAAATGTGACACCATGTTTTCATTCAGCAGATGTGTCTAGATAAATTTGATCCACCTTGTGTAAATTGGTGTGGCTATCTCCAGTCATTAGTATTCTTCTGCCTCAGGTTGATTTTTTTTCTTCCCTAGCCCAGTGTAATTTCAGGCACACATTGTTTCAAATGCATTTCTGATTGATTTTCTGCCTAACTGACAACTTAACTTTTCAGCAGGAGGCCTGGAGCTGGTCCCTTTTTAAGGCTTCAGAGCAGTAATATGATGCTGACAGACTGACAGATGCTGGGGAGGAACAATTGGCTTTTTGTGAGAGAAAAGAGAGCGTAGGTTTGCTCCTCAGACACATACTGACTTCTTCCATGTGGATTAAATCCTTGTAAACTGGAGGTAGGAAAGAGGGTAGCTGCTCTTATGGGAAGGTCAGGATTTAAATCTATGATTGATTACGGTTTCGTTTGTAATTTGGAAAAATTCTGTCTCCACTTGAATTTACTAACTTACAAAAGTTCTTTGTGAAAGTTGTCCCATAATCTACTTGGCTCCTTAAGTGATTTTACAAAAGGCATCTAAAATCCATGAACAGTATTGAGCTGTCACAGGTTTCTAGAGGCAGAAATTGCTCAGTGTCCATTTTCATACTTATAAACTTCTATCATGTTTTGCACAGATCTGACTCTATTTGGCTAGAGCTAATTCTAGAAATTTTCTCCACCTAGCAGTTATGTTTGTGTTGGAACTTGCCTGCGGATTTTTTCAGAAGGATGGAGGCTTTCTTGGATTAAAACTCTAAGGCAATCAGAAGAATTTCCTAGATATTGATTCCAAATATCAAATCCCCAGCTGTTACTAAGAGTGTATCTGCCGTGTTCCTAACTTACCACCTCTCAGTGACACTTGGCTTGCTATCCAGAGGGTCCCCGTAAGTGGCGTGTGGGATTCCGGTTGGTTCAGCTGTTTATAAATTCGCTGTGATCTGGGCTCTACTTAG
The DNA here is from genome assembly GCF_907164565.1 of Psammomys obesus. Classification (NCBI taxonomy): domain Eukaryota; kingdom Metazoa; phylum Chordata; class Mammalia; order Rodentia; family Muridae; genus Psammomys; species Psammomys obesus. Next base: position 1,451,815 of record NW_026585690.1, read on the forward strand.
GAGCACACCAGGAGAATCTGCACCAATGTGGGTGCGCATTAGCTGAATCAGCAGGCGTGCAGCTCTGAAGTCTAACATTCCATTTTCATGCCTTTGTTCAAGCTGTTTTCCTGAGTGGAAGTCTGCAAGGTTTCAGCTCCACTCTTTTTCTGTATTTAAGTCTCCCAAAACCTACTCATGTTTTATTGTGAAACCTCCTCAGATACTTTGACCCTTGGTGACTCTATTTCCCCATCTCTAAATGTATTTATGTTTCTATCACTAACTCCATTTGTACTGTGTTTTCTTTTATTTCCCTTATTAATTTGTACATCCTGGTTTGCCCTCACTCCTCCACAGTTCCGTGAGGGCAAAGACATTATCTCATATCATCGTTACAGCCATCTCTCATGCTAGTATTTAATTCAGTCCTAAACATTCTACAGACGATAAACATTTCTTTCATTAAAAAACAAAAACACCAAAGCTTTTCAAAACTGGCTGTCTATATGTAAGCAATTATCAGTGGGCAACATGATTAAAAATCAACCTTTTTACAGGGTTGCTTGTGCATTCATGTAGAAAAAGAATGGTATTGAACGGTATAGATAAGGTTATGGAGAATGATAGCAAATGAATTTCATTTCACATTGTTTCCACTCATACAATCTGTTAGATGAGATAAAAGGTATCAGAAAAAAGGTAGAAAATTGTTAGCTATTTCCACAGAGAGAATTGGCCATGAGAAATTGGAAGAAATAAAAAAAGCAACAGAAGGACAGTAGAAGATCACAGAGCTAGTAACTGCAGCAAGCAGTCACAGCTCTCCCCCTGCATAAACTGATGGAGGGAAGTCGATGAGAACACAAACAACAGAGAGAGCACCTGGAGCTTCCGTGACCTCCGGGGAAGATGGCACTGATGTTGTCAGTGCTGATGTGATAGCCGCTCAGTCAGGAGGGGAAACAGAGGTGATAGCTGTTCCGTCAGGAGGGGAGACAGTCTAACCAGACTATTGTTCCCACCTTCTAAGCTATCAGGCCATGGACACAAGGGACTCCCATGAATTAACATTTTCCAAGGAATACCAAGCTGGGAGAGAGGAAAGACTGGAGCCTTAGTGCTTGCCAAAGGAGGAATTTGCCTCCTAGGAAGAAACAACTTCTCAGACCACTTAGCAAGAAAGACTGGAGACAGCGATGATTCGACAATGAGCAGGTCTCCAGGGGCCAATTCTGTTTCGCTTCACATCCCCTTTTACTTTATTTAAACCTAAGCCTCATTTCAGTGCCCCCAAATAGACTAGGGGTCAGTAGGCCCCCATGGTTGCTTCTCCTTTAATGTGGCCAATTTTCCTCTTCCCGTTTTTCACTATTACCTCTCATTGGTATATTGAAGGTTCGTGGCTGAGTCCTCCTTGCTGGGAATTCCAGAGCTCAGACCTTTATTCTAAAACTGCAGGTAACACTGAAAGGGCAAGGTGGATCTTGTTTTAAATGTCCTACAAAAAGTACTTTGAGTCTGGGACCAATGATCTCTTTCAGGGTAGAAGTCATTGCCAAGAGACACTGACACAAACAGCCAGAAAACATGGAGCAACAACAGCACTTTCTGGTGCCTTCCAGCATCCTGTAGTGCCCACGGTGTGTGTGTGTGTGTTTGTGGTGGTGGGATTTAGTTGGGAGCAGCCTAACCTGGAAGAGAAAAGTAGATTTGGAGCTACAAGCTAATGGTTTAATAACTGGTGAAACAGCAATAGGACAGGTTGCATTCCTACCTCATGATGGGGAAGGAGCGTTATGAGATCTGAAGCACAGGTAGAGGACACATAGCTCTTTGTGTTTGCCAGAACTCAAAGGCAGAAGTTACATGAGTTCTTGAGGTCCAGCCTGGCTGAAGGATCTCTGCTTCTTGGACCTTTTTGTATTTCTGAAGGTGGAATCCCATGGTTAATCTATGGGGCTTCCATTAGATCTATGGAGTACATGCTGTGTTCTCTGGTTTGCAGTGTTTAGAGCATGTAGATGCAAAGGCAAAACACCTTAGATGTTATGATAACTTGAAAGAGCCCTGGCTGATTAAATCAAATGCTAGCCTCCCCTAAATCTAAGTTATAAGTCACTGTTTACAACCTTCTAAGGATTGACTCTAACAGGGAAACTCCCTCAAGATGTATGTGATTATTTCTTAGTTTGTTCTGACTTACCTATTTCATATAGGCTCCAGAAGGAACTCATTCCATGTTAAGGTGAGTTGACAATTAAAAAAAAAAAAAAACAAACAACAAATTTAATTCAACTGTATGTATGTGTATATATATATATATATATATATATATATATATATATATATATATATAGTGAACATTTAAGTGAGATTAAGCATGGTGTGTGTTTCTGGGTGGTGATTTCCTAGATAATGAAAGCTCATTATCATAGGGCCTTGCTCACAGTGAATAGACAGATGTTAATGGACCTGGGGCTCCCAGTTGATTTCCATTTACACAGAATACAGAGCAGTCCCCGACCCCCCAGGACCCTCCCCATCACCAAACTGTAAGCCAGTTCTCTTCCTGGAGAAATCACAGTGAAAGGCCTTAGTAATGTTCATTTTTCTATTGTGAAAATTCACGGTGACTCTCTCCTCTCTCTCCCATGGTTGAAAACTTTTTCTGTTTCTTTGAGACAAGGTCTGTCTACATATAGACCAGGATGTCCTAAAACTCACTATATAGGCTAGGCTACATAGTGATCTACCTGCCTCTGCCTCCGGTGTGCTGGGATTAAAGGCTTGAGCCACCACACCAGGTCCAGAGTTGAAATTTTGATGTAATGTTACAGCATCAGTGAGAGTCATGCGTTTAGCACTGTTTCCTTCCCTAGACTGAATTATTTATTTCCTGCAACTACAAAAGAATGTTTTTATTATTTGCCGTTTTGTATCTAGGAAGCCTAAGACTGAGCAATCAAACAGAGGCTTCCAAGTTCAATGGCAGACTCGAGTCCAGCCTTAGAATCTGTGTACACAATACTGTGTAAACCTGTGTACACAACACTGTGAAACTGTGTATGAAAGACTGACACATAGGACTTCTTCACATTCCAGTTGTCAGCAAAGAGAGCGTTACAACAAAACTGCCAAAATTTATCGGCTACGTGGTGGATTAAATGATAATGTCTCCCATAGACTCAGATGTCTGAATACTTGGTTCCTTACCAGTGCTAAGTTTCGTGGTATGGCCTTGTTAGAGGAAGTATGCCACTGGGAGGCAGGCAGGGTTTAAAGTTTCTCTGCTTATGCTAATGGCTGCAGGTATAAGCTCTCAGCTTCCTGCCCAACCACCATGCTGCTTGCTGCTCTACTATGCACTGGGAACTCTTATTCTTCTGGAACCATAAGCCAAGGAAATTGTTGGTTTTTTTTTTTTTTTTTTTTTTCTGTAAGTTGCCTTGATCTTGTTGTTTTGTCTCAGCAGCAGATAAGTAACTAATACATGTTACTTCTGAGGAATGTTCAGTGTTTTCACATTTCAGGTGACATGGAAGGTACCGGTGTTAGGGTCTAGAATTCACTGAAGGAAAGACCCAGACTCAAGTAGTATGTAAAAGCAAAGAGTGTTTATTTCTGCAGAATTCCAGCATGCTGGAGCCATAACCTTTACAACATTGTGGCGACCCTGAAGGGAGCTCGAAGACCCCTTTTAAAGACAGAAAGGGGAATTCCTATTCTGGCTACATGACCTTGATTGGGATTGCCTGGTGCCCATGGAGGCTACGTGGTGACTCTGGTCAGGACTTAGGTGCTTTTCAAACTGGTAGTTAAGCAACCTTATCTTCCCCAGGCTAGATGTCTTGGTTGTTTCTTATTGGTTGACCTTTTCTGTGGGTTTTCTGGTAACTCTTAGGCCTGTTCTGTCTAGCAAGAAAATGAAGCCTGTCATGGAGTTGGTCAGGCTTATGTAGCCAGGTTCTCTCACTTGGACTGTTGTTTGCTCACAAGACTCTCACTTTTAGATACCACTCCAAGTTGGTCAGATTTCACAGCATGAAGAAATCATGCCTCTCTGTATCCATCTCTGTCTCTGTCTCCATCTCCCTTCCCTATCCTTCCTCTCTCTCTTGGATGGAGAGTTAAGAATCCATCTGTGCTAGAGTTTTACAACCTATAACCAATGTCTGGATTCTCCATGCTCTTGTCATGTTGGCTATCCTAGAGTAAATCATGAGCTGTAAAACTTTTTGCTGTAATACCCCAAAAGGATATAGAAGGTAGATATTTCCTTTTGTTTAGGGATTTTCTTTTGAAGGATTTCCTGCCCATTATCCTGTTCATGACCGCTATCTCTTAATTTTATTTATGCTTTTTAAAACACAAATAACAACAAACAAACAAACAAACAAACAAAAAAACCCAGTGTCTCACTATGTAGCCCAGTAGCCCAGGCTGGCCTGGAACTCACAGAGGTTGGCCTGCCCCTGCCTCCCAGGTGCTGAAATTAAAGGCTTTCACCTCCACATCTGGCCAAACTATCTTTCCTTAATGAAGCTCCTTTCCAGGTATTAAAGGAAAGGTGTTCCTCTAAGGCTCCAGTAATGCCCTCTCTGTATGCCCTTCCACCTCGAGGCCTAATCAGGGCTCCCACGGTGAAGACACCCTGTCTCCTGGTAAAGCTGCTTTCTGGAGGATAATTTTTCATCTGCTCTTTTCCTGAACGAACCAACCCATCAGCATTGCCTCTTCTCTCTCTAACAGTTATCACATGTCTAGGGATAAGGAAGACAGGGAAGAGTTAACTGTGCACTGTTTAAGTGGGTCTGTTCTAGGCATGCTTGAAGCTTGTGTCTGTTCTAATCTGATGCTAGATTGCATCAGAACCAGTTTTTAGGTAAGAGGTTTGGTGTCTCAGTAACGCCAGCAACTTTTTCTGTTCATTGACTAGTGCACAAGAAAGCTGACAACTTGTTCCATAGGCACTTACGCTGATGTTCTAGCCACTTTCAACACTTTGTATTTCCTTAGAGAATTATTCAACCCCTCAATAATACGGAATATTTCTGATCCAAAAGATCTTAAGAAAAAAAAATCAGAAATGAACTGTTAGCTTTTATTTACCTCTTAATTTTGTTTGTTGGTCATGGCAAAAGCTATAGCCAATCTCCATTACTCTAGCTGGATAGCTACTCCCCATAACTCTAGCCAGAGTCCCTGGCTTACCTCATTGGCTTCTTACTCTAGCTAAAGCCCCTTATGTCATTCGTTGCTGTACTTACTAACTCAGGTTTCATTTTCAACATTGCTTATTCAAGTTGTGGACATCATTGACTTGGATTTTCAAATCATATTTCCTGCAACTCTGCTCAAGGCAATCTTATTTTCCAGTAGAACAATCATGCATTTTCAGAGAGTGGTCATAAATATTGAAGAGTTAGCTCCTAGCCAATTTAAAAGAAAAAGGGATGGAGGAGGCTCCTTCAGAATTCTTTCTGATTTCATTTTGGTTGAGGTAAGCTGTTTGAAAAGGTCACATCTTAAAACAGTATTACAAAGAGTGCTAAGAGGGAGTCTTCGCAGGTGTCTCTCTGTGTGAGTGTGTGTGTGTGTGTGTGTGCTTGTGTGTGTACATGTACATATATATGTATTCACATTTCTTCAATTGTAAGAAAAATGGTGATTGAAAAGATGAAAGTATTCAGACAAGGACAACAGTGGGCAGTTCTTTTTCCTAATTCTGTACAGCTGTTCTTTGATAGTTCCACCAATCAGCCAAGGCACTGAAAGCCTCTGAGCTTTCTTTTTTTTTAATTTTAATTTAATTTAATTTTTTAATTTTTTTTAATTTTTTTTTAATTTTATTTTTCTCATTAGTTAGATTTTGTTAATTCTGTAACCCAGCTGTATCCCTCATTCCCTCCCCAGTCCTACCCTCTCTCCCTCATCTCCTCCCTGCCCCTTTCCAAGTCCACTGATAGGGGAGGACCTCCTCCCTTTTCATATGACTCCGTTTTGTCAGGTATTTTCAGGACTGGCTGCAAAGTCCTCCTCTGTGGCCTAACAGTACTGCTCCTCCCTTGGGAGGTGGGGAGGTCAAAAAGCCAGTCATTGAGTTCCTGTTAGAAATAGTCCTTGTTCCCTTATTATGGGAAACCAATTGATTACTGAGCTATCACGGGTCACATCCAAGCAGAGGATCTAGGTTTTATCTTCTCATGGTCTTTGGTTGAGTGTCCATCTCAGAAAAGACCCTGTGCCCAGATGTGTTTGGTCCTTGTGGAGCTCCTATCCTTTCCACATCAAACTCCCCTTCTTTCATATGATTCCCTGCACTCTGCCAAAGGTTTGGTTATGAGTCTTAGTTTCTACTTTGGAACACTGCTAGGTAGAGTCTTTCAGATGCCTTCTGAGGTAGACTCCTGTCATACGTTCAGTGCATATCCCATTTGTCTTTCTAAATGAGGATTGATCATCATACCCCGTGTCTGCTTTCTTGATTATCTTCTTTAGGTGTATAGATTTCATTATGTTTATCATATCTTTTAGGTCTATATAAGCGAGTATATTCCATGTTTGTCTTTCTCCTTCTGGGATACTTCACTCAGAATGATCTTTTCTAGATCCCACCATTTGCCTGCAAATTTCATGATTTCCTCTTTTTTGATTGCTGAGTAGTATTCCATTGTGTAAAAATACCACAATTTCTGTACCCATTCCTCCATTGATGGACATCTGGGTTGTTTCCAGCTTCTGGCTATTACAAATAAAGCTGCTACAAACATGGTTGAGCAAATGTCCTTATTGTGTACTTGAGCAAATTTTGGGTATATGCCTAGCAGTGGTATAGCTGGGTCTTGAGGAAGAACTATTCCTAATTGTCTGAGAAAGCACCAGATTGACTTCCAAAGTGGTTATACCAGTTTACATTCCCACCAGCAATGGAGGAGGGTTCCCCTTTCTTGAGCTTTCTACATTATCAAAGTCAGTAAATCTTTTCCTACTTGGCTTTTTGGTAATTTCTGTTTTTCTTATAACTACAAACAAGCTCTTACATTCGATGTTATACAAGTTATATAAATATGTATATATAACTAAATTATGTATATCATATATAATATGAACAATAATATTGTAAAACTGATGAACCTATTATAGTAGGTTCAAAAATGAAGTGGGACTTATTAAGCCCTGAATGACAGCAGTGTCAACCAGTGTTTTCACATTCAAGCTTCCTTTCCTTTCCAGATTGTTGTGGGCCAGGTGTTGGTAATGCCAATGTAAACGTTTCCTTGGTGTGGAGTCTCCCAATTTCATTACCGTCTACTTGGTCACACTCTTCTTTCTGCGTGTACAGTTTTCACTTCTGCATTAATCACAAACAGGGCTTCACCTGACACATTTATTTGCTTCGGTGGAATTAGGGAAAGGTGCCTCAACTGACAGACATATGAGAAAAAGTTCCCATCTCTCCCACTTACCCTCTCATTGGGCCTCTTTTTCACAAGACCTGTGCAACTGTATGTGCTTGCTTATAAATCATGAAATATTTGTAAGGTATGAGAACTCATGCTTAAGTTAGTAAATGACCTTACAAGTATCATCTTGCCTTCAGCTCTTTGCCAATCTAATGTTTCCCATCTGTTTTAGTTTCTCATCCTCAAGCAGCTTTTGCCTCATCTCCTCTTCATTTGAAGCCTTTCACCATGGCAGGCACACACAGTCCTGACACTGAGACCCTTCTGGGGCCCAGTCTGTGACCTCCTTTCTGTAGCCTGAACTCCCATTCTTCCTTGGACTGATCCCTTCACTCGTGTTAGGTGGTGCAGGCTGACGTTTTCTGGCACATCGTGTCTTCCCTCGACTTCAGGTCCCTTCCTCCCATCTGGGTACTCCTTTCCCTCCTGTCATGTCTTATTTAAGCAGAGACATGACATTCTAGAGCCAAGGGTTTTGTTGTTGTTGTTGTTTCTTTGTTTTTGTTTGCTTTTTCCAAGACACAGTTTCTCTGTCTAGCTTTGGGTATCCTGAACTCTCTTGTTCAACAAGGCTGGCTTTTGAACTCACAGAGATCTGCCTGCTTCTGCCTCTCTGAGTGCTTGGATTATAGGTGTGTGCCACTGTGCCTGGCACCAAGTTTTGATAAATGGCCAAACTGTTTTTCTTTGTTGTTTTTGTGACTTTACAGTGTGAAGACTTTTGCTGAATTACAGTACAGACATGAATCAGCCTTAGATGAGGATATATTTAGTGGAATGTTCAAGAACTTTGTCGCATTAGAACAAACAGCCAGGAAAGCATTTGGGAGAGAACTACACTGAGGGGTGGGGAGGAATAAGGTGCTAATTGTAGAAAAGTTTAGATTTTTTTCTTTGTACTTTCTTTGAATGAAATATGGCATTTACTTTTGAAGCTTTTCAAGCATGTTGGTGAGATGCTCATTATTAGAAAGGTCACCAGGAAAAGAAAAGAGCCTCAGGACTGCCAATCTGCCCAAAACCTTTGTGTCCTTAAATGACCAGATGAAAACATGCCTTGATTTTGTTTACCCAAGACCATGTCTCCGTGCCCTAAGTATGGGTGCCCTGGGTCCACCTGTCACTCTGGAACAGATAATGTCATCTGCCTACAGCTCTTCACCTGGCTGAGGATCCACATCACTTGTATGCTGATTGCATCCTCATCTTCCTGCTCTAGGCTGTTCTCTTTGTTGTGTGTGTATCACTGGTCTACACACAACATAGCCAGAGCATGCCGTGGGATTCATGTCCTAAGAGCCATTCTTAGTAAGTGGGAACACTGACGTTGATGAACACTGCAGCTGTTTACTTCTGAGACAGACCACAATTAAGCAAATACACTCTAGGCTCGTAACCGGCTAGCCCTGAAAAACATGCTTTTCTATAGCTTTGTCCATAAGGCCAGAATGTTTGTAGACTGAAAGTTCCCAAGATAGTTAGCCCAAGATAAAACTAGTGGAGCTATGGGTCTACACAAACAACAAACACAAATAAAGATTAACTCAGACTCAGAAGGACAAATGCCAAATCCTCTTACTTCTCTGTGGATACTAACCTCGACTTTTTAGATTTGTGCATTTCACTTGGAATGTCTGTTGAGGTCAGGAAGCTAGAAGGGGCCCACGAGAGAAGAGAGGGAAAGTTTGAATAAAAATGGGCAATGCTTTCCCTAGAAGACATGGATTATTAAATGAAAATATCAGTGTCTAGCAGGAGATAACTCCCTGTTAGTCAGGGAGGCTCCAGTCCCTTACTCCCCAAACAAAAGCTTTTGCCATTGCTCTTGATTGCTCATCATAACTAGGTGAAGAGACCCCATTGCTGAGGACACAACTCATTTTGGTTATGGGACATAGAGCAATCAAGCTGGAACTAACCTGGAAACCTCCTCCCTTCTGGCCAGTTTTCATAGTTGCAGAAGGTGCTACAAAGGCTGTTGGGGAAGAAACAATGACCTTATTGCAGTCCCTATGTGTTACAACGCTGACCTGCCAGGCAAGATGGGCCCATTGGTGTAACAGTGGCATAGCTGTTATGAGGGGTAGCTAACAGCTTTCTGATTGGATCTGAGGCTCCCCCCATAGGAAGAAATTAATTCTTGGTACTGTAAACTTTGTCTAGAACCTACGACTGGAGAGGTCATAGGCCCTAGAGTATAACTACTACTGCTGTTTTGCTAAATGGACATGTTGCCAAACTGCCTTTTAAATATTTATGTTTATTGGCATAGGTTAGTGCTGCTCTGTTCAGGGAAGATTCTTTTCACGGCGGGCAGCAGTCAATACGGAGCCTCATAACTGGTCACAGAGCCGAGAATAAGTGAGAGCCGAGTGTTCAGCAAATAAATGGAGCATTTGTGCCAGCCTCCCTAAGACTCAGTGAACATCTTGTGAGAGGAAGCGAAAATACCATAAGAGCTGGAGGATGAGGCAGGGGAGTGCCATGAAATACTGTCTTCGGGACATGACATAGCTGTTCCACTCATGGATTCGCAGAATCTGTGATTGCTGCACAAAACCAGGGCAGTTAAAACTCTGGCATGGATGGGAAAGGTGCTCCTGAGGCCCACCCCTAGCTGAGGAGCCTTTAATTGGCTGTTTGAGGAGGAGGAGTCATTTGTCCTCAGGGATGTGTCTGCCTGTAGATCGCCCAAGCTCCAGTGGATGGTCTCACAGCAAAGGTAGACTCAAGGTAGACTCAGTGGGTTCTGTTCAAAAGAAGATGTGAAGATGGGAGGAGGATGTGTTGAGTGGCTCAGAGAGGAAAGAGGAGAAACTGTGTTGGGTTTGATCAGGATATATTTGCATACGTGTATGAAGTTGTCAATAAATAAACAATATTCCTTTAAAAAGTCAAGGGGGGATTATTACCCAGGAAGAGCCCGTCTCATAAAATATCTCTGATAAGTGGCCCAGAAAAAAAATCTAGGTGTCATCAGGATTATGCTCCCTTCAAAATAAAATTAAAATCCCTATCCCAATGTTGTAAGGAACAAAACAAAACTCTAAGAAAGCCGTTTGGCTTCGTTACATCTCTGTTAGCCTAAAAACTACCAACCGGTTGGGGGGGTCACACAGCTGGACAATACCTGCCCAGCCTCTCATTAGCTTCCATGTAGTAACCCTCCTGATGTGTGGACTGTAATAGATGCCTTCGTTACTTTTCAGAGACTTCAAGACACCTTCCTCTCCCCTCCCCTCCAACCACCTAGTTTTCTCGTAAGCCTAAAGATTCCTGATAACTACACTAAGAAAAAGGGGCTTGCTGTCTCTCTCTGTCTGTACTCTTGGCTGTCTAAACCCCTGGGTCAGATTCTACTCAGCCTTACAGATGTACTAGATGATAATAAATTTATTTCCAAGACAACAGTACTCACAGCTAGGGCATCTGGCATCTCTTAGCCTTGTCATAAGGCATGGACCGCATTTTGGAGCCAGAACATTCATATAAATTCCTGAGTTCAGCTGACCTTCTGTTAACCTCCAAACCTCAAGGCCAGAATGATTGCACCCAAGAAGGAAATTTTTCTTTTAATTTTGAAAGAGGCAAGGTTACATTTATTTCTGTGGTGGTGTCGGTGCCATGGTGTGGTGGTGAGCTCAGGGGACAACTTGAGAGAATCTGTTTTCCCCTTCTACCGTGTAGGTCCCAGGGGCCAAGCTCAGGTCCCCAGGCTTGGTAGGCAAGCCTTTGCCTGGTTAGTCATCTCACTGGCCTGGAAAACATCTTTTAAGACTGTGCCTGTGACCAAAAGACAATTACCAAACTTAAGCCCATTCCAGAAAAATCAAGGGAAATTTGGGATCCTCTCGTGTCCAGGGGGCAGCCGTTTGCACCCCTTCCCCACCCTTACTGTTTTCCTTTGGTTTCAGCTGAATTCAGCTGTGTGAGCTACAGTGCTAAAAACAAAAACAAAACCAAACAAACAAACAAAATCCCCACCTCTCTCATTGATAATGGGCTGCCAGTCTCATGAGCACCAATGGCATGAAGTGAGATCACACTGGCCAGTATCACCTTGGATACTTCATGCATATTCATAGTGTTTCTCAGAGGGTGACCTGTAGGATTGTGCTTCCATTCTTTACGTTGGTGGCCTGCTTCATTATATACCTTTTCAGAGTCCTACTTCCTTGCCACACTTGTGACTTATGTAGGCGAATAAGCCACGTGTTACTCGCTTACTTATCTCTGATGCCTGGCCTGGTCCTCAGTTCTGTTTTTTCCTGAGTTTCTTTCTTAAATGCCTTCTCATCCTAAGGAAATTCTGAGTACCACTCCATAGCACCTAGTCTTAGTATGGCTCCCGGGGCATTGTCACTCTGGACGGATCTACTTATCAACACTGTAGAATGAAGGAACTCCCACTGGCCTTTCTGAGAGTTGATCCCAGCAGTGGGATTCTGTTTCTGCAGAACAGGAGTTTTCTCCCCTTTAAAGTCAAGAGATTCACACGTTAATTGCTCATACCTGACCGAAACCTCCATGGCTTGTCGTCCATCTTGCCTTTATTTGAGTGCCGTGATGAAGTCTCTTCCTGTCTATGCGATTCCATCCTGTCTCCCACAGCAGGTGGGAACTGAGCATTAGAGCCGATGAGGCCCAGGGAGGCAGCAATTCCCGGTGTCAGTGTTGTCTGTGGATTGACAGTTCTGGTGTTCTCCACAGGGGACCAGAGATGTCTCCTTCCAGAAGCACATCATTCTCCTTTCCCCACCACTGTTTCCTGGCAGCGTTTATTATAGAAATCGGATTAGACACTCTTCTAAGACAAGCATTTCCCCATCGCATTTCAAGTCCATTTCTTTTTCTATCACAGTGATGTGACTACAACAGAGGGCAGGATGACAAGTTACCCAACTCTTTTTTGGAACATGGAGGATCTCAGCTAAAGAGAATAATGATTACCTTAGGGCTGTTCTCTTAGGCAAACTGTCTACTGTTGAGCCATTCCCTGACCCCATTGTTGTTTTTTTTAGGATTATTATTAGACCCTTGGGAGTGCTATGAAAATCAGAATTTGCTTACCTGGTACTTTACAATCCTGGTAAGGAACAAGATTTCATATTATTCTTTGGCCAGGACAATGCTATCAGTTCCAATCAGTGTTCTCACACAACACAAATGGCGACTGTTTAGTTTCCAGTCCTGAGGCTCAGCTTGTCTTGGGTTCATGACAATGTCATGTGGTCATTCTACCATTTTCAGTGTGTTTATTGGTTGGGGTTCTCAGGTGTGAAATTGTGCACAGACCAGTTCTCGTATGAGTCAGGAATTTCTCTTTCCTTCTCCCTTCTTTGCCCCAAGTTGCTTTCTCTTCAACTTGGCTGTTCATTTTTCCCCCTCTCAGTATCTTTCAGGATCCGTCATTGTAGGAAGGGAGGCATCTTATGGGGGTAAATCTTGAAGTGTTTCTTCTTATGTATTTTTTATGAACTCTTCTTTTCGGGTATCCAGCACAACAGCATGTAGAAGAAGAGTTCAGCAAGTGTCTGCTGACCAAACCAATCACGTGGAATGGATCCTGGCATTAGCGTGATAAGATAAACACTGATGTTTGTATAACTGCACTTTTCACATGTGTGTGCCATGCACGTCCACCTGTCTCCTATAAGCTGTGATGTTACAGCTGTGTTTGCCAATTGTGATGCTTACATTTAAATTTAGAAATATGAATTTCATATGCGTATGCAATCAGATGTGACAAACCTAAATTGTTTACTTTTGGCTATGCCCCAGGACAAAAAACCAAAAAACAAAAATCGTGCAATTGATATACGTGAGGAAAGCTGAGGCTTAGTCCTGATTCTGTCACTAAAACTCTGATTGCTTATGCTCCAGGGACCATCTTTTCTCCTTTGTAAAATGAGGCTGCTGTTAACTACCTCCACTGTCTTCCGTCGAATTATCAATGACTCTAAAATCTTTAAAGAACAAGAGGCAAGCTTTTAAAATTCCTCGTCATGAGCTGGGCTCAGTGGCGCACACCTGTATTCCCAGCACTCGGGGAGGCAGAGGCAGGTGGATCACTGTGAGTTCAAGGCCAGCCTGGTCCACAAAGTGAGTCCAAGGTAGCCAAGGATACATAGAGAAACCCTGTCTCAGAAACACGCACACACACACACACACACACACACACACACACACACTCTCACACACAAAACAAAACAGCAAAAATTTCCTCTTCATAACAATTTCCAGTCTTCCCTAAACAAGGGAAATTATGAACACGCTGCAGCCAGGGAGACTGTTTGATCTTCTTCAGGCTTTCAAATCACCTGCCTTAGAAAACGTGATTCCTACTCTCACACTGTTTGCTGATTATATTGAAAAGCTGAGAGGGAGAGAACAGCAGAATTTGAGATCCATGGATTGTTTCTTAAAGGAGAGAGGAACGAAGCTGTGTTACAGAGTTAGAAAACACCTAGAGACCCCTGGACTCTGTCCAGTTGCAATTAGCCGAGCTTTGGTTTAAGCTTCAGCTTTCCTCAGTTCCCAAGGTCTGATCTGGGACTGAGCCCCACTTAAAGGGGAGGAGGGCTTTAAAAGGCAAAGATCACAGGCTGGCCTCAGACCTAAGATGGAGCCCTCAACTGCTCCACTTATTTTGTTGTTGTTGCATCTATTTATTTATTTATTTATTTATTTACTTACTTACTTACTTACTTACTTACTTACTTACTTACTTATTTATTTATCTATCTATCTATTTATTTATTCATTCACTCATTCATTCATTCATTCATTCATTCATTCATTCATTCATTCATTTATTTACTTCCTTACTTATCTATCTATCTATTGTCGGACAGACCTTTACTTGATCCTTCATGGCTCAACCTGATTCTGCTTCCTCTTTTCCAGCTCCCTAGGCTGCCCCATCCACTCACACAGGGTTTCCAGATGGTGTCTTCTCGAAGGTTTGAGGCTCCTTTCCGTAAGCAATCTTTACCTTTCTCCCTCCTACACACAGTATGTTTCTGGCATACGTGGCCTTTAAGTTTTTCTTTTAAGGCTTAAAAAATACTACCTAGTGGTATCGATTTGTCCTTCCTCTAATGCCTTGTACTGGGGGGCGTTTGCCTGTCTTGTTTCTACATCCCAAGAGCCTTTGTTACCTTCTCAGTGGAAATCTGTCTTTAGGGGTCAACAGGGGCTGGTTGGTTCCATCAGTCAATGTGAGATCCCCACAGGCAATAATGCCGCTGTTATGTTGCTCAGTGTTAAACAATGACCACTACCACAATATTTGAACCAAAAATGAAGCAAGCTTTAGTTAAATACTGGCCATGATGATGGACTCTGGCCAGGACCATTACAGAAAATGGTCACCTTTTGCAGGCTTGTGTTACAGGAGGTTTTTCTTCCTTTTTCTATAGCTCCCTGGAAATAATGACTCCTGAGACTCAATTATTATTTTATAAATACCTAAGCCACATAGCTAAGCTCTTCTCTGACTAGCTCATAACTTACGATAGGTCGTTATACTAATTTACATTCTGCCACATGGCTGGCTACCTGGGCTCAGGTACCTCGAATTTTGCCAGCACTTGAATCCCAAGCACTTGGCTCTATCTTAGAATCTCTTCTGCCTGCTGGATGCCCCAACCTATTTCTTGCCTCAGTCACAGGCCATAGGGTTTTTTTAATTGACAGGTGTTGTATCCATATAGTACACAGAAGATTCCTTCTACAGGTTTGTAAAGGCAAATGCATAAGGCCATGAATTTCCCACCAGGCCCCATCAGGAGCTAGCATGTATCTTGACTTCCTGCCTATGTACTTCCAGTCAGGGGCAAACATACATCCTGGCATATTTCCTTCCCACATATCTACAGCCTTTTTGTGTTCAACTACGTTTGGTGCAGTTGGGTCCAACTTGTTTCAAGGAATGAAAACATGTGGCTTGTTATCTTCCATAAACAATAGCCTCCAGAACTTCACCAAGTATATGTCTTTGGGTAAGGGGCTTACAGGTTAGAGGAATTTTTGTTTATTTTTGTTTTTTGGATGTCAGACACAGTGATTAAAACTTAAAACATAGCTTTGGATCTCACGACAGCTGTGAAGCCAGCATGGTCCATCTTTATTTTGCAGGATGAAAAAATTTGCTGGCTGTGTTGAGTGATGTTTCTTATGGTCCTTCCAGAGAGCACCTGACACTCAAATGAAAGGAGGAAACTAAAATAAGTCCAGATTGCAACTGGACTTGCACTAAGAATCAGTTTTTAGCAAGTTTACATTGTCAGACCTTGATTTTATGAATGACTTTTGCATAGATCCACATTCTACCCCCATCCCAACTACAACCCTTGGTGCTGTCACCAGACCGCCATTTCAATGTGATGAAACCCCATCATTAACAAGATGGCACAAAAGTTCTAATATGCTTAGTGATTTTCGAGAGGGCGAGGACTAAAATTTCATGACAAAACTAAAATAATACTTACTAAATTATGTAGATATCATATACATACATAATATATAGATAGCCATGAATTCATTTAATCACCCGAACAACTTTATAAAATATGTATTGTTAACTACATTTTACTTATGTTGAAATTAAAGGGATAGGGTGAAGTAACCTACCCAAAGTCACTTTGGAGGCATATTCTAACTCAGATTCATAAAAATAAACTGGAAGTACTTAGATTTGAAATTTAAGTGCATTTATCACATACAAACATTCAAAAATATCATTTAGTATAATAACTGTAATTGTAAACTATTTTTTCCTGTGAATTTGCTGAGTCTGGATAGACTATCAGAAATAAATTCACCCCAAACCTCCTACAAACACTGCAAAGTCTTTTTTTCTTGCACACGGGAAGTTGGGTGCAGATGGCCTGCCCAAAGCTCTCAAACGACTCATAAGGTTGGTGGAAGCCCACATTGTATTTGGTGGTGCCACAGACCCCTCTAGTGACGTCATTCACTCATTCGTCACTACCATAACTGAAGGCTGAGAGACCACGGACATTCTCAGCTGAGGGATCTAAGTCTCTTACTGGTTTGTATGAGTCCTCCTATCTGAAAACTGTGTGGAATTAGTAAACTCTTATAGGTCAGCCTGGCACACCTAGGCTTTAAGGCTTCTGCGCTCTCAAGTGTTAATTTAGATAATTAACAATTCGGAAAGAGACAAGGAGCCATAGCATCTCCACACTCTTATTTTTTTTTTAAGTGGAGGCACACTGTGGCTCTGGCTGGCCTAGAACCCACTGAGATCTGCCTGACTCTCTCTCCCCAGTGCAGGGGTTAAAGGCAAGTGCCACCGTGCCTGGTTCATCTTCATACTCTTGATGTCTTGCTGCTTGCTACTATTTACTGTTTCTAGATAATAGAGAATAAAATGTCTACCTCTTACCTCTCGAGGCTCTCCATGAGGAAACAAGAGCTGTGTTTAAGACTTTTTTCATTTCCGCTTATATTAGTACACTCTGACCTGGAAGACAGAAGAAAGCAGGTTAAAGCCATCAGACCTTGCCTGATCTGACATTGCTGATACGATGGAGTAGTTTTCATGATTCAGCCTTTAGAGATAATTCAAGGAAGCTGGGTTCAGTGGCTCACACCTGTAATCCCAGCACTCAGAGAGGCAGAGGCAGGTGGATCTCTGTGAGTTAGAGGTCAGCCTGGTCTATAGTGAATCCAGAACAGCCAAGGCTACACAGATAAACCTTATCTTGAGAAAGAAGAAGGAGAAGAAGAAGAAGAAGAAGAAGAAGAAGAAGAAGAAGAAGAAGAAGAAGAAGAAGAAGAGGAAGAAAGAGTTCAAGGAAAGAAATTACACCACTGTAAAGCAGAAAAAAACCCAGAACCAATAACATTAAATTATTATTTAATATTGTTTTGTGTAGAGAACAAAATGTTGTAAATCTGTGCTGTAAATTTCTCTAAATAATTTATCTCCTCCAATTTTAAGCTTCTTATTAACTGCCTTGTACCCAGAGGTCCTGGCAAAGATAAAGAAGCTGACTGTCATGACTGGATAAATGAAGGGTAGCAGAAATTCTCAGGCATATCTGCTCAGCCCTTTTGGACAGTACTACTGGAAAGAGAGCCACTGTGCCCACACGGGAAGGCTTTCAGGATCAGGTTCCCTGGAGAGCTGCCCTGGCATCCCCCACTCTCTGTCCTATACTTTGGTTGTGGGTGCTGTACTAAATGAGGAAAGCCACACCTTCCAGCTTCATCCGTGACTGCAGACTCAGCTTTGGCTTCAAGCTCAGCAACTTTAAATGCTGGCATTCTTCCAAAGAGATATACAGCATGACCTTGGACTTCGTCCTGGTCTCCCACACAGGAGTCCCTAGCTGCCTGACATCCAGCTTTTCTACCACAGTTTCTGCATCCCGAGGAAGCTTTTTGAGAACACATTTCCTTATTATCTCTGTTTCTTACGATTGTTCTCATTTGGTAAGCTGGATAGACCCCAAAACAACTCTCTGTTCTGTGAAACATCTCAGGGTACGTACTGTTTTCAGGAAGATAGATTACATGCACATCGCCATACACTTTAAATGAGTTTGCTATCTATATTTCAAGGCTGTTAAATCATCTTTTCTACTTACTCCATTATACCCTACCCCCCCCAATCTCCCCCTCCCCAGCCAACCCTTCTAAAATTGGCCAAAGGAATCTGTCTTATTTACTCCTAGACCATCAAGTCAGGCTTATGTACAGGAGAAATGCTCTGATTTGTCAAATGTGTCCATAGGCAAACCCTGTTCCCCATGACAACCCCCCTCTGTGTGTGTGTGTGTGTGTGTGTGTGTGTGCGCGCGCGCGCGCGCGCTCATGATATATCAGCTTATTGCCCAGTCTTTCTTTTGAGCCAGCCTACAAAACCTTTTGAAAAAATTTAAACACTATAAGGAGTCAGGGAGATTAGAATCAGGCTATATATCAGAAAGGGAGGAGAGAGATCTTTGGCAGTGAGAATCTGGGTAAATGTGATTACTTGGCGATGAATGGCCTAAACTTGTAAGGAAGGCCCTAGGAAAGAATTAGACATCCTCCCCACGTGCAGTGAGGCTGAGAGACAAGCAATTTCTGTTCACTCCCAGAATGGGAACATGGGAAGAACTTGTGGTGGGATGTCTAAGGGATTTAGCTTTAAAAAAATATATAATATATGTTGTAGTCAGGGTTGAGACACACAACAATAAATTAGTGAGGCCCCTTCTGAAAACTTTCATTCTGCCAAACTAGTTTATATAACCACACCACATACTCAGGGGCAGCTTCCCCCCCACCCCCCACCCCACCTCCAAATATTAATTTTTTTTAAACATTCTGCCTCTGTAGTTGCCATTTTTGGTATTCAGAATTTATCTAACGTCTGATGACCAAATCAAACAAAGACTCTTGTTGAAAACTTCAAAGTGGGCCCAAGGGAAACGCTGAACTGGTCTCTCCCACTTAACTAGGGTGACCGGGTGCAGAGAGGCCCATCAGCTCAAGCCAGATGCTCTCTGGTGTTTGAGAGAACCGGCAGCCCTGCATCTCAGGCAGCTGCAAAGCCAGAGAGGGCAGCACAAGCCAGCCTGCGGCCGGAAAGCTTCAGTTGGAGGAACGCTGCTGTGCCCGCTTGGCTCCGCACACGTGCACGCAGCACAGGCGGCATTAGGTACGCTCGTTTCACAAGCATCTCTCTTGATTTTTCGGATGTCTTTTCGTTACTCCTGGTTCTTCACTCCTGTTGTTTTCTCCGGTTCAGAAATCAATCTCCTAAGCAGGAAGTGTTTCCCTTTCCCATTTTTGTCCTCCTAAAGCTGAGGCCTCTTGGTTTACCACCCAGGGATTCTTTTTATGCTGCAGGGAAATTAGTTAACCGACTCAGTCATATTTTGCCATAAATGGCAACATGAGCTGTCCTGGGTGTATTTTTAGATACTGGATTAGTCTTAGAATGAGAGGTTCTGCACTGTGGGAACGAACGACATGACCTTACTAAGATGTCAACTCTGCTTTATGTCAAATGGTTACTACTTGATCGTCCCAACTTGCATACTTGGAATGCAAGGGGGGAGGGATCAAAATAGCATCTCTACCAGGCAGGCATCAAAATATTAAAAAATACACCATTCTTTTTATGAACAGGTATGAGCCATGTATGGACTGGAGGGCAAAAACGCTTGTAGAATGGAAAAGGACAAAGACAGATTTTGGCAGAAAATGGAAATTTACTCTGGTCTTTAAAGTTTGTTATTATAGAAATGTGGGCTGCAGAACTTCTCAGTGGGGATAGAAATACGATGATAAGTGTGTGGCACTCCCAACGTGTCAGGAAGCAGGCTGCACAGAAGGAGTTTTACCTGTACCTTCCCTGCACTCAACGTGCGCTTTATAGGACCTAGCATTGTTTTGTTACTGAGTAGCTATCTCTGCTGGCATCCTATTGCCTTAATATTCTTTGTTAAAAGGATCTTGCTTGAAGTTGAATAAAATTAAGCTTCATTAAAAAAAACTACAAACCTGAATTTAAATATTCAAAACCATCTGAAACACAAATTTATTCCGCAAGCACACATCCAGCCCTGTCCTCTGAGGTTAGGATGCTGGAGAGCAAAATCAGGATTCCTTGTTCTAGCAAGATGACTTTTAGGGATTAAATTTCAAGAAAATATTTTAATATGAAAACCTAACAGTAAAAAAAAAAAATATTGAGATGCATCTCCATGTCTTTTACAAGCACCCTGCCTATCAGTGTCTGGACTCTGCTTTCGAAACAAATCTGCATATTGCTATGTAGCTTAAGATCCAGCTTTTTTTTTTTTTTTAATCATCTTAACAAGCAGGAAGAGATCCTAAAAGGATAAATGAAAAGTTCTGTGTTTTGGGGCTTATGGAAATTTTAGTTAGTGATGGATATATTGACTGGGTTGGCCTCGTGATTTGATTGTGCTCTTTAGCAGATGTTTGTACATGATGGGTAGAAGGACCCTTTTCGTAGGGAGGAGTTCAGCCCTTAATACACATTGTAGGACGAGCTAGGACTTCCTTTGGTTCAGAACGCAGAGGTGCTGGACAGTTCCCTCCCCCTTGATCAGGAGCGTGCCCCTGATGTAGGGTCAGCTGACAGTAAGGATGATGTCACCGTGGTCTTGCTTGCTTTCTCCTTTCATTCATTGCCCGTTTCAGACTGAAAATGACACTTCAGAAATGTTCAACTGACCGTGATATGTTTTTGGAAACCTGGCCCAATAATGACACATTTGAATCTGGAACTTTTGAATCGATACCAATAATTTCTGGAGTAGACTTGAAGCAGGCTTTCTAAATCTATGCTCAGGAGAGCTGAGCACACTCAACACAAACTTGGGATTCATCTTGGTGCAAGGTATAGTTACTATAAGTTACTGTGGGATGCGTGTGTGTGTGTGTGTGTGTGTGTGTCTGTGTGTGTTTGTTCACGCACAATGTACGTATGTGCACACATATGTATGCATGCATATGGAGGCCAGAGGTCAATGTTTCGTGTCCTTCCCGATCATTCCACACCTAATAATTTCAGGCAGGATGTTTCATTGAACCCAGAGCTCACTGATTTGGTTGGACTGACTGACCAGCAAACCCAAGGAATCTCCCTGTCCCTGACTCCTCAGCTCTAGTCACACTGGTTGTTCTCTGACATCTAGATTCTTACCTAGCTGCTTAGTATTCAAACTCAGACTCCCATGCTTGCACAGCCAGCAACATTATCCACTGAGCTGTCTCTAAGCCTCCTCCACCTCACTTGGAGCTCACTAGTTTAACTAGACTAACTAGACAGCAAGCCCCAAGTCCCCCCAAGTCCCTTCGTCTCCCCAGGATTGAAACTGTAAATACAAGCCACCCCAAACAGAGTTTTACATGTGTGCTGAGAGTCTGAACTTGGTCTCCATGCTTGCCTGGCAAGCACTTTACTGCCTGAGTCATGCCCCTACCCCCCACCTTTGATATTTGTTTACTTTAAAAAATAAATTGTTTTAGTCACAATTGCTGTGCAACCGAATCGGTGGTAGCATAAAATAGCTACTTTATTATACTTGTGGATTTTGAGTCACTAATTCAAGCAGAACATGGCAGGGCAACTTTTCTCTCCATGATGTCTAGAGCCTCGGCTACTAAGGTGTGAAGGCTGAAGGTGCTTTGGGATAGAGTCACCTGGGTTTCTTTATTCACATGCCTGGCAGTTGTTGAAGGCTGTTGCTAGTTAAGACTTCAGCTGGGTTTTAGGCAACAATGCTGATCTTTCTATATGTCTCTTCCCACAGGAAGAGATGCACAGAAGCTGAATTCCAAGACTGAGTGCATTAAGAGCTCAAATTGGAAGTTGTGTAATTTCTATAACCTAGCTTGGAGGCCACATGGCATCACCTTTGGCATACAGCACCAGTCGAGGTCATTACTGCATCTGTCTGGGTTTATGGACTGTCCAGGTCATTTGAAAAAAAAAATCATATTCCAGAGGGAGATTCTATAATGGCAGCAGAGGCAGGGCAGCAGGTGGCCAGAGCAGGATGCTGACAGATCACATTCCAACTGTACAAAGAAAGTAAAGAGCTGGGAGTGGGGCGAGGCTACGGACTGCTAAAGCCTGCCCAAGTGACATCTTCCATCTTAATCTTTTCAAATGACACCATCAACTGGGGACCAAGTGTTCAAAGACATGAGCCTATGGGTGGCATTTCTCATTCAAGCTAACACAGGAACCCATTACTTAATTGAACACAATCTCCCCCCCCCCGAAAGTTAATTAGAAGCCATAAATGGTTAAAAGTCTAGTAGCACATTTTTTTTCCTGCTGTAATGAAATGCTTAACATTTCTACACCCAGATGAATTATGTCTCATGGCACTAAGAAAACTCAGAAATCACATCCTTGAGATGCTTCACCGATCTTGAAATACGGCAATCGGTGACACTGAGAACTGAGAAATTGGTCTAAAGGCAAAAAAAAAAAAAAAAAAAAAAGAAAGAAAGAAAGAAAGAAAGAAAGAAAGAAAGAAAGAAAGAAAAAGAAAAGGAGAGCTACAGATTATCATAAGGGTATGCAGGCCACGATTGTACCCTTAGGGTCATTGTGCCATGCTGGTCATTGTTCCATCATAGCTAGGGAATACTATGGGTTGCTTACCTCCCAGGCCTGCTCTACAAGAGGAAAATCATACCTGGTACCACAAACCTAGCCAACCACCCAGGGCTAGAGAAGTCAAGGATCTTGCAGGATGTGGTGGTTTGAATAGGTATGACCCCAAAGACTCATGTGTTTGAATGCTTGGCTATAAGGAGTGGCACCTCTAGCAGGTGTGGCATTGTTGAAGTAGGTGTGGCCTGGTTGGAGGAAGTGTGTCACTGTGGAGGCAGGCTCTGAGGTCTCATACGCTCAAGCTACTGCCTGTGTAGAAGATAGTCTCTTCTTGCTGCCTGCCAATCCAGATGTAAAACTCTTAGCTCCTTCTCCAGCACCATGTCTGCCTGCATGCTGCCATGCTTCCCACCACGACAATAATGGACCAAATCTCTGAAGCTGTAAGCCAGCCCTAATTAAATGGTGTCCTTTACAAGAGTTGCCTTGGTCATGGTGTCTCTTCACAGCAATAATACTCTAACTAAGACAGAGGAGAACCTACAACCGCCACTTTACTAAACCAGAATCATTCCTAAAAATACTCTCAGTATTTATCTTTGTATTCACAGGTAAGGGTAGTCCTCATCCCCCATCAAAGACACTTCTCTTTGCAATGGACAGAGACCATTACAGAAAACCGAAAATGATCAAAACACAGAGAACGAGAAATCATGCGGTCTAGCCCTAGCCGGCACATCTACCCCACAGCTCCTGCACCTGAGGCTGAAGCACCATTGTGAGACTGTAAGAGCCAGAGGAAGAGGAAGCGTGTTGTGAGACTGTGTCTCCTACAAACAGAAGAGACAAAGCAAGACCTGAACAAGGATGACAGCAATAGACACGCTAACACAGCAGAGCTCAGGAGACCTCAGCCTTAGACAAGGAACCACAGGAAACAAAGGGTTACTAAGGGAGAGCACACCGGGTGGTTCTCCAGCACCAAGAGGTCAGCCCTGAAACCATCATATGCATACAAGTAACATTGGACAGATTGATCAAGCTACATTTACATATTTAGGAATATATGCAGGTATATATGAATAAATATACATGTTCAACATAATACCATTTAAAAAATACCATAAATTTGACAGAATAGGAGGGCACATGAGAGGAGTTGGAGGGAGGATAGTGAAAGGGGAAAATGATTTGATAGTATAAACTTAAAAATTATTATAAAAAGATTACCTTTGTAAGTGGTAAGCCAAATAAAATTCTAAAGTCCAGTAAATTAAGACCTTGATTTTTAAAACTGGAACTAAGAATGGCACATTACTGTGACAGAATTGTGCTGCCACTTTCTTATTTTGTGCGTCTATGGCAAACCACTTTAAGTAATCAGGTTTGGCATTTTGGATTGCTATGTCTGGTCAGCACTTGGAGTTCTTGTTAAAACTGGGCCTTAAAAATTTACCAGTAATTATCTTTTATGGTTGACATGAGCAAAAACGATTCCTTATTTATAGCAAAAATAAACTTTCCTATTCTCAAAATAATTTCAATAATAAACAAATTGGGTCACACAAAGCTCATCATTATTTCTGTAGACAGAGCAAGATACTCTGCTATGTATATGTAAATTGTATTTGGCATGCCTTAAGGAATTTGTCACATTCCTGATTCTGAGCTTGGGAAAGGTGTGAAATGACTGAAGAGCAGGGGAAGAGATCAGGCTCTGCCCTGACAACTCCCACATGACTTCAACTTGATTGAGACATTCTGGTATGTTGAACATTTTGTATGATCAAACCCTGAAAATACTAAACCCTGAAAATACTAAGAGTACGAATCGTAGCTATACATGACCTGGGATTGGAAGAGAGCAGACAGGTTGCCATGACAAACAGCCCCAAAATATCTTCATATATTATATTCAGCAGGATGGAATTCAATATTGTAGTTCGTCTTCACAAAGGCAGCACAGAGCATATGGACCTGGCTTTGCAACAGCGTGTGTAAATAAGACTCCTGCATTTTTAGTGAATATTAAGATCACACCAACCATTTGATATGATCTACAGAAAGAAAGAGGAAGTTGTGACCTTAGCATTTATAGACATTCTTTCCAGAATAAGGAAGGTGTTAGCTCTGTTCTGCTGTTCTTTGCTCAGACCACAGCTGAGGTGCAATGTTGAGGGCTCACGCAGTGGTTAGCACTGTAGCTTAAAAGAATATTAAAAAATTAGAGCATTGTCCAAGATTTGTAGTCCCCTGCCAAGGGAAAGCAGTACTTTATAAAAAGGTAAGTCATAATTTGTACAAAGCGTTGTGTTAAGAACTTATATAAGAAATTAAGTCTTACATTAATGCTATAAGTTACATATTTTTATGACCATTTATATGTGAGGATACTGAATCACGGTTTTGATAGGTTTTTTTTTCAGGGTTATATTGCTATAGAATAGAGGAGCCAGGATCTAACGTAAGTGGAGTTTCCCAACATGCACTTTCCCTCGGAGGGAAAGTGTTCCTCCATTTTGCATACGGCCCAAAGCCCTTACGTGTGCGTGTGCATGTGCGTGTGCGTGTGCGTGTGCGTGTGTGTGTGTGTGTGTGTGTTTGCATGCATGCACATATTGGAGGCCAGAGGACAATTTCAGGTATAGTTCCTTTAGAACTGTTTATCTTTTTTTTTTTTTTTTAAGGCAAGGTCTTTCACCAATGTTGAGACTACAAACATGGCCGTCTGCACCCAGCTTTTATGTGGCTGCAAACTGAGGTTCTTGTACTTGCATAACATACACTTAGCTGACGGAGCTCTCTCCAGCCCCTAAGCTCTTATTCCCATTTTAATTTAAATTTTTGAGAGTTTCATAGACGATTACGCTGTATTTATATAATTTCCATCCCTCTCTCTTCTCTCTCCAGTTTCTCCTGTGTCCATCTACCCAATCATCTCTCTAATTCATTATCTATTCTTCAATATTTATCATTGTTACACAACATACTGTGTGTGTGTGTGTGTGTGTGTGTGTGTGTGTATGTGTATGAAAGCTACTGTGTGCAGTCAGTATTGTCCATATGTGTGTGTGTTTAGGGGAAACACTTAGGATTGGGAAACCTGTTAGGCTGTTCTCCCAGGGAGAAAACTACTTCTCCCTTTTTCAGAAGCCAGTGACTGGCTTCTTTACCTAGGGTTGCTCATTTTGACAATTTCCCCATCTATGTTGTCATGTTGACTGACGTAGTCTTGCTCAGGCAGCCCTATTATTGAGAGTTCATAGATGTGTGTCCTTGTCTCCATCTGGAAGACACTGTCACCCTGCAGCGGTTGTCCTGGTTGCCTTGTGCTTACCTTCCTGCCTCCTCTTCTGCAGTGCTCCTGGAGCCTTCCATATAGGAGTCATGCTGTAAATGTGTCGGTTGGGGCTGCAAAAAAACCTGTATTTTGTTCAGTGGCAGATCTCTGCAGTAGCCTGTATTTGCTGCAAAAAGAAGTTTCCTTGATGAAGGGGTGAGAACTCTTCTTATCTATAGGATAAGCATTTAAAATATGGTTGGAAGCTGTATTAACTTAATAAAATGGCAGTAATCGTTTTCCTCTGGGACCTTTGGCATCTCCAGCCATCAGTGGTTGGCTAGGCTTACAGTATCAGCCATGAGTGGTCCTTAAGTCCATTCAGACAACTACTGGTTGCTCCCAATATATAAGTGCCACTATTGCACCATTGGGAATGTCTTGACAGATGTATGTATGTAAAGGATGTACCAAGATCCAGTCTTTGTTTTTAGAGAAGCTACGAGGGGACAGCTTATATTCTTGACCTACGATCAGCTGGCGAAAGTATCTGGCATTTACCAAAACACTCTGAAGAGTCTGTATAACCAAGTTGCATTCTGGGTCACAGTTTCATAAATTATATATGTACTTTAATTGGAGTTAACACACGCAGGGTGAACTCTTCCCTTAGGAGCCAAAGGCTAGCTAATAAAAACCCCATTGTCAGACAAGAGACATGTGCCTTTGAGTTGCTGGTCCAGGGCTCCAAGACAACCCCAAAACAATATGTTCTCTTGTAATTGTCCTTGGTTGCTTCCCAAAAATTGTCAGTAAGACCCCACTGCCAAAGAAGTGCCTTCGGAGACCTGCTGCATGAATGTTCATCTCCTTTCCTGTTCAGATGCAGAGCTAAAGGACATTTTGGGAGTATTTCATGGAGCTGAAGGAGAAACTAGATATCCTTAAAAGAAAGCAAAGAAAAGAAAAGAAAGGAAAGAAAAGAAAAGAATAAGTCTTTTATAGTCTTGTGTCAATCAATTTAAAAAGAGATTTTATAAAATCTTGAAGAATGCATTTCTGTGATACTCAGTTATATGTGTAAAGGCCTACAGTTAGACAGAGCTCTTTGTAAACATTTTCCACCAGACCACTGCTAAAAGCCTCCATCTTTGATGCAGTGATTTTTTTTTCTGAATTCATAGTCTTTTGCCAGCAAACACCATCAAGCGATCACACGCTTTATAAGACTACTCCCCTATCTGCAAAAATGATATCTGAGAGCTAGATTTATCTGGTGGAAAGGATGGATGTCATTAAAACGCTGTGCTCCGAGTTCTATTATTGTTTGCATTTGAAATTACATCAAGAACGACACTTCAGAGACATCTTAGAAAAAAATCACTTATCAAGCACCATTTTTGTGAAATTTCTCATGACGAAAAAGCATTGGAATGTTTTTTTAGAATAAATCTTATGGTAGTAGATAAACATCAATTCTTGAAATACTTAAGTCTAGGCCATCGTATTTATATAACAGAGGCAGTAAAGATAACGTGCCTTACCCACAGTGGGACAATACAAATGCTTGTTGACATGCTTTTTGACTTATATGGCACAAGTGAAGGAAGTCTTGAATATGACAAAAAAAAAAAATGAATTGGCACATGGGAATGGTTTTATGAAGCTTCCGAACACAATAGTGGAGGAGTTTAGGGATCTTGAGAAATTAACAAAGGCAGCAAAGGGGAGATTTTAGCCTATTCACCCAACCATAGATGGAAAAATGACCAAGAAGGGCATGTCTTGACCTGGCTATTCGTATAGATGGAGGAAATATAACTAACAAGTTGGTAGATAAATATAAGAGAAATTTTATTTTATTTTAAGTTGGCACTTGGTTTTTCCTAATGTAAAAAATAGGCTCTTTGGGTTTATTCAAGCCCTTGAATTTTGGTTGCGTGCAGCGCCAGAGGAGGTCCCGCCCATCCTCTAGGACACGGTCACATTTTATGGTGGCTGTTAAGTAATTTCAAAGGATGAATGGAATTGTGAACACTTTTAGTGGTAGTAATACATATGGGTCATTTCTTTACAACGTTTCAACATTTATGCAATTTCCTTAGAAGTCACAATTGACACCATCTCCCATTTCTCACATCCTGCATGTAACAGTGACGCAAGTTATTTTGTTATTGTACATTCTATGCGGCTTTAAGAACAAATAAATGTATATGAACGAGCCATCGATCCTTTTCAGAAAGTGGTTAAGAAAGAAGGTTCCTAATTTGATGTGATGGATAACTCAGTTTGTTGATATTTTGACCCTGCCTTTATATTTGATGTCAAATACTAAATTCGATTTATCTGCTGGATAAGAAGTATGCTGGTCGTTTGATGGCGTGAGAAGCACTCAGTAATCTGACTGAGCGTTTCATGTCTCAATCAGTTGCTCGGGTTTTTCCCTTTCAAAATCGTAGGTGATATTCAAGGGCTTCCTGTTTGTGTTGTGGGTTCCTCAGGAGACAGAGCATGAAGGACGAGAAATGAAAGGCAGGTGTGGGGGCGGGGTGTCCTGGGCCAAGAAGGTCAAGCAGAGGTGCTGCTCCGCTTCCTCACTTCCTCGTCCGCAGTAAACAAAAAGTGCTGTTGACTCGCGTAACTTTCTGGTTCCTGTTGGTCATGAGTGCTGATGTGATCACGCTTGAGGTTTTTTTTTTTTTTTTTTTCTTTCAATCGTTTTGTTTCTGTTGCTCTTGCCATTGCGTGTTACGTTTGCTGGAAACCAGCTCTAAACCGGGCCTGTAGACACGCTTGTGTAGACTACAGCTGTCTCCAACAGCTCCCTTCTGTTTCCAAGGCAGCTGTGGGTGGAGAGCGGGTTTCTCCTCAGAAGGAACTGAGGATGAACGAGGCTGAGTGTTTCTTTCCACTGGCGCAGACTGAATGGGGTCTACTCTTGTTAGTTTGAAGACAGCGCTTTTGCTTTTATTGTTTTTAATTGAGTTTCTGATTTTGAAAGGGCTCAAAAAGAATACCCCCCCCCCCAGCCTTTTACTGTTTCCCCAAGTGGCATCATCTTAACGAAGGTATTGATTTTGGTGTCATGAAGGCACAGAACATTTTTATGAACTAAAGATGCCTCATGCTGCTACCCCAAGTGCTAAAATCCCTCCCCCACACGCCACTCTGACTGCTGGCAACCGCATTATTTAGCATCTGTTTGTACAGTTTTGTCGTTTCACCTCAAACAAACGGAATCGAGCTGTGTATAGCCTTAGAAGTGGCGGTCCTCCCCAGCACGACACTCTTAGAGCAGTGGTTCTCAGCCTGTGGGTCGCGACCCCTCCGGGGGTCAACTGCCCCCTTCCACAGGGGTCACCTAAGACCATCAGAAAACACACATACTTACATCACAATTCATACCAGCGGCATTATTACAGTTACGAGGCAGCAATGGAAATAATTTTATGGTTGGGGGTGGTCAGCGCATGAGGAACTTTGTTAAAGGGGCGCGGCAGCAGCAAGCAGGTGGAGAACCAGTGCTCTCGAGGTTTGTGGGTGTTCATCCGGCTCGCCATGCATGCCGTCACACCCAGGCTTTCCTTCGCGGAGTATTTCTGCTCCGATCTTGGTGAATGTTGGTTGATATTTCCAGGTTTCGAGCTCAGGAGCACAAGTCTGAAGGGAAAGTTTGGTTTCAGCCATCTCCATTTATATTTGAAGAGACATGGCAGTCGGTGCGGTATGACAGCTGTATTGGCAGAGCTCCTTCTGTTCTGCTTATGATGAGAGGGGGGTGGGTTTCTGGGAGTCCCCCCCATGTGGGGGTAAATGCTTCCTGAGGGGTGGGATCAGAAGAGCATTCGGCTAGACAGAGGCCATTCTGGATTTACCCTGGTGCCACTCATGACATTTTTATACTAATGTAAAGGCAATATATATTCAGTAGACACTGGGCTTCTAATGGATGTTTGGTATTTTCTCATGCTCATGACATGTATTACTATATTTTCTCATACTGGAAAGCAGTGTATTTATTTGTTTGTTTGTTTATCGTTCACTTAATCAGGTTTTCTAGACAGGGTTTCTCTGTGTAGCCTTGGCTGTCCTGGACTCACTTTGTAGACCAGGCTGGTGTCAAACTCACAGAGATCCACCTGCCCCTGCCTCCCTGAGTGCTAGGATTACAAGTGTGTGCCACCGCGCCTAGCTTAGCAGTGTTGTCCTTGTCTTATAGAGTGCGAAGCTATGATGCTGTAACGTCTAGGTGTAGTTGGTGCATTTTTGACTCCATGGTATTTGAGCTTCCAACAGCTTTATTGTAAGTGGAGGCGGGGCATCTGCACCTCCACAGGAAACTGATACCTCGCTGTTGAGCAGGATGAAACAATGTGCAGCCTCGTCCATGTGTCACAAAGGGGATTCACAGCTGCTGGTTGTCATTACTGAAGCAACGTGGCCAGAGGACACAAGTTAGCTCCTGTCTACTACCAATGTGCTTCAGACTTTAGGTGGCCTAGAACGGCAGAGATTTGGCCTCCATATTAAACTCTAAGTATTGACTTGTTAAGAAGGCAGATTGCTTTTAATCCCAGCACCCAGGAGGCAGTGGCAGGCAGATCTCTGTGAGTTCAAGGCTGGCCTGGCCTACAGAGCAAATTCCAGGGCAGCCAATGCTACACAGAGAAACCCCATTTCAAAACAAGCAACAACAACAAAACCAGCCAAGGCAGACTGCTGCTAGCTGACGCGTGTGCTTAGATTCTTGAGTTCAGTTTTGGTTTCTATCACAGGTTGATACATGACATCTGCCCTGCGGCCATCTCTGGGCACACAGTGCTATAAAACTGGCAGTCTTTCACAGCTGTCAGTTAGGAGATGGGGTGCCCAAAGGCATGGCCCCAGAGAACACTTGTGTGTTCTTTCCATGAAGACTACTTGAGCGTCTAGAGGAGAAAGAGAGAAACAGCTTAGAAGACTGTGGGAGGGGTGTTGGGAGGGGAGGCGTACACTTATATAAAAGGCTGTTAGACAGGAAGATGAAGCCTTGGGAAGCATAGACCTAATTAAGGGAGGTATAGAATGTACCACATAGAGTCCGATAGGCAACTTTTGAGGCGTGCTCCTTAATGTGAAGTGATCTTCATATGGCATCAACCCCAGATTGCTTGGGAGCCAGAACATGGGGAGATTTGATTTGGGGAGAGGCCTGTGCAGGATCGTGAGAGGCTGTGAAGACTAAGTAGAAAGCAAGACTCTCAGCCATTAGAAGAGGACTAGACAGAACCAGGAGGGATAGAATGACTGATCTCAATTTCATTTTCCCAGCAGCATTTGAGGCTGAGGCTGACTGACACGCAGTAATTCCGTTTTTATTTATTTCAGCCCTGGTAGATTTTCCTTCCAGCGAAACTCATTGTGAAGCTGAAGGGGACCGGACAGGTACTAAACACACTTTGGAGAGTCCTGCCTTTAGCGTCTGAGGTCAGAAATAATTTATCGTTCTCTGGAGAGCTGGAGAGTCCTCCGCCCCACCCCCCTCCATTCCTCCTCTCTCAGATGGCCCTCCCCGCAATGCAGGCAGGCTGCAGAGCGTACTCACCAATACTTACACTTGGTTTTTATGGAACCTGTTGCTATTTCTGGTGTTTCTCAGCCCAAGGAGTTTGCCGTAAACGAGACAGCCTGTCTTCACTACAAGGCTGTAACAATAGCAGTCTCCACACACTGGGAGGCTTCTTGATTCAGGCAATCACATGCGATGTTTTTAGGTAGATTTGCAAAATTTCCACATCTCGCGTACAGTGATTTGACGCTGTACGGAGGTCATGCCCCCCCCTTTCCTGGTCCCACCTTAAGTGGTGAGGCCCACTTAGGGTACCCCAGCTGGCTACTGTGGCCTTGATGCTACATCATCAAACCATTTTTGTCTTCTGGCTTCACACTTTACAGAGGAGTCTGTTCAAGCACTCAGGAGAAATGTGAGTTCTCTAGAGAAGTGGTCAGTGCTCAGACGGGATGAGTAATGGGATAAAGGAAGCCACAACGGATGGGAGATGAATGAGGCTCGGGCTGTCTCCAGCACCAGCTTCTAGCCCTGCAGATGCCGGAGGAACTGGTGTTTGTTTCCAGAGAGGTTTGTACTTGTCCAGTCTCACATATAAGGAAGGGGCTGAGTGAGAACCTATAACTGATTTTGAGTTGCCAGGTGACACGTTCTTGAAAGAATGGTATCTCCTCATACCCTGAGGCTGGGATGGTCTTAATCATAGCTGCACTGTTGTTTGGAACAACTCAGTCTGGCCACCGTGTGTGACCTGGGCTTCCTCACAGCATGAGACTGGGTTCTGAAAACTATCATTTTAATACAGTGATGTGGAGGGCCTATCATTTTTATGAACCAGCCTGAGAAGTCACGTGGCATCATGCCTGTCATGGGGTATTGGTTAAAGCGCGCATCAAGATTTATTATCACCAAAGGGGGAACAAATTACAAATCCTACCAACTCAATAAGGCAAGTGTCAACATCACTGTGTAATGAGAGCCCGTGGGATGAGATACATTTCACTAATGTGCCACAGTCTGCAAGCACTCTAAAGTGTACGGCATATGCTGAGTACTCAGTGTTAGCTATCAGTTATTGGAACAGAATCCTGTCAACTCCAAAGGAGGATGTTTGAGGAAAGTTCTGGTATATTTCTTCCCTTTTAATTGTGTTACAGCATACTTGTGCCTGAGGCTGTGTGAGGGAGCATCCCTGAGTCCGAGGACGGAATGTAGGCCACACTGGGGAATGTATCTGGGTCATTTACTGCTATGATTTCAGTCCAGCTGACTCAAGTCCCATCCTCATGTTCACTGAGGCTTACAAACTTCAGATGAAAGTGAGTAAATGTTCCTTGGCACTGGTCAGGGTCCCTCTGAGGTTGAAAGTCCCCGAGGCCAGTAGCCTCATGGACATCCTGGGAAGCCATTAGGTTAACTTTGGAATGACCCTCATTTGAACTTCAACCTTAAAGCCAAGTGGATTAAGTAGCTTAGTGATGGAAACAGGAGCCTAAAGCCAGAGCTTTGGGGCTTTTATTGCAATCAAATGAAATGTAGGGAAAGGCTTCCCCGATTCTTCTCAGACCAAACACAGGAACAGCAGCAAGGCCTGGACCCCAGCCAGTTGCAAGCAGAATTCTCCAGATGTGCCTGATGGATCCTGCAAAAGTCTCCTTTCCTTCCATAATATATTGTCTTCCACCTTAAAAAAAATGTCTTGTTCCTTTTAATTATAAAGAATCTATGTAATTCTGAAATAGGATAACCACACTCACTGAAAACTTCAGAGTGGTTCTAACATGTGAAACGAGTCCTAAGAGGTTTGCACTGCCTCTGCGGATGCCATTGTGCTACTCTGCCTGGGCTTTCCCCTAGTTTATGCGTAGCTCTTCTGAAGCTCCAAGTGGTCCCCATAGGTTAGAGAAATCTCTGAGTTAAACATTATGGTAGGTTAGTGGATCATAGCGCTTGTGTCCTTGTGGACCGACTGAATGGAGTTGACGTGAATATCTAGGGAGAGAGTAAAAATCAAAATCCAGACCTGCAGACTCACTGGTCAGCCAGTCTCAATGTCTGCTTGTTCCCGTGCCCTGGTTCTTCCCTTTGAGAATAAGAACTCATATAACTTGTTTTGGATGTTTAAAGCATCTAGAGGTAAAAGACTTTAGGTTTTTAAAGTGATGGGATTTTAAAGAATGGGGTGCTTTTAAGGTTGCACTTTGTTTCTTATGATATCGACATGAGGAGAATTGAAAGGCTACAGTTTAAAATGATGTCTGTGTATGCCAAGTTGACAAGGGGATGGAGTGTCTAGTCAATGTGACATAGCCTAGAGACACATGAGAGGAAAGCCTTCACGGAGCTATTTCCTAAATTAGATTGGCCTGTGGGCATACCTGTGAAGGATTTTTTCTTGATTTTGGTGACAGCTTCCATGAGCAAGTAGTCCTGGACCACATAAGAGAACAAGCCTGTTGGGTAGGAAGCAGACTCCCCCATGGTTCCTACTCTACAGCTTTGGCATCAGTGATTTCTCTAGTTAAGGGCATATTCTGTCTGAAATAGCAAGCAACTCTATCTTCTAGTTCCTGCTTACGCTGCTCCTGATCAAAGCTCCTCCCCTCTCCCCACAGCAACAGAAAAGAAACTAGACTAGCCTGCTTGGATTTTTATCTTGTGAAATCTCTGCTATATGGTGGAAGAGAAGATACTCTATCTGTTTAACTGATCTCTGAACAAAAGCTCCAGAGCTTGTTAGGAAAGATAACTGACCATTCTTTCCTGGAACTTGCTGACTTAGCTTTTGGAAGAGCAGGTGCTAATTTTTTTTTTTTTTTTTACATGTGTCGTCCTGCCCTTTCTGGATCCATTCCATTTTAGCTAGACTTTCTGTTGCTGTGATAAAACATCATGACCAAAATCAGCTTGGAGAAGAAATAGTTTATTCCAGTTGACAGTTGTAGTTCAGCATAAAGGGAATTCAGAGCCGGAGCTCAAGGCAGGAACTTGGAAGCAGGAATTGAAGCAGAAGCCATGGAGGAGCCTGCTTACTGGCTTGCTCCCTCTGGCTTGCTCAGATTGCTCTCTTATATCGTCCAGGACCACCTGGCATATGAGATACCTCGGGGTAGTAATTCTTCCAGTGAGCTGCCCTACGCCACATCCTTTATTAATCAAGTAACTGCCTGACAGACTTGCCTACAGAACACGCTTAGTTAAGATCCCCTCTATCCAGATATGTCTAGGTTTATGTCCAGTTGATAGAAACCAACCAGCACCACTCAAAACCTGAAACTTATAGGAAAGAGTAAAGCAGGGTGTTAAGGGGGACAAAAGCAATGTGCAGAATCTTGAGGGTTGTGGTCCCAGACCAAGAGTCATATCCTGGATCTTGTAACCATCATAGTCATTCAGGGTATCAAAGCAGATTCGTGTCTGATTCCCTTAATTTTTGTGCAGTCAAGGGACAAAGAGAAAATCTCCAAGCAACAAGGGAGTATGAATAATACTATTGGAAATGAGTGATAACCGTCTCCAGATTCATCTCCTTAGGCAAGGGGATGTTCGGGGACCTGAAGGCATAGGCACAGGTTTTAGGGAGAGTATGATGGGTCAAGGGGGAACACTGAGTTAGGGTATCTTTTATATTTGAGAACAACCAAAGGCATTTTTTTATGCAAGGACTCCAGAGCGCCTCACCAACATGCCTTTCTTATGAAGCTTCCTTGGCCACACCCACCAACTGGACAAGAAGCAAATAAAACATGGAGATCGAGAACATAGGTCTACAAAGAGGAGATTCTGAGGTGAGCTCTCTCCAGGGAAGCAAACATTTGCTGTAAATCCACTCACAGGCCGAAAGTAATTAAAGTGCCCCAAATTGTCAAACTTGAGAACGTAACAAAATTCTAGTAAAAAAGAAAGTAGATAGTAATCATGATTTGTAGTGGCTCTCCTGATTTATTTATTTTTAATTCTGAAATGTGTAAGATATGGTGATAGTGTTTTAAAGTAAACTAGCTTTGACTTGCTAAGAAATAACAAATTTTCTCAAATTGCTATGTTCCCCCCCACACCCCCTTTTTTGTCTTGGATTGTTTTAAGCTAAGTAGTACTTGTACTCTTGACAATACTTCTGGTAAATAATGCAATTCACTTTATTACAGAACCACACTGTGACTTTCCTCATCTGTTTTGTATCTCTCCTCTCTTGTTCCCTCATTATCATACCCATAAGGTCCAAGACTTATTATTTTCTGTTTCTTTTCTTCCTTAATTTGTAAAGTCGAGGCCACAGAGGTAACCACACAAGCTGCCCCCATCTACAGTTTGAGGATCCCCTTCTTGTGAAGTGTCAGGTAGCGTGTTATGAAGATGGGGAGGGCAGTACCAGTACCATATATCATGTCAAACTTTCCAAATGCCCTTTTCTGCAAGCGTTGTTTATTGATGCAGGGAGAGGCCCTAGGTCCAGGGTACCCAGATCTTGCTTTGGAGACAAGGACAGTTTCCCAGGAAAGCTGCTGTTAATCTAAGTCTTGTGGCTGTTTGCTCATTTAAGATTGTACTTTATTTTTTCTCTCTCAGGATTGAACATTCCAGGAAGAATAGATGGAGAAGTAGGAACTAGCAAGGACCCAAAGAGGTCTCCTGATGAGGTGTCTGAGTTCTGTTACCTATCAATTATGAAATTATCCCATGCACATCCCACTGTGCTTTGATCTAGAGTTTGCTGTCACAAGCTCCTTGTGAAATAAGTGACTTAGCATGTCATGCTTGCACAGGCCTTGTAGAGAGGGTCCCTTTGCGTTTCTGGCAGTTTCTGTTCCTCAAGCTCAGTTTGAACTGACTTACACTCCTCCTAATGGTTCCTAACTCCTGAGGGCAATTGTTGGACACATCTTTAAATGTGTGCCGTGTTCTTTATACCCTTGTTCAGGGCTTATTTCATTTCAAGATGGCTAAAGGACCCTCAGATTATGATCCCATGCTTATCAGAGTTGCCATGATGCTTTCAAGACGGCCCCCACAATGTTGAAGTGTGAGATGTAAATGTTGGTAGGGAGACTCACACAGGTGTGCCTCAGATTTCCTTAACAGCTTTCAAAACCAAAGCCTTCTACTGTTAAACTATCCCCTTCTCCCTCCCTGGGCTCAATTTTACACTCTGGATTACAGCATATGGCAAGATGCTTTTTCAGATGTCCAGCAGGAAAGGCCATGGATTCTAATTCCTAGCACCTCTGTTATACAAAGATAAGAATGTTAGAATGTTGATATAAAAATTTAGGGAGAAAAACTGATCTAGACAGTAGTCTCTTTGGATTCATCCATCTGCCATCTGTTTATCCTCTGTCTATTCAGTGTCTCCTGGTTTCTGAATAAACAACATTTTAAATGCGGAACAATGATAGCTCCTGTCAGGGACGCGGCACCCAGGCCATGTGACAATTCTTACATGCAGGTGTAGTTACAACACCCCACTTCTCCCATGGTTCTAACTTGATGCAATTTCTGCAAAGCAACCCTGTATCTTCCCATTCCCAGAGAAAGCTTGCCATCTGTTCATCAAACTTGGACTCGCTGGAGGGAGCAGCTGCAGTTTCTCTCTCAATCCGCATGTGTACATGATCATTATCAAGTGAAAAACTTGTGTTCTTTTCTGCTCTGAGTAGGAACTGCACCATCAGTTGGTCCCAACCAGACTGTCAGTGTCAACCTCAAGAGAGCAAATCTGAATTTTGCTTTTAGTAAAGCCTTCTTGGTGGATATTAGACCCTCATGCAAACTTTCTTTTCTTGGTTTCATCTGAAAATGGAGAAAAACGTATTTCTTTCACTCCCTGAGAGTGAGGAAGTGTCTTCAAGCTCCCTCATTATTGACCCTGGAGGGGTAAACGTTCATTAAACTCTGAAAAAATCTTTTTACAGAGATCTTAAACTCAGTACTTTTGGTAGCCAATGCTGGGATAGACCTCGAGAATATGGGTCCAATGCTGCTCAGTTTCTAACTTTCATCTGTCTCTGCTAATCATTTTATGACCTGTTATTTACTTAATGTACACTCAAGAGTATTTTAGAACAATTAAATTTGCACACTTTATTGTAAATATTGTTTTTATTTCCTCAGATGAACGGATGTGATGAGAGCTGTGTGAATACACCAGTTCAGCTGAGCCCAAAGCCTTTCTATCTAATTATCCCTAGGCTTAGGCCTGGAAGCTTTTAGCCTCTGTACAATCTAATTTTCTGCAAGTCCAGACCTTGAAGGCTTCAGCTTCCAGCCTGCTAACCTAGGCCTAGAACGTTTTCAGACTTACTGCTGAATAAGCTCACCCTTCCTAGCTTTCTGAACTCTGGCTGGCTGGTTCAGCTCAGCTGTTCTGGCTTGAAACTTCTCTCCAAGCTCAGTGATTCAAACTGGCTTCTCTCACCTTCTCACTGAATTGTTCTGCTTGGAAAAACTGCCTCTGAACTCCACGAATGGAGCTGCGCTGACTGCACAATCTGAACGGAACAGCACAAACTCAACTGGATTGCACTGAACTCCACCATCTCTCACCCTGCGCTGCTCTTACGTAGCCCCTCTTTCCAGTCTGTTCTTGTTAGAGTAGGGTGTATCCTATCTCTGACTCATTCTGTCAGATATTTCTGTGATTCATCACTTTGTCTGTCCCTCAATTAGAAGTCATTTTCTGGGATTAAAGGTGTATACAAAAGGTATGTCTGTATTCTAGCCAGATGGATTGAAGGTGTGTACTAAGGGCATGTCTGTATTCCAGCCAGATCATAGTGTAATCCAGGGCCTGCCTGTATTCTAGCTGGATCACATAGACCTAGAAGATCTTCAGATGTGATCCCCTTGCCAGAGCAGCCGTGTTGCTGGATTAAAATTTCTCTACAATTTATAAACGCGAAGAACTGTTCAGATATGCCATATGTATTACACTTAAAAAATTTTAAATATAAAATTTACAGATATGTGCTTTTCGAAGTCGCACTGAAACAAACACATGGCCTTTAAAAATAAAGAGAAAGAGACTGTGCACTCCCTACTCTCATTGTTAAGATGGTGATACGGCTGGGGACTCAGCTTACTCAGCTATGTCCACTGTGCTTGCAGAAGCTCATCTCTAGACACTGCAAGTGTGTAATAGTTGGGCTTTCTGTTGCTGTGAAAAACACCTGAGCAAAACCATTTTAAGGAGAAATTATGAATTTTGGTTCAGTATTTGAGAGGTTTCAGTCTAGGGTCAGCTGGATCCATTGTTCTGGGTCTGAGGGAGACAGAATCTCATGGTGGTGGGGATGTGTGACAGATAACACCTCGTGGTGACTCAGAACCAGAGTGACAGAAAGGGTCTGGGAACAATGTTTATTTTTTGAGGACACATGCCCAGTGACCCAATTTCCTAAGTAGCTATCCTTTTTCACAGTTCTACCATCTCTCGTAGTCTATTCAAAATCGAACCCATTAGTGGTATAGCTCAAGAATGGAAACAGTGCCTTCGTGATCCTGTCACTCCTTGAAGGCTCACATCTAATGACTACTTTCAGGGAAACCAAGTATTCAATACGTAATTCTTTTAGGGACAGGATCATACCGAAGCCCTTATAAAGTGACATCACAAAATCCTTTACTTAGGCTGGGTATGGTGGCACATTCCTCTAGTCCTAGAACTTAGAGTTGGGGAGATAGGGGTAAGAAGATTGCCACACATTTGAGACTAGGCTAGCCCAGTCCAAATGGTGAGTTTCAGATGATCCAGGGGCTATAGGAGACCTTAATGAAAAACCTGTAAAAACAAGTCCTGGTGAACTCAATGTGTTTGGACTTTTGAGTTGTTCCATGGAGATGGGCTGGTTTGGAAATATAGTTTCAGAGGTTGTGGACATGAGAAGATGTTAGGTATAGGAGTAGAAACTTCTCCATATGATACAGGGTCTTAGCCCACAGCCCAAGGAATACGTAGAGTTGTATGCAGTGCTTAAAGACTTTGAACACAAACAGATTTGGAGGGAGGGAAGAGGAGAGCCCTCCATAAAAAGCTGAAGGCTGCCACTCTTCGTACCAGGAACTATTTGGCTCTCCAAAAGGGAAGCAGAAACATTTTATAAGGACAGGTCTGATGCAGTAAGAGAAGGGGAGGGGGTGAAGACACCATGGCAAAGAGAATGCAGGAGGTGACTGAAGTAAGCCCAGAGAAAGAGCTGGAGTTACGTTTTTGAGGGTTATTCTTTCAGGATAAGCATGGACTTAAGTAACTGACTAAAGGCCAACTGAAATGGGTTTTCCTCATGTGTTCTCTGAGGATCAGAAAGAGTATCATACAATGAGACCCTCCAACAACTCCAGCTTTTTGAAACGAGAGACACCGGCCCACAGAATTGTTCTCATTGAATAAAGGGGAATTTATTTATTTGTTTTCTAAATGTTTATTGAATACATTTATGATATTGGTGGTGAACACTGAAACTATGGACAAGGAAAAGTCACAGTCTTCATCCTATGAAAATCATAATTATACAGAAACAACACAACAAATACATATACTCATCAACATAGACACATTCAAGCATCAGAAGTTTGATGACAAGACAATATCAATCACAACCTAATGATGAGTTACAACCATTCTGTGATGGTGCTTCTGAACAGTCAGTGTTTCTCTCTGTCCCCAAGATCATTTTTCCTCATTTTTCATTGTCGTTTATTGAAGAGTTGGATAAATTAGATCAGTCAAGGGATGATGTAGGAGAATGAACACAGAAGGAGGCAGCCACTTGGGGGACTTGATGAATGGTAGAGCCTTCACGTTGAATGAACGGCTTTGCATTTAGCACAGATTGCTACTGGTAGAAAGCCACCACAATTATCATTTAATACTTTGGAGGTGACATCTATGTTCAAGAAATTGCTTCATAAATAACTGGTTTCAATAAATAATGAAGACCTGTTCCATATCAGGATAATTGCAATATGTTCATAAGTTGCTAAAAATTCAGGAAACAGAGTGGGTGGTCTTGGGCTCATCCGTAGCATGTAGTGCTGCAGAAAGCGAGGACTGTGGCTGGAAAAACAAAGGCAAACTCAGGCTGGGGAAATCAAGAGTAGTTGAGAAACATGTGCCTTTTGCTTTTATTTGGAAAACACAAAAGTGGCTTTCTGATAAGTGAAACAAAATGTTCCTCTGTTAAAACCTGATAATACATTTACATTCGATGGACTCCGTTGAGTTTAAAAAATCAATAAGCTTGATTTGGGAAGAAGAAAATTATTATTTTTTTATCTTAACGTCTCTCATTCTAACTGGCTGCTTCAGAAGGCTGGATGTGTAATGTCAGTCGTTAGTTAGATTTTTATCACTGTGACAAGCTGAAATGGAGCAAAGTTGATGCCTCATGGTGTCATGGAGCCTCATGCCTCCAGCCTGTGGCTTCTCTGCCTCATTGCCTCTAGACCTGCGGCGAAGCAATGCATTGTGGTAGGTACACATGGTGCAGGAAGCACCTCATCTTATGCAGCCAAGAAGCAAAGTGAGAAAGGCAGTCGCTGAAGTCTCTGCAGGCCTCTCAAGGGCAGCTTTCCTGTGTGATGGTTGGTCTTGGCATCAGCATGACTGAGTTAAGAGATGTCCAAGTCTGGCAGAACTCCTCTCTCTCCATGAGGGTGTTTCCAGAGAGTGTGGGTATGTAGGACAGTGTTTTGGAAATGGAGCTTGGATGTGCCCGGTCCTTTCCCCTGGGCTGGTGACCCAGATGGAAAATCAGAAGAAGGATGTATGCTCACTCCTGCAAGCCCCTTTCTTTCTGAGTGTGTATATTGCTGCTTCAGCATCTGCTGCCGTCTGACTCCAGGGTCTTAAATCCGTCTTTCAGCACGGATTTAACAGCAGTGATTCTCTGGGGAATCTTCCAGGCTTTCAGAGCTGGATCTGGACTGCTGAGGCATCCCATTTTCTTGACTAGAAAGTCACCTGATTTGCTGATGACTGATTGCCTTTGTTGAGTTACTTAGCCCCTGCCCTTTGGGCCAGTTCTTTCAATTCTCTGTTTTGAAATATACTTGCATTTCATTGGTTCTGGTCCTCTACAAGAACCTGACTAATAAATCTGACTACTAAATCTGTTGATAGAATTTCCCATCACCAGGCTCTACCTTCTAAAGATCCTTACAGTCTCTTATGACACCATGGACTGGGGACTGAGCCTTTAATACATGGTTCCTTAGGGAACACTCACTTTCCACATGACAATAAACGGGGAGCTTGTACTTTGTGTAATGAGAGCACTTGTAGTTATGTGCAAAAGTTGTGGAGGCAAGGAGAAGGGTTGAGCACAGTGTCTCATTGGGCCAACATGACAAAGACATTGTACTAATTAAATATTTTAGAGAGGTTGCTTAAGCAGAATCTCCCCAAATCTTCCATTTTACTCATCTCCAAAACCTGAATAATGAAAATTTCTGGGATTTACTTAACTTAGCTATCTCGTGTTTCTTTGTCTTTTTCTGAGTATCATCTCTACAATCATCGAATACCCTCTGTGTTACTCAAGATTGCTTCTATCACCTCATAATGATGTGCTCATGATCCAATAAAAATAAATAAAGGAAAAGAGAATGAGGTGGAGTTTCTCTCCAGTTCTGTAATAATGTAAACCTGAGTGGAGGGAACATTTGGCACTATAAGCACCATGTTATTTTGGCTCATGTTTATACCTAGAGATATAAAGGAGGCCATGTGACATCTTGCCTCTTCCCCAGTGTGCCCTCCACTTGCTACTATCAGAATATTCTTCAGTGTCAACAGTGACATCGATGCTGAGCCTATTGTAAAGCTTCCAGGAATATTATGATGGAAGATTGTGTTATGAGGGTGTCCCGAAAAGGCAGTAAGGAACACGGGCTGAGTACCTAGGTGAGTCATACTCCCTGTC
This sequence comes from Psammomys obesus, assembly GCF_907164565.1. Taxonomy (NCBI): domain Eukaryota; kingdom Metazoa; phylum Chordata; class Mammalia; order Rodentia; family Muridae; genus Psammomys; species Psammomys obesus. Next base: position 1,494,128 of record NW_026585690.1, read on the forward strand.
TTGTCTAATCTTTACAATACCTCTATGAGATACTGACTCTCATGTGTCCATTTGATAGACATGTATTGAAGGCTTAGAAAGGCTAAGCATTAGGTCAAGGTCATAGAAAGAAGTTGTAGCATCCAGTCTTAAAATCAGACTTAATTCTAAAATCTGTATTATTTAACCACTTTTTAGGAGAAAAGTCATAGTGCCGTGATTGTGAGCTGCTTTCTTGATTGAAGATTTACAACAAAATCTGAAAGTCATGGATATAATCTTGACTGTTAAAAAAGTAAAAACAAACAAACAAACAAGGATATCTAAAATATTAAAAATACTGTTTTATTCTCAGTTTTGTTTTATGTAAATCATACACCTACATCTTCTACACACTGATGACCTATATGCCACCTAATTAAATCTATATTTGAACAATATTTGTAAATTGTTGCCACCCCACTAATATACTGCATGCCACTTCACATTTGAATCACAATGATTTTTCTGGCCTATAAAGAGGCTAAAAGCCTTTTTTTGGAAATGAATTGATTGGTTAAGCTTCTTTTTCAACAGCAAATTAAGAAATTTTGAATTGGTATGTTCTCCTTTGTTGTATCAATTTCCCTGTATCAAATGAAAGCTTTCTAAATTATTTTCTTGACCTTAGATACTGCTATATAACTGAAATATTCTAAACCAAAATTGCTTTTGAGATTGTAAGGGCTTGAATGTATGGTTAAAAATTTTAATGGTGAGAAGTTAGTAAATAAGACTCATTAAAACAACAACAACAACTTTTTCTTTAGTTGCTGTTTTTTAACATCGCCCCTCCAGTCCCTCTCCTAGATTCAAGAAAGTGACAGAAATTACAGTTGGAAGTCTGGGTGTAGACACTATACTAAGGGGGGATTTTATGGCAGCTACTTTAAACTTATTTTATCTCTTGAGAGACTGTATAACATAATTTATGTTGCCTGCAACCTTACCAAGAAATAAGTAGGAAAAATTAGAGAAAAATGAAGATTTACAGGGCAACAGAGAGAACGGGAAAAGATTAATGCCTAGAATAGAAAAATGTGGGACAGAATAGCCACCACATTTGAGAGCAGTTGCATTCCTTCTTATAGTTTGGATGGAAAATGTCTCCCAAAGTCCCATCTGGTTGACTGCCTGGTCCCAGCTAATGGTGCTTTCTTGGGAGGCTGTAGAACTCTGGGGCTTTGGCTTGACTAGCAGAAGCAGAGCACTGTGGTGAACCTGGACGTTAATACGCACCTTTGGTCCCAGCTCAAGCTCTCTGCTTCTTACTCCATCAAGATGGAATGGAGTCCACCCACTACCTCATGCATCTGCTGGTACAGGTGGAATAGCTGCCATGCCTTCCCAGCCATGATGCACTACGCCCTTGGAAACCAAGAGTCAAGCAAACGCCTCTACTAAGTTGCTTCTTCCAGATATTGGTCATGAGGAAGATTAAACCAGTTCCTTGAAGCTTCTGATACAGAGTTTCAGTTTTTATATCCTCCTCAGACCCTACAGTGTCTCACATTCTCTTGACTCTGGTGTCTACATCTGATACTACATGTCAGTGGTGAGAGGACATGGGCTCAGCTCTTCATTGTCACCCCCGGCAATCCAGGGAGTTTCCTTAATTTTTAAAGGGACCTTAACATAAGCCAAACTGGGACTTGTGGCTTTAACACAGAAGAGAATTTCTGGAGTAGCCAGTATGGATTAGAGATGGAGTTTTTATTAAAGCTATTTTAATATAGACTCTAAGAGAGAAAGTTAGAAGAGAGGGAGAGAGGCTTTCAATAAGAAAAATATACCCATGCATGGGCATGGGCTTCCCAAGGCAAAGTAGGAGAAAGGAAAAGATACCCACATATGGCATGGGCCCTTCAACAGGAGAGGATCACGATCAGTATAGCATTAGGCATCTACACCATGTGGTTGGTCTCCGTTATGTCCCAAATGCTGCTAAGAAGCCCCTTTTGATTTTCTCTCTGTTTTGATAACCGAGGTTAAAAGTAGCTCTGGAGACACTTTAGATTGGATTGTAATCCCATAAGGTGAAACCAGGAGCCCTGGGGGCTGCATGAAGGGTTTGCACATGTGCTTCCCCTTTGAACGGGGTTTCGGAGAGATTCTTAAAGCTGCAGCTTTACAGTTGCAAAGAGAAAATCCTCAAGCACTTGTTAACTGTGTGGGAATTCTTCTTTGCTGGGAAGGGGCTTTTACTGGATTCCTGGGAGAAAGCCTCCCTTTCTCACATCCTCCAAATTTTCTGTCTTTTTATCCTGCTTAACTTAGGACTGTGCCCTATTATAGTGGGTTTTCCTCCTAGCCCTAAGCTCCCAGAATAATGACTCATGAGGCTCAAAATACATTTACAAATACCTGGGCCATATAGCTAGGCTCTTCTCTGAGTAACTCATAACTCAAAATAACCCATTCATACTAATCTGCTATGTGGCTGGTTACCTCTGCTCAGGTACTGTGCATCTTTCCTCCTCACATCTTCCCAGGCGAATCTCCTGCAGCTGGCAATATCCCAGAATCCTCTCTGCTTGTTGGATAGCCCACCTCCTATTCTATTCTTTCTTATAGACCATAGATCTTTTTTTTTTGTTTGTTTGTTTTTTTAATTGACAGGAAATGGATCCATACAATACACAAGATATTCTTCCCACAGTGCCCTGGTCTTTCTTTTCAGTTAACGCTTACAGTACCAGTATATCTTATCTCCTCTGAAGTTTGAATGATCATTTGTAGTCTAACAGTTTAGGTCCTCTGGCCTCTTTTTCTCTCTATACCTCAGATCTCTCTTCTAAGTCTCAGATCCATGTATACCACTGCTGACTTGACAGTCCCGCTTGATACCACAGGTGACTCAAGCTTAGCAGGCTTGAGGCTTGATTCTCCCTCTTAAATGGCCCTTCCTGTCTCTGTTGTCTTAATCAGTGCTAAACCTGGCTGCCCTACTGTACCCTCAGAATTCATTCTTCTTATTTATTTCCTCTTTTAAAACGATACTTTAAGGTTTATTTCTGCTATGATGTAGGGTTTTGTTTTTGTTTTTTTGGCATGCTTTGGCTCCTGTTGCCAAGAAATTCTTTTTTACTTATATGTCTGATTTCTAGTTCTGTGCCATTCTGGGCACTAGGGCATTGTGGCTGGGGTTGTGTGAAGGAAGAGAATAAGCAGAAACAATGCAGAGACCACAGGGATTCTAAGACAAATGCTTCTGTTAGTATTTCATGGTTGGATGATAAATTAGAGTCATCAGCATTTCAATATTACTTAAAATTTAATATTATGCTAATGTTTCAATGATGAGTTCTTATAGTAAATGCATTATGATGTTAAAAAAATGCTGCCTTGATAGGAGCTGTTGTTAGGTCTTGTAATCATGGCTTGTCAATATGTCATGGGCCGAGCGGTTGAGTTACTTCATTAGCGCTTTTCATGCAATTCACACACTTTTCATCTTTGGCTCTTCACTCTGCCAGTGCCTATCTGGCCAAACCCTGTCCTTTTATCTCGTGCCACCTTTGCCATCTTTGCAGAGCACAGCATTCAGGGAACGGCAGGCGGGAGCGGAGGAGTGGAGCGGTGGGCCCGAGCAGAGGGGAATGGAAGGGAAACGAAAAGAGTTGCCCTCATCCCTTTCTGTCTTTGGCCTCTCACTACCTCCCGTCAGTCTAGCAAAACCGGACTCCAACCCACCTAGTCCTCCCCCCCCCCCCGTAAGCTGCCCCCCCCCCCCCCCCCGACCATTGTAGCAGCTGTCTAGGGGCATCTCCCATGTCTCACTTTTAATCCATTTTTTTACACCGCGGGCAATGTCAGTGTAAATCACGCCATGTCCTGACCTTTCTTTAAGCCCTGTGGTGGTTTAGCACAGAGCCGACATTCTCAGCCGAGCCATCCAGCTACCAGGATCATACTTCTGTTTTACACGTCATACCCTAGCGTGTCTTCTGGAACGTTCCAGGAGCTTCCTCCTTCACATCTTTGGAGAGCGATTCTCTCCTTGCACTCTCTGATTCTCCAGGCCTGTTCATTTCTCGCAGCCCCTCACGTGGACTCTTCAGTGTCACTTCCTGAGATCGATACTTGCCAAAATTATTGATCCGAATTTTTGTTCTTCCTGGTGCCTCTTAAGATCTGTGTCTCTGCATTTATTTGTGTAATAACTGCTCACCAGCTAGTGAGCTCCCAGAGCAAGAACAGAATCTACTTTGTTCTTATCTGCTGGCGAATAGCGCGATAGTTGGCTGGTAATCAATATTTGTCAGGGTAAAAGTAATATTATTTTAGTTGTAAATTTTAATATATTTCTTTTTTTTCTGGAAAATGCAGCTTTTAAGGGTGCCAAGTTTATTATTAGAAATATTTATCACATAAATCCTTAAATAAGAGACACTGTTCGGCAGTATTGCAGGGAATATAGTCAGCTAGGATTTATAACAGATATGAAAACACTCATTAATTTTATATTAAAAATTTAATATTGATGCTTTTAATCATAAAAAGTAATGTTTGCCTAATTGATACTCTGAACATGTAGAACTCTTAGGGTGTGTTTATATTAATTTTTAAGTCTCCTATTATTAGTTTAAAATATACTCGATGCAGGGAAGGGAGAGACGGCTCAGTGGTTAAGAGCTCTTGCTTCTCTTGTGAAGGACTTTGATTCAACACCCACCACCGACACCAGCAGCTTGCAAGCTCCTGCAATTCCAGTTCCAGGGAGTCTTACGCCCTCTCCTGGCTCCCCTTGGTATTACAGGCACCTGGTGCGCGTACAATCAAGCAGGCACACATACATACACATAAATAATAAATACATAGATTTTAAAATATACTTATTATTTTCCACCCCTGTTTATTTTTACCAGCATTTATGAAAATAGCATTTCTTAAAAAAAATCTTAATTTTAGCTCAGAAATTATGTTGTGCTGCTCAGCTAACAATTCATAGTCTGCACTTGATTTCGAGTGCTGTCTCACCCAGCTCGTTGGTAGTTTTCTCAAGGCAAGGTGGGATGGGATGGTATTGCTATTCCCCCTTTCTTCCTCAGGTTAAGCTTCCATAGTCCTTTTTGACCTTACTACTTGTTAGGTGTTTGTGGATTCCTTGCCTGGGGTCGTGTGGGTATTTAACGAGACTTCCTTCACCACCCCACACCCCAACCCCTTCTGATGCTACATGTCACTTTCTGGTCTTTGATTTTTAATGATTATCTCTATACAGATTACAACAGTAAGGGTTCTCCAGAGAAACAATATGTGTGTGCGTGTGAGGTGTGTTCGTGTGTGAGAGAGAATTATTTCAAAGAATCAATTCACAGGATTGTGGGGGATGGCATATCCAAAAAAAAAAAAAGAAAAAAAAAAAAGAAAGAAAATCTGTGAAGGAGGGCAGCATGATGGCATTTCAAAGAGGAGTGGAGTCTTGCGGCTGAAATGCAAACAGTGGAGTATCAGGCAGGGTTTCCATGTCACAGTCTTTTCTCTGTTCGCTTCGGTGGGTTGGCTGTGGCCCTTAATTCACACCATGAAAAAAAAATGATGTGTTTTGCTCATGTTTTCCATAGTTAATCACATCAGAAAAATATCTTCACAGCAGCACCTAGACTAGTGTTTGACTAAAACAATTGGGGATCAAAAAACCCAGGCAAATTGACAGCCCATTAACCATCTCCAGACCTTTTCTCCTAAGTCCCAGCTCTGTTTCCTCCTGCTGGTTTTTTTTTCTCGAGCATTGCAGCAAGTCTAAAAGATTCCTGCTGTTGGGGATTGGGGACTGGGAGTCACAGAGTAATGGATGACCTACGCCAGCTGACAAAGACTGGAGATCCTTTCTCACCTGGGCTGCAAGTAACAAACAGACCATCCAGGGAGAAATGCAGGCACTATGGAAGTGGCCTGCACAGGATCCTGAGCCCTATGGCCTCATGCTTTTGAGCGCAGGCCTTCCCTCCCCTCACTAGCTCACTCCCTTTCCCTTTCTTAATAGTAGTCTCTGTTTCTATTACTTTTACCACAGTGTCAGTGGCACAACTCTTTGTCATGGGGCAGAAGAACCAGGAAACATCAGCGGGTCCTCCAGGGACTCATATCCCCGTCTGTGACATTATACCCTTTAGGTGGTCTTTAAAGTTGGAAATCATTGACGCCATGACCATGAGTGAAACACTCCTCAGCAATGTCACGGGATCTGTTTTTATCTGACATGGATGCCCCCGGTCCTTAGGCAACTTCAGCAAGCTGATGTCTCCCCTTACTTTTAGTTATTTCAGATAACCACATCCTTTCTTGCTATGTGTAGTTAGGGTACTCATTCTCTGTTAACTTATTCCACGGTAGCCCCTTCTCCATCTTCCTATATCCTGACTCACAGTGAGGAGTGGGGTTGGGCTCTTTGACTCTTTGGCTTTCAGAAGTTCAGAGGGTGAGAAAAGAGAGAGAAGCAAGGTGCTTATTTCCTTGCTTCTAGCCTCTGGTTAGTATTGTCTGTACCTAGCCACAGTCCTACCAGATGGCCATCTGTTAGTCACAGGTCCCCTGCCTTCTGATGAGGAATCAATCTCTGTAGATTTTCCTAAGGTCTAAGACCTCTTGCTGATTGTGCTCATCTTAGTTTTTCCTACATGTTGTCAGTAAGCCCTTAACTAAGCTACTTACTACTTTATTTGAATGAGCTTCCCGTATCCTGCTAGGTCTAACGGACTGTATGAGCGGTATTGTAGGAGATAGTTTTCTGAGTCCAGCCATTTCAGGAATAAGTTCCATCTTGCTGGGAGGGTCAAATCTGGGTTCATATTCCCAGACCCTGGAACCCAACTTCTATCCTGCTTCTTCAGGTATTTTCATGTTTGTCTGCTAACCAGCAAAGGATGCAGAGAGAGAAGTTGCCATTATCCATTATCTAAACTAAGGCACACAGCTTGTAAATGGGTGGCCTATCTTAAAGTTGGCCTGCTCCTCCAGGCCAAAGTCCAAGAGGGGACATGACTGCAGAGAACTGAGTTCAGGGTCATGAAACAGGTGAGCTGGAAAGGCCCAGTCTCCCACGTTTACTTCCTTGCTCAACCCCCTGTGGCAAAATACTGTTGGTCAATGCAACAGCCCACCCAGATCCCCTTTGCTTTGTGTTCCCATCCTTTAAAACTGTTACAACTTTCCTTCTGGGATGCAGTTCAGATCCTGAACTGGCCGCCTCCCTGCACTGGCAGAAAATAAAGCTTGCATTTTAAACTTCTCTCTCTGAAGTGAGTTTTCTGGGCTTCCACCCCTAACCCAACAGTATGAGAAGGTGAATCTAGGAAGGGGGCTTTGAAAAGGGATTCAAGTGCACCGCTTTTATCCCAGAACTTGGGAGACAGAGGCTGTCAGATATCTGTTAGTTCGAGGCCAGCCAGGTCTACAAAGAGTCAGGTCTGTAACACAGAGAAACTCTGTCTCAAAAAACAAACAAACAAACAAACAAGCAAAAAACAACAACAACAACAACAACATCAACAAACAAAAAGGGATTCTAAATAAGTCACTGGGACACACACTTGAATTCCAGCACTCAAGAGCCCAAGTCAGAAGGATCTTGAGTTCCAGGCCGTCCAGGACCACATAAGGAGACATTGTTTCAAAACATAACAAAAACTGAACCCAAAAACAATTCAAATGGAGACACACAAGTATGGAAATGGGATTCTGAGACAGTTTCTCACTTACATGATGAACACAGGACGAAAAAGACAAGACGAAGAGGATGTTACCAATTATTGCATGCATCCACAGTGATTGCTCAAAGGGTCAACAAGAGCAGCGGTAGACACAATCCAGGCACAGGGGAAGATGTTCTGAGATCAAATTATCTCAGCATCCTAATTTATTAACCAACCAAATGCCATTTTTATTATCCTTCACCATAAGCCACATTCTTTCATACACTAAAGATGGTTTCTGGGCCGCTCTGCTGTGTTCATTTGGATAAGTATCACATGATCGCTTTATTTTATTGACCTTTTGTGTAAGTCAGATACATAACACTGGCTCATAACGATAACTGCCTCTCATTACACGGGCTACTTAGTCCCAGGCACTGTTGTAAGCAATTCATGTATATTAACTTATTCCATCCCCATCATGCCATGAATAGAAGCTCTTATTATCTATATTTTGCAGATGGAAACTGAAGCAGAGATAAATTAAATAACCAGCCTGGATCCATGGCCAGAGAGCAAACAAGCTGAGATCTGATCTTTGAGAAGCTGCAGTCAGAGTTTGTATTCTTAGCCGCTTTGCTATACTTTTGCAAATATGAGGCTGCAAGAACATTTTTTTTTTTTTTTTCCTGGGGACTGAAAAATACTGTCCCAGTGCCTGGCTCCGGATGGTATGAATTAATCAGATAGAACTTAGGCTGGAAAAATTGACAGTTACTCTACACCCCAGCCTGTCTCTTTCTATTGTCAGCTTTTCCAATGATCTTCTAGCTACTGCCAGATTCTATCTGCATCAACCTAGCAAGCCAAGTCCAAAGCATTTTATACCTATCCATCTTTCCCCCTGTTCTTATTATTAGCTAGCCCAATAAATTGAATGTTTTCCTGCTGTTGACATCTCCCAAATTGTGACTGATACCTCTGTTGCTATGAAGGCCTCGTTATATTGCTGGGTTTTCATTGTTTTATCATAACAGATCACAGGTTAGCTTGGTGAATGCCATGATTAGAGATAATAAGGAGGACCAGCTTTGACTACTAAACGCCTCCTCTGTTTCCTGGCCTATGAAGTGGAGATGAGAATCATTGCCACCGAGGTTTGGGATGAAATCAGATCATGTATGGGAGAGCAATTAGTGGAGTCTAATAATAAGGCATTCAAATAATACTGACTGAATCGAAGTTTTCCAACCTTTATTGCGCAATCAAATACTGTGTTATTTCTTACTGAATAAAATAGTTCATTTATCATAGACACTTATAGACACTAAATATGTTGTTCTAGTGATTTAGTTCTGGTTATCATATAACTAAGACTAAGGTAAAGCAGAGATGGGGACTTTAAATACTTACAGGCATTGCTCATGGTTTAGACACCATACTTGGTAGTTATATGCCTGTAGGTTTTTTAATGAATTCAATAAATATTTATTTTAATACGTGTCACATGGTAGCTGCTGGGGACAGTATGATAAGTAAGGGACAGATCAAAGGTAAAGAATGAGACATTCTAATTCAGTTCAGAAACATGCCTATAATTTTATACCACGGCATCAGTATGTATTTTTATAATGTGGCTTTGCTGTGTGACATAAGGTCTAAAAAGCTAAGGTTCAGAACTAAGTTCTGAGTACTGAGTACTGAGTACTGAGTGCAGCCTTGAAGTCTGGTGAAACTGGAGGCTGAGTGACCACAAATATTCTCCCCTAGGTGGTTTTTGTTGCTAAGACCCCACAAACCTAACACATCTCCTATAAACAAGTCAGGGGCAGTCCCTCTTTTGTCCCAGCCCATGATGGCCTGCAGCTTTCTTCAAAAGATTTGGGCACATCCACCTACGGGAAACAGCCCGTGCTCTCCACTAACCCAGCACCCCACAGCCCTTCGTTATTCACCCTGTCCTGAGCACAGCCCCACCGGGCCTGTGAGGTGTGCACTGTACTTATTCCCAGTGAGAGGCACCTGCTACACAAACTGGAAGACCTGAATTCCATTTTTTGGTGAAAGGAGAGAATCAACTCCTGATGTGGGTATCTGCACTCAGATACCCACACACACATCACTAAAATTTAGGAAAAATACTTAGAGATAAGACATAACTGGGGGAAATGATGCTTAACTTCTTCCATGCTCCAGCCGCTCAGAGACCAAAAAGGAAATAGTCTCCCTAACTTTATCACGAACCTTCCTTCTATTGAAGAACCTCGCTTATTCACATTAGTGTTTTATTGTTATCTGTGGTCATGTTCTTTGGGAAAATGATTCAGGTTGAGGGGGTGAGATAAATCGGTGCTCAGATAACAAACTGGAAGAAAAGGAGAGGGGGGTGGAAAGGGCTGCATAAAGTGAACCATGTTTCCTCTAGGAAGCCTGAACTCTGAAAACCCGAAGGTGGAGGCCCCAAGGGAGTCCTGCTTCCTGGAGATGGTGCATATTGGATTGGCCTTCTGCTTAGCAGACCAGCCTTGATGCTAATTTCTCTCGACCTTCTCATGTGATTCTTGTCATCTGGGCCCTCATTCGTTAGGCTTGCTTTAATTATGTGCATAATGGCTCATTATTTTTTATGAAGGAAGCAGCAAAGGAAACAATCATGCAAATGAATGAGGTTTGTTCTTCACCGAGGAATTGTGGGCTAATTGGGCATTGGTACAAAATCTGGCATTGCCAAGTGCAGTGAGGCCAAAAGAAGCCATGAAGCTCCCCAAGGTCAAGCACACCGTTGATACTTAAAACACAATATTTGGCTAATATACCTCAGCAAATCAGCCTCAAACAGACTTCTTCCTCAATTAATTAGCTTGTTTGAGTTGATCAAGACCAAACTTCTTTTCCACAAACATTACCACTTTACTCTGGATTTCTTTGTTTCCAAAGGAAAAGGCTTCTATGTTGGAGCTTGCTATTCTTTTCTCTAGAGTTTTCTTTGGAATGTATCATTCATTCATTCATTCATTCATTCATTCATTCATCCATTCATTCGTGTGTCCTGTTTTAATTCCAGCTAATTGACACCTTTACTTATCAGCCAACATGTGACTTGGCACCTTCTTGCCTTAGCCAATGTCACCTCTACTGAGTTAAGGCATGTACACAGGTGGCTTTCTTTCATCTTTAACAAGTCCAAAATTTGTGGAATTTTTTTTCCCTTCAGTGTATACTACATCCCCTCAACACATAAACTCTAACTTTGCATTATAAGACTAGGGTAGGAATAGCTGCCATGCATTTTCACATTACCTGACATCCTAATGCTCCCGAGGCACTAATATTTGAAATTAAATTTTTATTGTAAAATGTGCTAAACCACCTTGATCATTTGGAATACTATTTAACCCAGAACTCACAATCAGCAGGAAATATGTGAACTTTCAATCTGCTCAACAGATAGCACTGAACAAGCACAAACTTTCCTGAAGCCTGTTCTGTTACCTTTGCTAATCCCAGCTTTCTGTCTTTGTATGCACCCAGAACAGCCATTAATTAAAGGACTCAGTGAAGGTGTGTGCACGCACACACGCGCACACACACACACACACACACACACACACACACACAGGGCAGTGGGATTCAGCAAACTTTGCATGCAGGATCAAGCTAGTATAACCGTCCAAACAAAAGACTGAGGCTAGGGCACTAATCCAAAGGACGTTAGGGGATGAGGCTTTCCGATGTCCACGTTTATTCACGCAGGAATGAACAGGGCTTTCCTTTTGGATAGTCCATTCAAATAGGAGATTATTTACTTGACCAAAGGAAAATCATCTATAGCATCCATTACACTAATTAGCACACTTGTTATTGGTCTGATATTAAGGTGGTGATGGGCTTAGGGTACCTGCCTCTGGAATGTTTGATTAGCTTGAAAGTCTAACTAGCTACCTCATAGAATATATTGTGCGTCTCTGATTATGGTAATTCAGATATTAACCTCACCTCTAGGGTATAAATTAAAATGCCCACCCAAACATCACACATTATAGATAGCAATTTAAAATAAATTGCTGATAATATAGCAGTCATTAAAATTGCAGATCAATGTCTGTCTAACTTCTTGGAATGCGAGTTGCATGAGGATGAGAAAGAGATATTCATAATATCCCCACAATCTCTGTATAAAAGCAAAACTACAGCATGGGACCAGGAAACTGTTTTGGTTGCGTGAATGTTCCCCACTTTATTCCTAATTCATCTTTTGCTTCTTAATTTTATTATCACTTTCCCTTCCCTCTCCTTATTGATTCTGTGGTTTGGATATGGAAAGTCTTTCGAAGGTCTGTGCGCTAAAGATTTGATCCACAGACTGCCACTGTTGGAAGAGGATGGAGCTTTTGAGAACTGGGGCTTTGTAGGAGCGCCTTTGGTTTTTGGACACTAGTTTCTAACTCTTATTGCTTCTTTTGTTTCCTGTCCATGAGGTGGTGGCTAGTTTATTTTTTTCTGCCGTGTGCCACAATGCCCTTTACAATAGGGCCGTATGCCAATCCATCATGGCTAAGACCCTTCAAAACTATGACCTAAAGTAACCCCTTTTCTTACTTAATTTCCTCAGGTCTACTTTATTACAGCAAAAGAAAAAAAAAAAAAACGAAAATAAACCTCTGAGTCATATGCTTATAAATTCAGGTGTTGAAGAGCTAGGGTGCTTAAAACCTAGTTTCGTCTTGATTTACTCCCTTGAGAGTTTCATGCTGTCTTTGTTTTCTAGTCTATAAAAGAAGGTGGCCGTACTCACCTTGTGTAGCTGTGAGGATCTTTGGGGTGTCTCTAACTTCTGCTCCTTCCTGCCTTTACTTTAGCCTAGACTGACTTCATTAATTATTTAATTTCTTTAGCCGTTACACTATCTATTTCCTTTTCTTACCGCCCTTACAATTGTACCCATCCAGCAGCCTCTTTGCTGTGTGTGCATTTATACACCAGGTGAGTGGGTGGAGGGGTGGAGGGGTGGAGGGGTGGAGGGGTGGAGGGGTGGA
>NW_026585690.1:1506828-1630228 GCF_907164565.1 Psammomys obesus
GGAGGGGTGGAGGGGTGGAGGGGTGGAGGGGTGGAGGGGTGGAGGCAGCTGTCCAAGAGAGATGCCTTACACCGCTCAAACCTTCTCACTGCCTCAGATTTTCTTAGGTAAGCTGGGCCACTTCTTTCAGATTTTGTCTTCCTGTTTGCAAGCGGGGGCTAGGATGCCAATCTGACATTGATATCATGAAGAGAAAATTAGGATAGGCTATGGGAAAGTATGCTGTCCAATACTGAATTGAGATGACCCCTTCGGAATTTTTCTTTACTTCTTAAAGATTTACATATATGTATGTATACATATATGTGCACTTATGTTTGTGTGCGGGTATGTGCACATGAGGACAGGTACTCAAGGATTCCAGAAGAGAGTGTTAAATTCTCTGGATGGGGTTGGAGTTGAACGTGGTTGTGGGCCTACTGACATGGGTGCTGGGAACCAAACTTGGGTCCTCTGGAAGATTAGCCTGTGTTCTTAATGTCTGAACCATCTCTCTAGCCCCAGAATGACCATTTTCAATAAATTGTAATATCATAAGTAAAGCAGGAAGCTGTCCTCCCTGTGGGTACAGGATTTGTTAAAAGAATGAAACTGTGCATTGTGAGAGCCTGGAAAAATGGAGGTTGAAGGGAGAGTTGAAGGTAGTTGATCTGAAAGCCAGGCACATCCAGCCACCCAAGCGAGAATGCAGGAGAGCCGAGAGGGTCAATGGAAAGCTGTTGTCTGCCTGGATTCCCAGCTGCAGATCCACTGGAGGGCCTGAGATCTCTGCCAAAAAGCAGAAGGCACAGTCAGGAAGGTGAGCCTGACCTTAGGCAAGTGAGTGGCATGAGTGATCCTGCTGGCCCTGTACCTGTCAGGGTACATAGCCAAGAGCAATGACTGACAGAGAATAATGGCTGCTGTTTCATCTCCATCTCCTATGCATATTCTATTTTTTAAATATTTTATTTTTGAAATTAAAATACAATTACATTGTTTCCTTCCTTCCTGGAATTTACTTCAATCCTTCCCAGGTACCCAGGTTCTCTCTCTCTCTCTCTCTCTCTCTCTCTTTCTCTCTCTCTCTCTCGAATTCATGGCCTCATTTAAAAATAGACCTATGCTGTATTATTAAATTTATAAATGCAATCTGTTGAGTCCATATAAAGTTATTGAATGTACATGATTTCAGGGCTCACTTCTTGGTTGGCTAACCAGTTGGTGGGTTCTCTCCTGGGTAAGACTCTCTCTCTCTCTCTCTCTCAGCAGTCTTTGGTGCCTGTAGTCCTTTGTCGATGGTCCCTGAGGTGGTTTGAATAGGTTTGGTCCCATAGACTCGTGTGTTTGAATGCTTGGCCCATAGGGAATGGTACTCCTAGGAGATGTGATGTTGTTGGAGTAGGTTGCAGCCTTGTTTGAGGAAGTGTGTCATTATGGGGACAGGCTTTGCGGTCTCCTGTGCTCAAGCTCCACCCAGTGTGGAACACAGTCCCCTTCTGCTGCCTGTGGATCAAGAGGTAGAACTCTCAGCTTCTCCAGCCCCACGTCTGCCCGAATGCTGCCATGCTCCCACCATGGTGACAATGGACTAAACCTCTGAAACTGTAAGCCAGGCCCAATAAATGTTTTACTTTATAAGATTTGCCTTAGTCATGGTGTCTCCTCGCAGCAATGGAAGCCCTAACTAACACAGTCTCATAGTCTCTTTTTACTCTTTTGATTTCTGTGGTTACTCCATGTTTTAACCTCATATCTGAAGATTTGGAGTTAGTAGCCACAGATGAGAGAGAACAAGTGATATTTTTCTTTCTGGGTATGGTTTACCTTACTCAACATAATCTTTTCTAGGTCTGCCCATTTATCTGCATATTTTTATGATTTCATTTTTTCTGTATACCTAAATGGTATTCTATAGTATAAAGGTACCACATTTTCATTAGTCATTTGTCAGTTGAAGGACATTCAGTGTTTCCATTTCTTAGCTATTGTGAATAGAGCAGCCAAACATGAGTATACATAGTTACAGCCATGTAATATTTCATATAGACAAAGATGCCAAAAACATTTGCTGGAGAAAAGAAGGCATCTTCAAGAAATGATGGTAGAAAAACTGTACATGCGCATGTAAAAGAATAAAATTAGACCTATGTCTATGACCTTGCACAAAAAGTAACTACAAATGGATCAAAGACCTAAATCTGAAACACTGAAACAGCTAGAAGAAAACGCACTCTGTACCCTACTGTACCACACTTTCCCTATAGGTGTAGGGAAAGTTCTTCCCTACACCTATATGATGGACTTGATTTGCTTATGAATTAAGGCCAACAATTGACAAGCAAGGCACTCATGAAATTTAAAAGAAACGATCAATCAGCTGAAGAATCAGCTCCCAGAATGGGAAGGAATCTTTGCCAGCAATAGATCTGGCACAGGATTAATATCCAAAAAATATAAAGAACTGGAAAAAAAAAAAACAACAACAGAAAATCAAAACCTCCAAAACAAACTAACAACCCTCCTCCAAAAACCCAGTTCATTCTGAAATTGGGCTATAGAACTAGTAGAGTTCTCAAAAGAAGGAATAAAAGTGGCTGAGAAATGTTTAAAAATAAAATGAAGTAAAATTTAAAAAGTTTACTATCCCCAGCAATTAGGGAAATGCAAATCAAAACAGCGTTGAGATTTCACCTTACCAGAGTCAGAATGCTAAGTCAACAAAACAATAGACAACAAATGCCAGGGAGGATATGGGGAAAAGAGAACCCTTATTTGCTGTTGGCAGGATTTCAAAAATGGTCCAGCATCCTGGAAATCAGTTTGAAGAACCCTCAAAAGCTAAAAAATAAATCTGCCATATGACCCAGCTATAGCACTCCTTGGCATATGCCCAAAAGACTGGACATCTACTTTGAAGGAACTTGCTCAGCCATGTTCAAGGCTGCAAATTCCACTTTATTAATTTTTTAATATGGTATATTTTGTTATGAGAATTCTAGGAAATATTTAAGTATTACCAAATTGATAGAACAGGCCACCATACCAAATTTTCCCATTTTATAGTTGACTCCTTTGGGCTTTGATTTAATCTACTTCCTGCATCCCCAATAAATGCCAAAGATTAACTTCTAACTATGCTTTTTAAATTTTTAGAGTTATATAAAATAATATTCTAAAGAGGTCTGGTGCCTTAGACTCAACAGGGAAGGTTTGTAATGGAACCCTTTTCCTTACAAATAGAAAGGAGAGCCATTTTGTGTCATGATCTATATTTAAATTCAAATATACACTAGCACTTAACATACTTTATTAATTTATTGATTAGTTTCCCCTTCTCCTAGATCCTATGATCCTTGAGAATAGACAATGGTTTCTATTGTCATCTCTTCCTTGAGCCCCTTAGGACACTGATGACAGAATCTTTTCAAGTCTGGTCCCTTTTAAGTCTGAGGTGTTATCTTTTCAGTGGTCCCAGAGTGTTATAGCTAAAGATTCAACTAATAAGCACAACATCTAAATTATTTAGGAGAAGTTATGTGTTAAGGTTTTTTGAATTCTAAAGCCCAAGTCCTTAACATTTTCTTTATGAAGCTGGCTTCCCTTTCCTAGTGCTTACAGCACAGCCATGCCAGGGCCTACATCAGGATTTCAGAGGTCATTGAATTGAGCATCTTTCTTATCACTGAGGAAGAGTAGGTGCCACATGTAGGCTCTGTTCTCTAGGGATTTAAAGCCTTATGAGTCTGTGGCAATGGGTGACAGCATTGATCAATAATTTTGGATTCTGGAGAAAACCATAGCTTATTCTTGGGGAAAAGGCAAAGCCCAGGAAGGCAAACTTGTGGAGATGTCTCCATGGGACAGCCTGCTAAAATTTTATTAGGTTAGGGAAGTGGGTGGATGTTTGTTTTCAGTAGAGGAGATTCAAGCGAATCTGAACATTTACTCAGTCTTCTGACAGTCCCAGTTCACAGAACGAAGAAGCTTAGCTCTCATTTAACAAGCTGAACTCTCTAATGAGAGATATTGGAGAATACGGTGGTCTTTGTGACGATATAAGGGTGAACTGCCCAGGGAGATGAAGATTCTCACATCTCCTTGTACCCCTGATAAACCTCACACTTAGGGCCTCAGTGAACGAATGGTATCCATGGTCACTGCCCTACTTTAATGCCGTGAGCTTACCAGGACTCTCTTTTCCTTATTTAACTCAGGCTAGTAGAGCAAAGGTCAATAGACTGATGGCTCATAAATAATTGAAATTTGATTTCCACAGTTCTGGAAATTTGTGAAGTCTATGTTCAAGGTAAGAGCAAATCTAGTTTCTAGTGAGAGCCTTCCTCAAAGACAGCAGTCCTGTTCATGCCAGAAATCTCACTGGGATTTTCTCTGCAATGCTTTCATGGAGCACTAATCCAGTTCCCGAGGACTCTCATTCCCATGACCTAATTACTTCTTAAATATCTTACTTCTTTTTAAAAACTATTATTCTTTTTATTCTCTTGACAATTTCATACATGTGTATAATATAGGGAAAAGAAACATCCATTTTGTAAATAAAACAGAAATTCCGTTCTGCTTCTAACAAACGGCACGTTCTCAAGCTAATTGTGTATTGAAGGACTACTTGGGAGAGATGTTTGGCCATCTCCGCTCTAGGGCTCAGATTCACCAGTGCCGATAGTGATAGGTTTCCCTCCAGGCTACCTAAGGAATGAGATGGAATGGCAGAGGCAAGATGCTTTTAAAATGCTTAGCTGTTCCTTTCTTCCTACAGTGCTCTCTATAGCTATATGTTGGATTGGTTATGGGAGGCCCACCCTCCAGTCTCAGCTTTTAATTTCTCTTCAATATAACCTTGCTCCTCTCCTCTATCTCTACCTGATATTTTTATTCCAACTGTACTCTTGCATTCAATTCCTGCAAAAATTTAGCAAGTACTTTCTGCTTCTCTTACATATGCATGTATGTATATTATATGCGTGTATATTTTATGGATGTTATTTTGGCCCCCGGTTTGTGGTGAACATTTTATAGTCATTCTTTGTAGTTCTGGGTAGTTTACAGGCAAGCTTAGCCTCCATGCATATATGCCTTTGGATACTTTTTCGTTGCAGTTCTGAGACCTACAGGTTCTTCATCTACCTCACATTTCTATATCTCTATACTAGAGTTGAGGCCATTACAAACTACTGTAATTACTACTTGTAATTTCATTTTTATTTAATTAATAAAATAGTAATTAAATATTTAATTTTATTTTTCTATTTTTGTTATTTAATGATTTATTTTTTGAAATTATAGTTATGCCATTTTCCACTTCCATTTTCGCTCTTAAAACTCTTCCATTTTCTTCCCCTTGCTCTCATTCAAATTCATGGTCCCTTTATTCATTAATTGTTGTTACCAACTTATATGTATGTTTATTTTATTTTATTTTATTTTATTTTTATTTTACTCATCACATGAAATTCCAATTAAAATGATTCCAAGACTTAACAGATTTGTTGAAATGCAAATGTAATAACAATAATCAGATAAATATTGTAACTCAGAATAGATGAGCTAAATTCCCCAATATAGACAGTCAGTAAAATGAACATACACTGGGATTTACATGAACTGGAGAGAGTAACTCTTTGAGCTTAAAGAGACTTTACACACGCACAAAGGCAACATTAGAAAATATAACAATAAATAATAAGAACTTGAGTGTTACTGGACCAGAAACTTACATTTCTTTACAGCTTGTCAACTGCTGTAAAATGCTGACTTCAGTAGGGTTTTATTGCTGTGAAGAGACACCATGACCATGGCAGCTCTTATAAGGAAAAACATTTAATTGAAGCTGGTTTACTGCTTCAGAGTTTTAGTTCATTATTGTTGCAGTGGGAAGCATGGTGTTTAAAGGTTGACATGGTGCTGGAGAAGGAGCTGAGAGTTCTACATCCACACCTACAGGCAGCAGGAAGTGAATGTCATACTAGACCTTGCTTGAGCATTTTAGACCTCAAAGCCTGCCTTCTAGTCATGTATTTCCTCCAACAAGGCCACATCTCCTAATAGTACCACTCCCCACCGGCCTGTGGGGGCCATTTTTATTCAAACCACTGCAAATGCCATCAACTTTGGGCATGAATTCATTTTTGCACCTTTTCCTAAATGCAATCCTTTTACAAACTTGTTACTATCAACTTCAGTTACACAGAAGAGATTTGCTCTCAAAGAACTGTAACTTGACTAAGTGATAGATTCATTTGTTTCTCTCAAGGCTGGGAGGAGGCAGGCTAGTGTTGGTACAGAGCTCCATGGTGTCATGAAAGTTACCGGGTCCTTTCTCATAATGAATCCATCTTAACAGTCACTTCAGAGCAAAGATGGCTGCTGGTGTAGCATTCTGCCATCAGGAAGAGGGAAGGGTAAACATACCATTCTCCTGAGGAGACTTCCTGGTAGTTCCTCATATGGAGAGCTATAGCTCATTGACCAGAACTAAGTCATATGATGGCTCTCATGTGATATAAGACAGTCTTTATTTGAGTAACACAGCCTCTCTCTAAAACAGGAAGTTCTTGAAGTAGAGGAGGAAGGAGAAAATTGGATATAGGCAAGTAGCAGTTGGACCCACAAGTAACCTCCATGGGTAACAAGTCTATTTTCCAAAAGTAAGTAAAATACTGTGCTTTCCATATGGTAAGAGATTCTGTTGCTACTGGTAAAGAAGCAGAAGAGAAATCACTTGAAGTATCAGTACCTATGACAAAAGAATACAGAAATCCTAATAATCTCATAAATTAATTACAGCATTAGTGATGAATATCACATTTAGAGGTAATTGGTCAAGTTTATTTTTAAATGGCTCTGTTGTGTATTACCCAAAATCAAGGAAATATGAATGGATGGAGCGATTACTACCACAAGCTGAGGATAACGGTGATTACAGTGCATTTGTAGAGCGACAGTACTAGGGAGATTAAGTTTAAACTGGATTCTGATGTTTATCAGGCTATTGTTAGTATAATATTCTTGTGGAATGTATACGATTTGCCCTTGTTCATCCAAATGCTGATATCTCTACCCCATTATCTGGTTTCAATCGGGACATTGAAAAGTGATGTTTATTCTGCGCACCACCTGTCTCAAGTTTGTGTAAACATGCCACCGTTTGTTCTTTGTATTTTCAATTAAACAACCAGCCAATGCTGAGCAATGGAGAGAATTGGGTCGGACATCCTGGTCTGGAAGGGAGGAGAAAGAAGTGAGTGGGGGCAGTCGAAGAGCAGAGATCAGCAGGAGAGGACTTGGAACCAGGAGGAGAGAAGAACTGGACCTAAGATATAACTTAAAGCAAGTATAATGAGGGAAATCTGAATGGGAGGAAACTATGCAGGCTTGGAGGTTTAGGATGGAGTAACTATTGCCCAGCATTGTGTTCTAGGTTAATTAAATAAATCCTAGTCTCTGTGTGGTGATATGGGTAAACAACTGGTTTAGGAATAACCATTGTTTAACTAAAAGTTAAATCCATTATAAGTATTAACAATCAACAACAGGCTATATTTGCTTATAATTGCTTGACAACTTACAAAAATATTCCTGAAACCCGTTGTCATAGGCAAAGCTTGTTCACTTAGTGAACGGCTTTGTATGCCATGATATAGACAGAAATCTATAATAAGATTTCAACCAAACTCAAGGAGGAGTCATGAGTTTCAGGCAGTAGAAGAGATTTCTTCGGGATCCAAAAATCACTCACTGTTTTATTTGTAGAGAAGAGTTGGTGGGCACATAGTCCACAGGTTTCAATGTGAGAAGGAATAGTGAAGGTTGCAGGCACAGCCCCAGGCAACGAACATTGTATTGTGATATGTTTTTGAAATATGTAATGGTCTGACCCAAGGAGCAAGTAATGAAAAAATAATAGTGAACTTGCTTGCTACTAGCCCAGTGACATTGTTAGGAAAATGATGCTTCCTTTTCCTGCAATTCCATGTTACATGAAGTAACACAGCAAGGATTTACTAGCACAGGGTTGCTGCACAGTTGCTTCAAAGGCTATACCAGGAGAGCGGGAGGCAAAGAAAGCCATCGCTCCCCTGGCAGGACTAACTGACCTTTCCCCAGTGCCACTCTGGTTGGTTTTGGTAAGCATTTGCCCACACTGACAGCACATGGACAAGTCTAGCAGCCACGGCCTGAGTAGTTCTCGGCCACCAGTG
The DNA here is from genome assembly GCF_907164565.1 of Psammomys obesus. Classification (NCBI taxonomy): domain Eukaryota; kingdom Metazoa; phylum Chordata; class Mammalia; order Rodentia; family Muridae; genus Psammomys; species Psammomys obesus. The sequence goes on from NW_026585690.1 coordinate 1,515,030, forward strand.
AGTGAGTGGCACCTCAGAGGCCTAGCTACCGAGACAGCAGATTAAAGGCTGGCTGAAGACAGGCAAGAGGAATGTGTCCTCTAGTCTCACGGTTTGCTCTGATGGCCGTTTTTCTAACCTCCCTCTGGTAAGGCCCCTTTAGAGGACTGGAGGAACATCTTTCAGCTTTTCTGTGAGGCAAGCAGAACCAAATGGTACAAGGAACTCAGAACAGTGAGTATCATGGAGTACCAAGGAGATTACTATTTTTAACTAACTAACTAACTAACTAACTAACTAACTAACTAACTAACTAACTAACTAACTAACTAACTAATGATTTAGATTGTTTTCATCTCTCCTGTATTACATTCTGACCACAGTTTCTCATCCCTCCTCCCCTGGGCATGAGTATTTTTAAACCTGGCCTTTTCTATCTAGACCAATGACTTTTCTTCTAGGCCAATGACTATTTCTTTTGCACCTTCCCTATTTATTTCACAGGAACCTTTTGAAGAATTTGCTCTCAATATTTCAGGCACGATTCCTATCTTGCAATGTCCCAAATTCTTAGAAGGGGCCAATTAATGAAATTGGATATTGGGTTGGAAATGAGCTACATACAATTTATTTTTTAAATTAATGGGCTCTCAACACACCCCATGGCTCCTCTTTGTTTGATTAAGTGGTGAAACATTTCAGGCTTGTGACTTTGGCTTTTCCAGGCTGTGTTCTTCCCTCTCAACACAGTGCTGCATGTTTCAGGACTGAATGTCCAAGCATGCATCTCGGTGTCCCTGTCCCTGCATCAAGATACTCTTTAAATTGACAACATGTTCGGCTTTTATTTTTCTTTCTTGGAAAACACTAAACAGACTTAAGGACATTTGGAAGCCTTTCAAAAGGCAGAAACACTTTAATATCACTCCCAACTGCTACTGACATGTTGAAACCTGATTAAGCAGAGAACTTCATCTCCGGGACATGGAATTACCTCTGCCAAAAAAATAACTCACCTGAGACTTGGAATCTTTCTCTAGCTCAGAGGGAATAGATGTCAGTATAATTAGTTAATAGGCAGGAATCCCCATTTTAAGCAAAGGTATCATCCATGATTAACGGCATATCTGGAAACAGGCACTGCTTGAGGTAAGATGGCTTATGCTGAGAAGTTTGGTTTTACAAAGGTTTCTTCTAAGCAGGACTTTATCCACAGGGAGGAACCGTTGCAGGTCCTGCAGCTGAAACTAATGCTTCCTCAGAAGTCAATGTAAATCAGTCCTAAGATAGTATCGGCTGGAGTGAGAGGTGAGAAAGATGACGATAAGGGTCCAAGCTTAGCCAAAACAAACAACAACAAAGCAAACCAACCAACCAACCAAACAAACAAACAAAGCCACGATCCTAAAGGATGTATTTTGGTAAAGGAATTCTTGGCTGTTTCAGAAACTTACAAATAAAGCCTGGGAAGTCCCATGAAGTAAAGGTGGGACATGGAGCTCAGGATGGACTTTCACACAGAGAACTGGTAAAACGATTTCTGGGGGAGGTTCTGGTAGATGTGGAATGTGGAAGACTCCAGGTGGGTGGTTACTGTTCTTGGAAGAGCAGTGATGAACTGTGAAGGAGGCCGTCTCAGACTAGTCAGAGTGAGTCCTTCACATGAGCTCAACAAGAGAAAGCTTCACCTCCCGTGAAGCAGATGGTTAGAATGTCCAGATCTTCAGCACAATGAAAACTGCCCTTTCTGATCACCAAGACCCTATAGGAGTTCCATGTTCTGAGGCCAGAAAGGGAGTGGTGTCTCAGGAAGCTGGGCATGGGGTGTGGTGGGGGTGGGGTGTTGAAAAGAATTCCAGTTTCATCCAGGGCAGATAAGTCACCCATTATTCACTCTGGGCAAAGGTCACCAGGAGGCAGCTTGCCAACAAACACCGAGGCCTACTTTTGGAAATACTTTGGACCTCATGGGTCACACTCAGACAAGCACAGGCACACATGTAGGCTCAGAGAGACAGACGGGCACAGGCATGCTGGCAGAAGTGGAAGAAAGACTCAGGTGAAGGCCCTGAACCTTAAGACTAGATTTATATAGAAACACACAGGAGTGGCATTCTGTCAAAAGAAAAAAAAAATCAGTTATATATCAGATTACATCACTATTTACTTTGGGGTCCTCTGGGTATCCGGTGGTAGCCATATTTTAGCTTACTCACACTGATATCCTTATCAGTGCCATTTCGTCAAAGCATAAACTGACCTTTACTGCCTCCTGTTCCCAAGACATCACCAGAAAAAAAGGAAACACCTTCAAGCCACCAGACAGATTTTTCTAACAATTAACCCAAACCTCACACTACCTAGCCCAAATATTTTTAACTGCAGATTTATATCACACATTTGATTTTACATATGAAATCTTTGTGTTGTGAAAAGGAATGTAAAAATGTGGAGGGTTTTCTTTTCATGACTATTTGACACTTTAATTCTGTGAACAGGGTTTTCAGGAGCAAACCCCAGAATTCTTTTTCAGCTGTCACTGACCCACTATTTGCTCTTCTAGTTCCATTTCTCATTTCTTCTTAGAACAGAGAAAAGAAAGAAGAGGCAAGGACACATTTATTAAGCATTGTGAATAAAGATCTTAATCTTTCTGTTGTTTGGTTTGTTGTTTGGGTTTTGAGAGACATTACCATTACATCGCCCAGATTAACCCAAACTCACACACTCACATTCCTCCCTCCTCAGCTTTCCAGGAGAATGCTGAGATGACACGTGTGTACAGCCGTGTCTGGCTTCTTTTAGTGTTCGTAATGGCACTGCCAGCTAAGCATTATCATCTATGCTTCTGTGTGCCTGTGCCTTTTATCTCTTTATTCTCATGCCACCACTAGTCTTTCCAAGGAATGTGTAGTTCTCAGAGCCTCACAGATGGAGATGGGGAACTGACAGGAGCTGGAGGATGTATGGCATGTGGAATGGTCCATGACTTCGAGTGTAGCATGTTAAGTGCTCAGAATGGCTTTGAACACGTTCTCCAGTGTCTCCCTATTCATTTTGTTACTTATTTTGAGTGAGGAAGGATGGGAGAGAAAAGAAGGAAGATCAATGGAAGCAGAGAGGGAGAGGGCTTGGCACATTATGTCCATTCAGCCCTCCTTTTCCCACTCTATTCTCATTTGTCTCTTAGTTCATCTGTCCTTTGAAAATGTTTAAGTGGCAGGCATGTTATCCAGCTAGCTCAGTAGCTCTCTTTCTTCCAGACGTCAGGTTTTATTGATGTTTTGACAGAAAGATTGAGTCATTCTGCCTCGGAAAGTCATGGGCAGGTGAAATGTTGAGTGAAGACACTGGGGACGTGCCATAGCCAGTGGAAGGTGGAAGGTACAAACTGTAACACAGTTACCTGGCAGGTGAAGACGATGTTTTAGTATGTATATATTTTCTCCTGTGCTTTCATAAGTACATATGTATACACTGACCCCTCAGGTCTTTTTTCTGCTCTTCTTCATCTTCTACCCACTGCAAAGTGAGTTAAAGGGCTAAAATTTGGCACCAGAGGAAGAATACATATTAACTAGGAATGGTCTGCCTAGAGATACAGTGACCCACAGACCTAGGTTGCTCCTTAGAAAGCAAGCTGGTTGTTTTTGGCTTGGGGTGATTACCTTTCCTAAAACTTCCTTCCTAATGTATAGAAGCCAGAAAGGACATCTGTTGTGATCGATCCCTCCTTTTTATCTATTTATTTATTTATTTATCTATTTATTTATTTATTTATTTACTTACTTACTTATTTATTTATTTTTATTTTTTTCGATCCCTCTTCTTATGAAGCTCCATTTCACATTTGTCTGTGCCAGGTTTTCAGAAAATAAATAGAAGATATAAAAAAGGTGACCCATTCTTCTCCAGAAAGCATTGCTCTCAGTTGCACCTCCAGTGAGCTCCTGAGAGCCCTTGCTTTCTTCTTGCTGTCTGAAACCTTAGAATTTGAGCAGTGACCCACTGGTGGATTCCTGAACCATTTTCTTAGTCCTGATGTATTGTGGAATAATTATGAGACTCTAGTGAGCTTCTCCACTCCAGCTAGTTCCCAAAGAATCGAGAATTGAAGACCCTTTGGACTTATAGAAGCTTTAAAGCTCAATAACTGGGCAAATGTCCACCCTCTAAACTATTTTCCAGCTGTACACCCCAAGTTACTTGCCATAGTTGTTCCTGCCTGGGCTGCTTCTGTTCTATCAGGCCAGCCCTCATGGCCACATGCTCATGGTCCATACTGCCCCATGGCAACTTCCTTCTCTCTGACTTCTGCTTCTCTCCTCTTCCAGCCTCGTGGTCCCTTCTGAGATCCTCTGTAGCCCCAGCCCAGGAACCTAAGCTTCACCTACTCTTCTTCTGTCCAGTTGCAGACTTCTAGCTATTATTATCAACTTTAATAGGGGAGCAAGGTTTACATCACACTAGTTGGTGTTATGTAAGGAGCACCCTAGAATGTGTCCCTCTGGACTGAAACCAGATCTTGGGGGCCAGTATTTAGCATTTGAATACACAGCACCAGACCAACCCCTCAATACTGATCTTTCAAAGTATGTGTAAGACACTTCATGAAACACTTAGCTCTGTATTAGTATTTTCATATAAGTTCCCACTGGAATATGCAGAGCAGTGTTCTTGCTTTGCTTTTCCTATCAACACCTGCAGCAGGACTGACTGTCCTGGCTCTGGGGGCTGGCAGTGAACTTCTAATTCTTATACTTCCCGACAACGCCTGGCTTTATGGCTGGTTGAACTTTTCAACACTCTGCCCAACAGTGTTTGTCAAAGTGAATTCTGTCCACATGCCAAGGTGGAAATGGTAGGGAGAGAGGATGGAGTTCTGGACATTGTCATTAATGATTTTGTGGCTCTGATGCCTGGAGACTCCTGATGTTGAGTTGGTGGTGATTAAATGGGTGACCGATATGGTTTAATTCATATTATGTCTATATTAGTTAGCTGTCCGCCATGCTAATAAAGTATCTGAGAAAATTAAACTGTAAGAAGAATATTTCCCCAGCTCACAGTTTGGAGGTTCCAGCCATGCCTGGTTGCCCTCCTTCCTTTGTGCCTGTGGTGAGGCAACACACCATGATAGGAGCATGTGGTGGAACAAAACTGTTCACTTCATGGCCAGGAACCAAATGAGAGTGAAGAGGGTGCTAAGTTCCCATAACCTCCTTCAAAAAGCATATCCTAATGACCCAATAGCCTCTAGCTAGGTCTGCCTCCTGAAAGTCCTACTGTTTTCTTTTAGTGCCATTCTAGGGGTCAATCTGTAGCAGACAAGCCTTTGCAGAGCATTTGAGATCCAAACCACTGTACTCCACACAATATGTCCTTCAGAACCCATGCTGAGAACTACTCTCCATGAGGATGCACAGAGGCGGTAGATACAGTCTGTCCATGAGTTCAAGGTCGGGGCTCTGAAGGGTGGTTGGGATTAAAGGAAATCTTTAGTGTTGCGCCCTCATAACTGAAAACTGCTGGTTCTTATAGCAGAGACTAGAACATGCACACATACATTCCAGCTCTCTTGTCATATGATGCCTTGTATCACTGTGAGACTGAGTAAAAATGTTAGCATCAAACGTGGCTCCTTGTCTGCGTTACCTCGAGGAGCATGAGTCAAAATGAACCTCCTTCAACATTCCTCACCTAGTCTGAGGTGTTGAGTTACTGGGAGAAAACAAAGTAGTAACATCATCACCTTGAGCAGAAGAATAGGATGTAGACAGAGACAATGTAGAGTCAGCCAAGCAACCAGGCCTGGGGACTGTGCTGCCTTCAAAAGGCGCAAAGCATTCCCAGAGCAAGCATTACCATGTAGGCGGTCACACATGGGGCGGGGCACCTCAGAACCCTTGCTGTAGGGAAGACTCTGCCTTAGTGTTGAACACCCTGCCCTACCGCAGGTTGTCCCAAATGGATGGGCCTGTGTGATGGCTGGCAGAGTACAGGGACCAGAAAATCCTGGCCTTAAGTGACAATTCTGCTTGAAGTGGTCCAGGGCATGGATTCTGAAGACCATCATCCAACCATCTCCGTCCCACCACCTGGGACCATAGGGTCCTATTTTTTTTTTTCCAAATCCCCTTAGCTTCTTCATCCATGTTATGAGGATGTTAAACAATGTCCGAGCCGTATCAAGTGCTCATAATAGCGCATAGCTCATGGTAAGTGCTGAGTGAGGAAAAGAGATCATCCCTCCTGGTCCAAGGGAAGATCAGCTGACACAATGACACACTCTTGGGGTACTAGCAGGAGTGACTACAAAGAAGGCCTTCCCAATCCACTCTGCTGAGGATTCAAACATGATTCCCATGGATATCAGAAAAAAGAAGTTCATACAGAAGTTACAAGAGCCCATGGCTTGTGTCCTCTTAGAGGGGAGGGCAGGCAGTCTCCCCTTAGAGGATACAGCGTGGCAGACAGCAGGACTTAGCACAGAGGTGACAGGGCTGGGCAGGGAACGTGTGCTGGGGAGCTGACCGGGCTTGCTGTTGGCTACATGCCAGCCACCCTTGAGGTTGCTCAAAATAGCAGAGGGGGCCCTGTGCGAGGGGCAGGAAGTCCCGTGCTAGCAGGAGGTGGCAAGGTTAGACTTATAAATACCAGTCTCTTGGGTGCAACCAAGTCTGATGACAGAGAATTGGTTTGAGTCCCAACTCTGCCACTAGCTAAACTTAAACTGTTGGGAGAACTAGTGCATCTTGTTCATGACTGGCTGTATGGACAGATTTGAAGTATTGATGAATAAGCCTCCCATCTTAGACCCTCAGTTCCCCATCTGCAAGAGGGAGGGAGTACAACAACCTCTAACATTGATGACCCATTGGCATCTGAGTTCCTCAGCAATCATTCCCCTTTTATTGTAAGGATTCACCTTATTCGTTCACATAGAAGCTGAGTGCCTTTGTTGACGCAAACTGACGGTGTTTTCATGCAATTGAATTCTTCTGAAGTGAACATAGCCGGCCCTGCACTGGCCAAAGATGAGATCCTTTAAGGGAAGCGATGCCGCCTCTTACAGCTTTCCCTCAACAAGATCAGTGCTTTTTAACAGTTAGTTTTGATTTGGTGCTTACTGACAAAGCTCAAAACATTAATTATCCTATTGTAGACGAGTAAAATGTTCCAGGTTGCTGGAGCCCGCTGGCAGAGTCAAATAGAACCTGAGTGGGGAGTGAGGACAAATCACACTACACAGGGATCGGCTTGAGCGGGCTGTCGGTCTGACTGAAACAGTGCTGGGAAGGGGGTTTATTCCAGGGTTCATTATTTATAGGCAAAGCAAAAACAAGTCACATCAATACAAAAAGAAAAAGGTGTGGAAACGCCTAACTTCTTTTCAAAAAAAAAAAAAAAACTACTTCCCCAGGTGAAAACATAACAAAGTAGCTTAACAAGCAGCTCTCCACACCACGGTGTGAGTCCTAGTGATCCTCAGCTCTTCAAGCTTGGTCACAGGTGTGTTGCTTTGGCAAGAGGCCATTTTCATCCAGGTGCCGGAGGCTTCCCGGTTACCTGGAGCGTCCGGGACTATCCAGCAAAACTATAGGCTTAGAAAGGCAGGCACACCTTTCCTGGATGTCTTCCAGTATCGCCCTGTGAGTTCAGTATTGAGCTTCTGGGCCTGTCTCTCAGGCTGGCTTTGTAGCTGCGTCCCACAACTCTCCACACCAGTTTGAATAGTAAATGCTTTAAAATATCATGATTTCATGTGGCCAAATTGTCACATAAAGACAATTTGGACCTATTGATTTGGACCTAAGAACCTAAAATGTATGAATGCCACACATTCTCCATGTGTGAAGGCACGTTCTATGAATTTGAACGTGTTCATGTGTGTGTTCATGTGTGTTTGAATGCATGAGGAAACCAGCGGAGGTTGTTATCAACTGTCTTTCTCTATCACTCTTCATTTTACTTTTGGAGACAAGGTCTCTCCCTCTCCTCTCCTCTCCTCTCCTCCCTCTCCTCCCTCCCCCCCTTCCTCCCAGAAAACAATAGAAGGGGCTTGTTCCAAGACTGGTCTCCATCCCTTATAAGGTCCTAGCAAGTCTTTGATGTTGCCTTACTGGTAGCCAGTAATTAACTGAACCAAATCCAATTGTACGCATACATTCATCATCTAGTCAGTGATGTCTAGGTAGTCCTAGTGGTGTATGCCGATAAGCTGAGCACTCCTGAGATGGTGGTAGAGGGATCAGGAGTTCAAGGCCAGCTTGGGTTATTTAGGAAGTTCCAGGCCTGCCGGGATATGATCAGGCTCTGTCTCAAGGAGGATAAAAAGAAAGAGGAAGTAAAACAATTCCGCCACCTCCACTAGTTTGCAGCTGGTTCATTCCTCCCCCCCAAGGAGCAGAATGCACGGATTTGCTGTGGCTATTTTCTTCAAAATCAAAATAATATTCGGTTAGCTTCTCAGGGTTGAAATTATACTTAGGATGGCTGAAATTGCCTGCTAATTAGCTGTCAGACAAGGATGAATATGCTGAATTTAATTTTTTGAAATGGAATGGAGCAAACACTGTATGTACTGCTAATGCCAATGTGCTGTAATGTGACTTGATTATGCTTGCCATCTCACTCATTGAATCAAAATGTTTACTTCTACCTCTGCTGGGTAAAGCACACAGAATATTTGGGAGTGAAATTACTGCTCTGGAGGTTTGTTCAATGCTGACAGTTTCCCAGCCTGTTTCAAGATCAGAGCGACCTTCCTGTGCTACAGAAAATATTATTTATTGATGGGGGATACAATTTCTTTAAGAACAAGTCAGAGCTACTTAATATGACCAGTAAAAATGAACCCAGTGGCCTGGATAACAAAACAGCTCAAAGAATGTAAATCACCACAGCTAAACACAAGCTTTTAACCACTTTAATTGGTAGAGTTATAATTGGTATGCAATATTGTCTTACAACAAATGTAGATATGACGTCATCAAATATCAAAGAAGTCGTACACCTTCCTGTCTTTAAATGTTGTCAGCTAACTTACTCCAAGAGAGAAATGTGGCAATGAGACAGTGCCAACTAACACTTCCAAGGTCAAAGTCGAAGTGATGCATCCACTTTCCCTCAAATGGTTAAAGGCAAAGAAGGTGAATCAACGTGCAAATTAGCATCTGGACCATTCACAAGATGCATAGGATTGAACCATGCACCCTTGCAAGCAGGATGAAGAGCAAATAGATCACATCAGAGCACAATCTACTCCTCTGAGACTTGGGTTTGAAAGTCAGAGGCCTTCTGCCATTAGTGCTCAGGCATCCTAACCTGGATTCTGATGCACATCTGTGAGACCTGTGTCCTGGGCCGTCTGTCTTCTCAGTTGGAGGGGAGATCACTCTTTGTGGTCCCAGGAATAGTTAACCCTGCGTCAGCCAGTTGTGCAGGAGGGAAGTTCAGCGCTCTGATAGCCATCTCATGTGGCCGTGACATTAACTGTACTTTTATAGACTAAGTAAAAACAATACACCGGTATTACAGCAAAGAAGAAACTGAGATCACTCATATAGTATATAATACTTGAAACGTCCATAAATAGTTTGTTTTTTTCTCCAGAAACTGAAAACACTGTAGATACAATTTCATTAATCCTCACAACAGGTCTGTGAGGTAGGAAGGGGTGACGTCACACTGTGAAAGCATCACCCCCATTTTATAAGTGAAGCCACAACTGTGCAGGGAGGAAAAGGGGTTCCACTGGGGTCACGGGAAAAGAAAGCGGAGTTGCATACCATTCCTCGATCATTTGCAGTCCACTGAGAAGCTCCTAGCTTTCTTTCTGCTCTGACTTTCTCTCCAAAGCATTCTGGCCAGTCCAGTCCATAGTAGGGTGTGACTGTTTAGATGCACTAGGACCACTAACTTCCCTTGTGTAGACTTGGACCAACTCTCCCTGAGGTAAAGGATATCAATTATTGGCATATATTTCAGTGTGTGTGTGTGTATGAATATTTGTAGAATTAAAATGCTGAAACCTTTTGAGCAGTTCAAAAGCAGAAAAATACACTTGGCACAGTTAAGTTCTCACACTCGCACATTTTATAGTGACAAACACGGCTAGGGTCATTTTGGAGTTTTGAGGGGACGCTGTCAGTCACCTTGTTGGATATATGACTGCTTTACATTTTGCTGAAGCAATTAGAGGCTGATCAGGGCAGCAGCAATCCCATGCCCATACACAATGGCATCTTTTGGTGTGAAAAAATTCTTGCTGTGTCCCTGATTTCTAACAGGTAAGGGGTCCTGGGAGGAAAGTGGTTCCTCTGGCCTAGGACTTACCCCAGAAACCGTATCTGAAGCACACTTTCCCTAAGGTGTTTCATGGAGAGCTTTGTGTCATGTGTCAGAAAATGTTTTTGGCTCCTGGAGGAAAATGACATGTAGAATACCCTGTGGGTATTGGTTTGCCCTTTGCCTAACTGGAGACCTGTGTAGGGGTCAGGGTAGGAAGGAGGGACATTTGTTTAGAACAAGTGTGGCCATAAGGCATATACCCTTGCATTCTCTCTCTCTCTCTCTCTCTCTCTCTCTCTCTCTGTGTGTGTGTGTGTGTGTGTGTGTGTGTGTATTAGTTCATATTCAGGAATATCTTCATTTCTGCATACCCATGCCTTGCTACCCACTTTGTTTATGGCCTATATTTGAGGATTTCTCTTTCCTTTTGGCACTTCTGAGATTTAGGAGGAATTTTCTCCAGAGCCTGGGATGTCCCGGGATGGGTGGGAAGCACCCCTCCTTGTGAACTCCACACCAGAAGGGTTCAAAATAGCGCTGTGAAGATGCTCTTCTTCAACAGAGTTACGGGGCAAGCTCTGTCTGAGGAATTAAAATTGATAGTTTCTTGTTTCCTGTGATATCCTAGGACAATGTAACATATCTTAAGATATATGCTTTCTGCTTCTTGAAATCGACATAAGACGCTGGGTGTCATTATCAGATATTTCAGAAGGACAGTGGTGTAGCCCTGTAATAAAGCTCTCTAGAAACAGACAAATATAAGGCAACTGCACACACCAGAAATCAACCTATCAGCCAACAAACTAAACACTTTGGAGAAACAAACAAACGAACAAACAAAACCCTGATGTTTCACTTTGTTAAAAATGAAAGGGCCTTCCTGCTGTGTGAGTGTTTTGCAAGGGCATTGCCATGGATCATCTCAAGCTCAGCCTTTGATATTTCTGGCTAGGAGGTTCTTTGGGGTGGAGGTTGTCCTGTGCCAGGTAGGGTGTTTTACAGGATCCATGGTCTCTACCCCTTAGTAACACTCCCAACTAACTAGTGGCAATCAAAAATTGCTACTAGACATTTTCAAATGTCACCCCCTCTGGGGTAGGGAGGGGAGGCAAAATCACCTCTTGATGGGTCATAGTAGCTGCTAGCAAAAAGAATGCCTATTTCTCAAAATTTGTTGCACAGAATTTTGAGACTGGAGACCCAGAGACGTTCACTTTTATTCAAAGGAAGAATGAGTAAGGTAGGTGTTGGTGTCTCCTTCCTATGGAAATGCTTCCTATGGAAGAACAACTGCACATAGGCTAATGCCTCTTTTAACATTACTTTTTTTTTTAAATAGCATACAGCCATTATCCAATATAGACAGTAAGGCAGTAAAACCAATTGCTTTATGGGTGTCAAGTGAGAGTTCTATGGGTTCCTCCAAGATTTGCATATCTTCCATTACCATGAAAAGCTGGCTCCTACTTGCTTCAAGAGGGTCCATGATGTGCTTAAGTTCTTCTTCTTCCCCCTTCCCTTACCCTCCAGTTGCCTCTCCCTTTCTGTTTTTCAAGTTCACCTCCCAGCTTCACTCTGGGAACTATAACTTTCCTGAAAGCTGGCGGTCTGGGATCCCCCGTTGCCTTCCAGTGGCCTAGAGAGCAGGTTGAGGGCATGCCAAGACTGAGAGCAATCACTCTGCCCTTGACTGCTCCTCTCCTCCTGGGCGCAGCCCCCTCGCACCTTTCATTAATTAGGCAGGGAAGAATGGTCTCTCTGCTTACAGGACTAAGTAGATATCCTGTCAGACACAACCAGGCAAAGAGGGACTGAAAAGGGATCAAGAAACCCCTGCGTCCTCCACACAGTGTGGTTGCCTCTGGGAATTAATTTCCTTTTTCCTCACTGATACTTAATATAATTTCCTACACAGAAGTTTAAGAAATAACCCAAACCGAAAGATCCCCTAAAATTAAATCCCCAGCCAAGCAACTCCGAGGCCTTTTCCTCAGTCCTTCCAAAGTGGGTCCTGTGGTGGGGTGTGCGGCCTCCACCTCCTGGTATCTGGCGTGGTCAGTGCAAAGATGGCCCATGTCACCTGGAAATAAGGCCTCCTTGGGCCTTTCTACAATGGTTCTTTTGTACCAGAAGGGGGAACGTTGTGGTAGCAGCGAGAGGAGAGGGAGGAAAACAGAAACAATCATGTCAACAAAACAGGGCTTGCGATTGTCACTCAGTGTGCATCAGGTACTTGTTATTACTTCTACTGGACAAGCTTATAAATAAAGGACAGTTATTTCTTGTCCCCAGCCACCTTCCTTTGTTAAGAGTCGTCGTAGAGAGGGTTGTTGTAGTTTCCCCAGGACCCGTAGTCATGGTCATCCAGCAGCCTTCCGTAGGAGGAATGCCTGTGAGAGAAGAAGAAGGTGAGGTTACTTGAAGCTGTGCCCTCTGAGGACAAGTTAATCCCTTGAGGCCTGAACCCGGGAGGCTCGCAGGTCCATGGGAGGGAAAGACATAATCATCCCAGCAAGCTAAGCCTGGATTGTGTTGCCCCTAGTTACCAGCTTCCATCCAGGAGCCTGCCTGCCCTTTTCTGTTGAGATCTGGTGAGTATCTTTCTCCTTCCCCTCAGTGCAGAAGGGAGAAAGGGTCCATTTCCACCGCTGCCACAGTTAAGAAAGGGAGGGAAGGGGAGCTTGGGGCCCAGCGTCTTGGTGTAGGTCCTGGGTCTACTTTTCCCTGAAGTAATATAATATCCACACAACTACGGCCACTATTGCTGTTAATGCTGCTCGTGGTGTCTTGTCATTTGTAAGTGTGTCTAGGTTCAGTTTTAGTAGATCTTCAAGACCAAGGCTGGGGTAAAGAAGTGGTTCTCTTTTGGGGAAATGGCATTCAGAAAGTTGAATATGACCAAAACCATCACCTTGATCTGAAAATGGTTCTCAGAGCTCGGCTTCCTCCCCCTCCCCCTGAGTCTGATCAGCCCCTTAGTTCAATGGCAACATGGTCTAACCAGGCTGTGCTGGGCATTCTAACAGGCTGGAGCACAGTAATGATCTCTGTAAGAAGCTGAAGTCAGATTGGCATCACTTCTTTCCTCAAGACTTCTGAATGCCGGAGACTGAGCAGGGGGTCTAGGTCCTCTCCATGCATGGTCCTTGGTTGATTCATCAGTCTCTGCAGCACACCACCTCCATTGCCTGCTCTTTGATCACCTCCCTCTGGTGAGGTGGCCTTTCTAGGCCACAGAGAAAGAGGACCCAGACAGCCCTGATGAGACCTGATAGGTTAAGGTCAGATAGAAGAGAAAGAGGACCTCCCCTATCAGCGGACTAGAGGAAGGGTATGGGGGGGGGAGCAAGAGGGTGGGTGGGACTGGGAGGAGATGGGAGAGAGGGCTACAGCTGGGATAAGGTGAATAAATTGCAACAATAATAATGATGTTAAAAAGACTTTTGAATGGCTGCTAATGTCAGCGTATAAGCCAAAGTCCTTACAATGGTTCACGGAGTCATAAAGGCTCTGGGTCATCTACTTTTCTGAGAAAAATTAATTGCTACCAAATGCCCTGCTCTTGCTCTCTCAGCTCCAAGTGTACTGTACTTTTTCAGCCTCCCATGCCCAGCGCCCTGGCCTCAGGGCCTTTGCTCTTACTGACTCCTAGCTCACGCATGTGCCAAAAACATTACATGATTTATATAATTGCTTAGTAATTACTTCTCCTCTTCAGCTAGACTATATGTTTCAGGAGGGTAGAGATAATTCGCCTGTTATGTTTATTCATGGTTCTATTTCTAGCATCCAGAATATGCATGCAGTAAGTCACCCATAATTGTCTGTGGAAGACACAGTAATTGAAAAAGATGTATCTTGAGTTCTCACAGTGGTCCATCTGTTCACGAAGGTGGGAGCTTGCCTGGGAACGGCATGGCCATTTAAAGACTGAAATGAAGGACAGGATTGGAGGACCAACGTAAGCAAACCTGCAGGGCCTCTGAGGTTCATGCTAACGTACAAATTCTTACATGAGTGACAGCCTCTACAGTGCACTGCCCACGAGGGCCTGTCTAGACTCTACTCTTGCTGGGCTAAGGTGCCAGTCAGACCTTGGGAACCTGAGCATGCAAGCTGAATTTAGATCCAGAGGGCTGAGACTGGACTAGAAATCACGGATGCTAAATACAGTGCATACAAACATGCCTACTTCCCATAGCCTTCTCTCAGCCAGAAGGGAATAGTCAGCCTTGTAGAAACACAACCCAAGGGACACAAAAAGCATCTGCTCCACTTATATTAGTTGCTAAAACAATTGTTCTTGCCCTCCTATGGCTTACTGACATCAGCCAGGTATTGGCAAAGAGACGGCATGCAACCAGAACCAGGCCGTTGCTGTACTCGCTTCAGGGTTCTGATATAGCTCCCGCAACTGGCTCAGTGAACCCCGTGTATATCCCTGGGAGCTTGAAAGTGTCCCACAAAATAATCGGTTTACACTATCAGCTCACAGTCACGCGTGTGGACATGGGAAAGAGAGAGATCATAAGCAGCAACCCAGGCACACTCCTGCCTTTTTAGTATACAGGAAGAGCAGAGGTCATTTTGGTAGGTGGAGATCATGAGCCAGCTCTCCACTTACCTGAAAGTGGCCAGTTCTAACCAAACACTAATAGGATTGACTGAGATATGGGAGCTGCCACATGAGAAAACAAGATTCCGGGCATGACAACACTGGAGTCCACCCTCTTTTTCAGCATGTCTTTATGGCTGTGAGTTTGGCAAGCATGTGACCCCATGCCTTCATTGATGGGGAAGCCCCTGCTTCACCTTTCACGGTAATTTAACCTCGGGTGGCAGTTTAATCTCTTTCATATCATTTTATTCTCATAAACTGTCAGTTTGGTTAATAGATGTTATTTCCTGAGTAGGTTTTTGACCCCCTTGTTCCTTCATTTATAAAATGGCAGGTTAAAAAGATGCATTAAAGTTGTTAGAAGCATTCAGTGAGGTAATGCATTTTAAAGGCTTGGCACACGATAAATATTGGCCGACACTGCTTTGTAACTTTTATTATAATGAAACTTATACAAGCCCATGCTAAATCTGCAAACAGTAAGACGGAACGCTGAACTACTGATGCTATGCGCCAGGCATAGCAATAAAGCCAGTTTCTGATATAATTATTTGAATCTTATAAACTAAGTGGGGTGAGAGGATTAAAACTGCTCTGGCCACCAGGCTGCACAGTCTGTGGTTGTTTCAGGCACTTGGGTCAACGCTACACCTGGGTTTGCTGTATCGAAAGAGCCACCTGCCATGCAAACACGAGGAGAACGAAGAAAAGCACTGATCTTGGCTTTCGTTTTTTCTTTGTCTTTACATTTGAACAGGGAGTGCCCCTGAGTGAAGAAAGAGATGGAAAGGAGATGGATAAAGCAAAATGAAGGAAATAACGAGAGAAAAATGGTAAATGCCTCGAGCCCACAGGGACGGGAGCAAGAGGTGGACACGCTGGGTTTGAAGCTGGGCTGGGGTTGAAGCTAGGCTGGGGTTGAAGCTAGGCTGGGGTTAAAGCTGGGCTCGGGTAAATCGGATGTTGTCGTGGAGAGAGGAAAAGAAACACAATTGTGGGTATGTCATAAGGGGAGAATAGTTAGGGAACATACAGACCTTTCTCTCTGGGCCAGAGTTTCTTAAACCATGGCGCACTGTGATTGGACAAGGGGATGTTTCCAGATGGGCATGTGTAAGCAGAGTCTAAGAAGTTAAAAAAAAAAAAGGAAACTTCTCTCTACTCCCAACATTAGGAAAACAGGCCTAAAGGAACTTAGATAGCTTTGTCAATATTATTTAATGGGAGGCCCAATAATAAAACCATATCTTCACTCTGTAAGACAACACTTCTTTTTCTGAGTTCAATCTGAAGAGCAGGTGTTATGAGCGGTGTCATTATTGGGTCAAGGAAATTTTGCTTGTGTGATTTCTCAATACAGATGGCTACCTGCCCTAATCACTATGTTTTCCATTTGTTGCAAATTGTCTCCTCTTAAATAAACTTCTTGGGGAGAAACTATATCTTGCTTTCTCTGTAACTGTTGCATGCTTAATATGTTGGCTTTGATGCCATGGTTATATCATACTTGAAGGTGACTGTTTATATCTAGTGGCAGATAAATTGTGCACATGTTAATTGGGTCAACACTAGAGAGGGTTCTCATGGCTTGAGGCAACATTGTACAAAGTTGGCAAAGTAGAAAAAAAAACACAACTCAGTAAAGAATGTTGGAGGTCAAAAGCTCTGCTTGAGGAAGGAGGAGGAGAATTAAGGCCAGATCTTGTGCCATGCTGTGGCTTTCCAGCACTCAGCTCAGTGCCCACAGAACCCCGATCAAGGGCACCACGCTTCCTGTACTCCTCCTGTACTGTATGGTTTAGCAAGCTAAAAGCAAAACCAGGAAGGCAAATAAGGAGTAGCCTCTCATTTTATCTTATCTTTTTATCAGTGCTCAACTGTCCTTGAAGGTGAGTGTGGTGTTACACTTTATGTTTAAACAAAACATATTTTAGAGAACACCTGCTGTTTTTCCAACAGTACAGCACAGCTCTTGGCAGAGCCTCCACCTGTGTTGACTAATACATCCTGAGTCCTCACTTTTTTGGCAGAGGAGACCCCCACGTTTCAGTCATTAGTGCTTATCATGAGCTAAGCAGGAAGGAAACGCAGATAGAAAGACAGGACTAAGTTCTTCGGAATGCTGCAGTCATTAGCCACCCGCAATTAAGCATCAGACTCTTTATCTTCCATTAGCAAAGATGTCTATGCAGCTGTCGCTCTTTCTTCTTTCTGTTTCCACCGGTGACCCTCTATTCCTAATGGTCACTTTCCTGCCTGGCTCCTTTCATTGAACTCTTCATTGAAGACTTAGTCCCTTAATGTCCTTGATGTGCTTGCTAGGAGTGTAAATATAAGGGACCTACCAAATCAGAATCAGAACCCCTGGAAATTGTTTGTAATATGCCCCCCCCCAAAAAAAACAAAAACCCAGCAATTTTACACAGCAGAGCCCAGAGAGCCGCAGAAGTGGGAATCCAGTAAACTAGACACTCAGAACTCCAAAAGCTAAGCTGAAAATATTCAGCACATGGACAAATTCTAAAAGATCCTGGCCTTCGCAGCTGGCCGGGGCTAGTCATTAAACTCAACAACCAGCCGAAGCGATCTGCAGTCACTGTGAGACACGGAGCAAGAGACAGCCGGCTTCTGACAAAGACATCTGAAGAGCCAGGCCTCGCTGCCTCTAAAACTCAGATCACATTTATTTTCATGAAGGGTTACCTAATCATAGCTTCATCCACTCCTGCAGACGTAGGCACTCGTGTGGGGAGCTTATCTCCTACCTGAGCAGATTTGAGCAATTTAAACAAAACAGAACTGACTTTTATACCACACTTCAATCATCGCTAATTAAAGACACCCTTTTGTGAGGGGTAGGGAGGGTTTGCTTTCCCAGTTAAATCTACAAGCAGAGCCTTGGAGCAGAGGCTGCCTGAGATCTTTTCTGCTTACAAATGTCTAACACAAGTGCAACCTCGCCAGGAAGCTGCCCTACAACTCGCAGTGACTGCTGAGCTCCGACAGCATCTTCTTCTCCCCCTCTTCTCTTTCCCCTGTGGGTTCTTTGTGTCCACCTAGTGGGAATGCCAAGGAAGGACATAGTTCTTCCAGCTTCATGTGTGAGGCTACCGCCTCAGTAAGCATCACGTGACACGCACAGTTCTGAAACCGATGGATGTCATGGCAAGCAACTCCAGCTGGTAGCACACCTCTGCCTCCCCACTGAGCCTGTGCAGGTATCCTAACTTAATCCTCACCACACTCTGGAGTTAAGTGTTCTATTGCGGTCCTATTTGACAAAGGAAGAGCGTGCAGGCTGTTGAGACAGTTGTCCATTGGTCCTGTGCTTCCCGCCACAGATAGTCTCTTTGGGCACTCTCTACTCCTCTTTTCATACTCAAACCAACCTTGACAGCGATGGTGAAAAGGCCAGCATGGTGTTGAACTCTAATGCAGAGCTCCTCTTTCCCCTTATCCACATGAAACCTTCTGCTGGTCAAGATGGGTCCCTGACAGGAGAAATCTAAGAAGCTCAGGGCAGTTCAACATGCTTTGACGGCTAACGTTATCAAAAGATACGGTTCTCCAGGCAGCAGACACTGTGACAAAGCTAGAGGTCATAGGTCACTGGAGAGCAGAGCGTGGAGACAGATGGCTAGCGAGTTTACCGATGCCTTTGGAGGAAACGGACATGTGGGGAGAAAGGGGAAGGCACAGAGCCCTGTCGGCGGAACTGGTGAGCTGCACTGTGTTTAGTTGGTGACGGTGCCTTTTCCAGTGGCTTTGCACTCACAGGGCCATTGCTGAGCTAGGGCTGTGGCCTGTGGATTTAGGCCATGCTAACAGCTCCCATATGATTCAGGATTTCAGGGAGTGGCCAAGTGGTAAGAGCCCATCAGGTAAGAGAACAGTTGCATGCTATTGTTCTTAGAACTATGGGACGAGAGAAGCAGAACAGGTTTCTAGCCAAGGTGAAGCTTGCCTAATGCTAGACATGCATGCACGAACACGTATGCACATATATGTATATGTATATATATATATATTCACATACATGCACATACACACTCAAAAGGGGGGAGGGAGAGACAGACAGCAATTGACCTGGCTATGTTTTTGATGAAGGATCAATTAGGGGTATTTCCCAAGAATCTGGCAAGGTAGCATGGCCTGAGACTAATGAAAACAATTAGCCTCCTTATATTACCATCTCTCCCCTGCCTCAAAGCGTAAAGGAGAAGTAGAAAGGGGCTTTCCTCAGGGGCTTTCTAGTACATGGGTGTGACTACCTTCTCCTTGAGCTTACAGAGCCAAGTGTAAGTATAAGCCCTTATGCTTACACTAGCATGGACCATCTGCTTTGGAAAAGAGAGACCTGGGGAAGAAAGGCCAGAAATTCATTCAGTTTTACCCCTGAATTTATCTGGTGTTAGGGCTGGGGAGCAATCTAGTTTAAAAGTGGCCTTTTATACAGTTTTCCTCAGTGCACAGAACAAGTTGTGATGGCATTCTAGTTTTCTAAGAGTGGTCCATTGTCTGATGGCAGGACTCTGTCACATCACTCAGGTGGCCCCATTGTTTGGAGAACAAATGTGCGTGTGTGTTGTATGTATATATGTATGTATGTATGGTCATGTTACTCAGATTTTTTCTAGCTTACCGTTTTGATGGTGATGAAAGAAGGGCTTGTCCTTGGCACACAGTTCCCATTCACCCTCCATCAGGTAGTTAAACTCACTGCTCTTCTCAGGTGAGGGGCAAAGGCTAGTGATCTACCATGACATGCCCAGGTTGCTAGGAAGTGGTGGGGCTGGGACTTGAACTAACATCTCTCAGCATCTAGAATCCAAATCCTTAATCACTGTTCAAGCCTGCCTGCCAAAAGGTAGTATTTGTTTGAGATGGTAAATTAGAATTTTTTCCTAAAGTCAAGACAAGGAGTTCTTTAGCTGATTGTAACCTTTCTTTTTGTATCTGTGTGGGGAGGATAGAGCAAGTGGGAAGCCATTCATATAAAGGTCTTTTTTTTTTTTTTTTTTTTGTGATATGGTTCCACAGAATATCACCATTGGTGATTTGAAAAATGATTATAATTTATCTGTAAGTTCCTTTGGCTGGGGCAGGAATATATTTTCAGAATACTCTTTGTTACGAAGTATCAATGAAGCTACTCAACTCATAAATACAGGATAGGTGTAGCAATAAACTAGTCTTAAGGAAATGTCTGTGTGTTTTTAAGACAGCTTTGAACATGGGTCACTCGGGCCTTTTTGTTTCCATTTTTCCTTGAAAACCATTCTCTTCTGTTCTTTGTATGTAGATGAAGACGAGGCTACAAGCCACTCTCGTTCTCGATGCCCTTATTAGATTGATTTGATGCTAAGTGATAACAGAAGATGGGGTGATAGAAGGAAAGGAGGAGGCGCATTCCCTGATGGGTGCTGGTGTGCATGTGTGTGTCTGTGTCTGTTACTGAGCTTTTACATGAGATCTAGTCCATGAGGCTCAAATATTTGTGAGTAAGAGAGAATAAACAAGTAAACAAGTACACGAAAAGCACAATAAATACTGATAACATCAGGGATGAATGTAATGAAGGAACAGAAGGGATAAATGACAGGGTCCCAGGCTCAACATAAAATCTCTCTGGCACAGACATGGCATAGGGAAGAACTTCAAACAAAGCCATGGGAGGTTGGGGGAAGGGACAGGAAGGGGGCCTATGGATAGACCAAGGCCCGGGAGGGCGGGGTCAGAAGGCTCTGAGAATGGGAGGGGAGCTGGAGTCTGGACCCCAGAAGTGGAGGGTGACAGAGATAGGGATGCAAGACTAGGGATGACCTAGTCTGAAGGGCTCCTAGGTCAGCCTGAGGAGCTAAAATTTAATTCAAATGCGGAAGAGAGCTCCAAGGGAATGTGGAGGAATGGGGTGATGGGGTTGAAGGAGTTTCTAAAGAGATGGTACCAGCTGCTGTGTAGTCAATGCATTGGAGGTCAAGGAGGCCATGTTCGTGGCTCCAGAACATGTCCTTCTGTCCTCTGCGCTACACAGGCTGGTAAATGAGACCGCCACATGCCATCTGGCATTTACAGCTGGAAGGGCAGGCACTGTGAGTAAAGTGGCTTTGAGGACTTCCGGATTTTACAGAGTGACGGGAAACAAGGACAGGGCTTTGAAGAACGCTGTAGTTTTCTGTCTGGCTAAGGAGTGTGAAGTCTCAGCTACCCTCTCTGCTCACCTTCCCTTTATAGGAGAAAAGCCTTCTAAAAATTAACAGTATAGGGACATAACCCAGCGCCAGCGCTCAGGCTTCTAGAAAATGCTACCTTTTCATTTTATCTCGCATGTATTTGGTTAGAACTAGTAAACACACATCAGAGCTGAGTGACCTCTGATCGCGCCTTCTGCCCCAGCCCACAGATGAGGAAGCCCTAGTTCCCTGAGGTGCGTGGCTTCCCCAGGGCAGTGGAGTGATTTCAGGGCAGATGCCTGCATAGTCTCCAGACTCTAGATAAACCTTGTCCCATGACATGATCAGGCCATAAACTCTGCTCTTTCTTCTTCAAAGTATCTGCCCCTGTCTAGTGTGGGGTTAGTTTACCAGCCCCATTCACTTCCCTGCCAGTGTTTCTTCTAAGGGACGAGGTGCCCATCATAGAACAAGGCCGTGGCAAAACAGCCTTCAGCCTGAAGCCACAGAAGCAGAGTCCTGCTCTTTTCAAAGGGGAAGGAGGGTCTCACCTGATCTTTAGATATGCCGCAGCTCCGAACACCAACAGCACCACAGCGATGACAGTCACGGTGATGGCGGCGATGCTGCCTGTGAAGGAAGAAAGGCCCAGAAGAGTCAGCGGGGGAGCCAGCTCGTGATGCTAGAGTCCACAATACCTATCCTCATCGCCTCTAAAACAGGAAAAGAGCCGTTTACCCCAGACCATTCCAAACAAAACCTGGGATTTCAATTCTGTTACTGAACTTAAAAATTACAAAGTGAGGTTCTGTAAACGGTCAGTATTTCTTCAGCATTTATCATGAACACAAAGGCCATATCTCCTGGTCCTTTGAAGAATGGTGGCAGTCAGTCGCCACTGCTGTGGTCTGCGGGGGGGGGGGGGGGAGAAGATGTTCAATCTCCCAATGTTTGTTTTTCATGTTCCGTAGGGTCCCTTGTGAAACATTGGGAGGAAGGCGTCCTATGCAAGTGCCGCTACGAAGTAAGGCAGCTTTTAATAAACTAGACCCACACATCTCTATGAGTAGTGGCCATCTCAAAGAGGTCGCTTTGGTAGAAGATGTGCAGATTTCAGTGATGTCATTGTAGCATGTCATGTTTTCAAAGCATTTGAAAAAAACCTGCTCCTCTTTGGGAGGGATGAGCAGCTTCCTTCTTGAAATGGTAAATTTGGGATTATAGAGAATTAGGTCAAGTTTTGTATGTAAATGAAGGTCAAGTATTCAGGTAACACTGTTTTTGTTGTCATTGTCGTAACAACATTGCTATGAGGCAGTGGTTCTCAGTCTGTGGGTCAGGACCCCTTTGATGCCTCATATAAGATATCCTGCATATCAGATATTTACACTATGATTCAGAACAGTAGCAAAATTACGGTTATGAAGTAGCAGTGAAATGATTTTATGGTGGGGGGTCACCACAGCATGAGGAACTGCATTAAAGGGTTGCAGCATTAGGGGGGTTGAGAACCATTGTTTATAGAGTAACACAAATGCTTCATGCTGCAGCTTGAAATGTGGTTCCTAAGCAGTTATTAATGGGAAGGTAGAGAGAAAGGCAGACAGACTAACCCTTTAAGCATGTGTCCGTATAAAACTAACCATTCCACCTCCAAAACGCATCTCTGGGTACAGCGCTTTTTCTGCGTGAGTTTGGGCCAGTAGCATATACACTTCTACCTCAGAAGTGTTAAGGATCAACTGGAGTCTTGTCCTCAAGTATTTCAAAAGACTTTTGGTGTAACACATCTGTTTACTCTTTCACTAGTATTGCTTTAACTAGTGAATGGAGCTGTTCTTAAATGCCTGGAAATATGTTTGTGTGTGTGGAGAGAGAAAGGAAAGAGAGAGAGAGAGAGAGAGAGAGAGAGAGAGAGAGAGAGAGAGACATGATTGGCTGTGGGACCATGAGCTCTTAACTGGGTTGACTCATGTTCTGCTCATCTCACATGATTCTAATAAGCTAAAGAGACGTCACACACACCAACCTGAAGAATTGTCCAAATGCATGATCCCGGGCCATTTACTATCTTTTGTACATGAATCTTTCTCACATTTTAAGATTTATCAATTGTAAATTATTTGGCATCTTTTTTTATGCCCACCCCCTTTCCATGAATGGCTTGTGGTTATTGTTTTCTCCATCACCTCTTCTACAAAAAAAGTAGGTCATAGTCAAAACGCAAAGCTATTTCTTTTTTTTTTGGTGGTGGGGGGAGGAGTGGTGTTTTTGTTTTCTGAGACAGGGTTTCTCTGTGTAGCCTTGGCTTTCCTGGACTTGCTTTGTAGACAAGGAAGACCTCAAACTCACAGAGATCTGCCTGCCTTTGCCTCCCTGGGCCCTGGGATTAAGGCATGCGCCTGTGCTGTCATGCCTGGCTGCAAAGCTTCGTCTTAACTCTTGAGTAAGTCCCCTGAAGTTTTAGATGAAAGGCGACAGCAGGTATCCAACATGATTACAGCAGAGAACTAAGGGTCATTGCTAATGTGAAGACAATGAAAAGAGCTTGATGTTTCCATGGAGACTGGCCACAGTCAACCCTTTCAGAGCTTGTATACTCTGGGACAACCTGCAAAGCCATTTCTTTGCTTCTAGAAGGTTTTAGAGGCCAATGTGTACAATTAGCAGTGTAGTTATCTCTCCCTTTTCGTAGCATTAGATAGACTGCGGTGCCAATTGCTGAAACGTACAGATCTGGCCAAGCGGAGAAAACCTGAGGTTAGAGCTTCTCATGAAAAAAAAAAAAAAAAAAAGAAAACCCACTCATTTTGAAAGAAAGCTCTTAGCTTCTTGGCCTCCAAATAGCGCTGAAATTAGAACAATTCAAAGTTCACTGAAGCTTCTTAAGAGCTTCGAGCTTTCAGATGGGGCGGGCGGGGGGGTTATAACCACACAAGGTAAGTGGAGGGAGGCATTTGGAGATTCAAAGACACAGCCATTGCAATGAGCAGCAGTTTTAAAAACTGACCTCTTAATATAATTCCTCCCCACAACTCAACAAAAGAAAAGGAATATAGCTGGCGCCCCTAAAGACTCCTTTTTCTCAACCCTAAGGAGAGTTTAGCATAGAAAGTTGTAGGGCTGACCTTCTTCAGTTTCTTCCCTAACTCTAAGCAACTGCGTCTCCTCCAACTCTGCCATTTACCTAGTTTATTTATACACCACCCTTTTAAAATAAGTCAGGCAGTTTCCCCAGCTCAAGTGCTGTTCTTTTTCACAGGGAGACAGTAAGTGACATAGCTCCCTGTTCCTTCTCCACATCAAGCTGGCTGTCAGCTCCAGGAGCATTTCCAATCTTCAAATGGCCATCTTGGAGGCCACTCTTCCATGGCCACAGGTGACCCCGCCATCCTTGTTGCCAGAGACGGATTACACGTGACATTTTACCTGGTAGTCTCCTGGGGGAAGCTGGGTAAAAAAAGGGCTCTTTAGAGAGTTGGTTTCACCAAAATGAGGCAAAGGGTATGAGGTAAAATAGTTTGTGCTGAAGTCTGGGATTCTCATGAGCTATTCTGTCACACGATGGCTGTTTTAAGGGAGTGCTACACCCTCTCCAGCCCCCCCCCCCCCCCCCCCCGACCCACCCTTCCCCCTGAGGAGCCTGAGCCTTCAGGAAGTAGATCTTTATTGGCAGGAGCACTGAGCCCAGGAGATCCTGTGTTCCTGAGTCTGTCCTCAGCAGGTGTTGCCTCAGGTTCCTGTTGTGTCTCTCTTTCACACACACACACACACACACACACACACAGATCAAGAGAGAGAGAACAGCTAAGCCCCCAGGAGCAATGCTTTCTGTGGCAACTGAAAGGCTCTGCTTTTTTTTCCTTCTGAAAACAAATCCTGTCCCCCTGACTTTTGTTTAAACTAATCTGGAATTCCCCTTTGTCATTTTATTCTCACTTTTTTTTTTTCCAAGATGGGGCAGGGAGAAAAGAAAAGGAAGGGTGTGTGGGTGGAGGCGTGGTGGCGGCACAGCTTTGCCCACAAGAAAGGTGAATGACCTCACGGGCTGTGTGCTGGGAAAGGGTGCGGGGAGGTTTGTCAGCATTTTAGTGCTTCCTCCTCAGGATCCATTATTTACAGACCAGCAGTGACTCATGCCATAAAGCTCTGGGATGGGCAGACTACAAGAGAGAACCGGAGGAAACTTATCTGTTTATTGTGTAAGCCAAGATACAAGGCATTATTCCCCTGTGCCAGCACATTGTACTGTGCTAACACGTTATGCCTCCCCACAGGGCTCTCCAAGAGCCTAAACCCAAAGCCTCTTTGGATTTCATGCTTCCCCAAAGCCTGGGATTTCTCAGAGTATCCTTTTTGTCACTTTCACAATGGCTCAGAACGAGAATAAATGGGCGCGTTTGTAAGGACAGCCTCGTGCCTTTTGCAGGTGATTACTTTGGGCCAGCCCAAGGACGTTACACCTCTCACTTAATTCTCTTCATGAGCTGACTGGACTCACTCCCATTTTATAGACGAGGAAGTTGAGGCCGAGAACAGTTGAGATCTTGGTTAAAGTTTTACATTTGTAAACTGGTGGTGGTGCTAACATCTGAACTAGGCTTACATCATCTGCCTTTTGGATTTTAATTGTCACTATGATAGTTACTTCCATAGCCCGCTCCATGGACTTGTCTTCCTGGTTTGTTCGTTTGCTTCCCGTCTCTCCCCCTCCCCCTTTATGACATAGCTAAATATGAAGGCTTACTGAGAAGCCTTCCCTGCTGATGACACTCTTGAGTATTGAGGGTGCTTGAGGGTGTGTTTGGATGTTCTTGCATCTCCATGTCTCCCTTTTCAAGTACTGCGATTCGGACCTTCCCTAGGCAGATTCTAGTCATATCCTTCTTGCGTCCCATCTCATCCTTTGCATGCTGTTAGCACCAGGCACAATCTCTAGGCCACGGTGGGAACTTAACGCTGTCCTTCAGTGTTGAATCACTAATCGTGATGTCGGCTGGAAACTTTGGTACAGTGACTGGAGGTTTTGACAGCCCAGTCACTGTACTAGGAAAGTTCTTGAACACAGGCTTTGTACCTATTCCTCCTGGAAGCCTCGGGTCTCAGTCTCATCCAAGTGCCTACCTCTAGGGCTCCATCTCTGTCCCACCACCCTCCACGCTGTTTAACGATGACCCCCCCCCCCATGGATGGCAGTTGCGGTTGGCTGTAAGTGAGCTAATTTAGTAATAACTGACCGGAGTCAGATTAGATCTGTGCAACAGCTGTGTAGCCAACTTCTAAAAAGACATGCCCCTGCTCAGACCTGGCCAGCCACTGCTCCGTTCGTCAGTGCCCGGAGGCAGTCCTAGAATGAACATTTCAAGAGCCCTCCCTCCCCATGATTGCCTCTCACGCACAGCTATGTGGGCTGCTGTTGCATACTCAAGGGCCCATGTCCTTGCTACCTCCTGGATCACTTGACCTGAAAGTGTCCACTTTTGGGATCTTCTCATTGAGAGGACTCCCACCCCAATTAGACATGAAAGAAGCCTTGCATGTAAGCTTTCTTTGGTGGAAATATTTGACAGTGAAAATGCTAGGACATGATAGGGTGGACATAAGCATCTGTGAGAACACTTGACTAGGACTTTTACAGGCGTCTGAGGGCACAGGGAGTGGGGCAGGCAATGGAGGTGTGTCCAAGGAGGAGGAAAAGGTGAGGGCTGAGTGCCTGTCCCTTTGACACATGGCCACACAGCCGGAGTATTTGATTCATATGTGTGAGCGTTTGAGCAAGGTCCTGGGCGTGTGCACACACTTCTGCATTTAAGAGAGTTGCCCGCAGCTCTGTCAACTGCTCTTCAGCATTACCACAATTCCTTTCCTTCTTCCTGGTTCATAAAGTCAGGAAGAAATGGAAAGGACAGGTGGCCATCTCACAGTGTGGAACAGCTCCTCCTTCAGTCAAGGTCATCCGGAGGAAAGGGATGCTTTGCCTCTTAGTTCTTTCCCTTTCAAAGGGTCTGTCTGTGGGTGCACTGGGGGAGGGGCTGAGTAGCAGAACAGCCTGCCCCTGAATTTCCATTCACTATGGTAGACTCTTCCACCTTTATAGAAGTGATAACAATGAGAATAGTGACAAGCAACAGCAACTAGTGCTCCGTAAGCTTTAGTATTTCAGTACATCTACACCTGTAAGAACTCTGTAAACTAAATACTTTACAGGTGAAGAGACTGAGGACAGAGGTGGCGGGCCCTGGACTATGCTGGTACCTAGAAGGGCCAGTCACAAGGACATGTCGGCTTGGAATCCGAACTATTCTCTACTAACTGCTCCTGCCACCTTGGCTTTAGTGTGAGGCCTGGGCCAAGCATTAGGTAAAGCCTTTACTCTGGACATCTTGCCTGCTTTCTGTTGACTCCCGGGAGTCAGGGTGTAATTCAGGACTGTGTAGTAGTTTGGGCCCTCCTACAGGCACTGTGAAGTGGAGCCAAAGCTCAGTGATATCTAGATATTAAAATAACCCCTTGTACACGGCAACTGACATTTCTCTGGCGGTGATACGTGTATTTTGGGAAGAGGACTTATTGGAAGCCATAGCACTGGTTTTAACAATCTCGAAAGGCTGTCCTGAATGAACAAACTGGTCTCCCAAGGCTGTTTGGGATTGGCTCCTGATTTGTTCTTGATCTAGGAATGTGGAATACAGAGAACACCGGGCCAGTGGCTTGTAAAGACAAGCCTCAGTGTCTGGGAACTGCACAGGAGAGTCCAGCTTTGGATTGGCAGACAGGGAAGCAGGTAATGCCAAACTTGGTATTTCTACCTGTACAGAGAGGTGGGACTGGAAAAGTTGGAACAAGTCTTGAGAAGGGGCGAGAGTGAATCATTTTCCTGGATTTGGGTTGTTTTTGGTTTTGTTTTTTCCAAGACAGGGTTTCTCTGTGTAGTCTTGGCTGTCCTGGACTCACTTTGTAAACCAGCTTGACCTTGAACTCTCAAAGATCACCTGCTTCTGCCACCCTAGTGCTGGGATTAAAGGCGTGTGCCACCACTGACTGGCTCTGGTGGGCAGGATTTGGACAGACAGCAATGAAGATGTGCTGCGATGGGAGATAGCAAGGGGCATTTCCCATTTCCAGGTCAGCACCAGGTCAGGCACAGAAGCACCGGACTGAATCCCTTATCTAAAAAGGACCGAATTCTTGCCTTCTGCCTCTAAAGCCACTGGGAAGGACAGACAGAAAGACATGTTTTGTGAACTAGCACAAAGCGAGAGGGGTTAAACTGAGACTTTGCTTTGCCTCATGACCTAGGAGACAGTGTGACTCACAGAAATGACCTGACCCATGTCTACCTAAGAAGGAGCAACGGAAATGAAAAGGGGCCATGAACAGGGTCATGCACTCAGGACCAAGTCCCAGAAAATTCTGGAGGTCAGGGTTGGTATTTGATCTTAACAGCATGGGACAGGTGTGGGAACACCAGGGAGCATTCTGGGAAGAGACACACACTTTCGTTTGCTTGTTTGGTTGGTTGGTTTTTCAAGAAAGTTCTCAAACATAGTCTCCACCAGAAGTCATCTCAAAGGATGAAATACCTTGAGCCCAGCCTTTCTACATGCTTTCGTTTACTCTGCCGTAACTGATGCTGACATCTATAGCTCTGGGTAGTTACACGGATTTGCACCTGAGATACAGACATAGGACATACCATTATATTGATTCAAGTCTGCCTGCCCTTGATTGGAAGTCTCTGAAAGCCAGGAATGCCAACCATGTTTTCTCCTTTCCTTTTTTTTTTTTTTTTTTTTTTTTTTTTGGCTAGGCCTAAAATAAGTAATTCATAAAATAATTCTGATTTCTTCTGAAATATGGCTAGCTTGTTATTAATTAATTAAAGATTAATACACTTCAGAGTATGCGTAGGAACACGTACCTGCTCATGTCTATGTGTATGCACGTGCTCACGTATGTGTGTGGAAGTCAGAGGACAGTTTTGGACATGGCTCCTCAGGAAATGTCCGCTTTGCTTTGCAGGACAGTATCTCCCACTTGGATCTGGGGTGCACTAATTAGGTGAGGCTAGCTGGCCGGTGAGCCCCAGGGACCCGCCTATCTCACCCTCCCTACCACTGAGATTACAAACATGGGCCACTGTGCCCTCTGTTTTAGGTGAGTGTTTGGACTTGAACTCAGCTCCTCATGCTTACACACAAGCACTTTGCCAACTGAGCCATCTCCGCAGCTTCAGAGACAGTTTGAGTCACGATTCATTATTGCTTATGGCGTAAGGGAGACAGCGCTTTATCATCATAGGATTTGCAGGCAAATCTGTAGAAGTGTTTTAATGAACACAACCGAAGCTTGTCTCTGTGCACTTTCCTGTTCTTTACCGAACGCTTTCTATACCTTTGGTTTACTGTGGAGTTGTTTCCACAAACACAGGGTAAGAAGCCAGCTAATCACAACTAGGCAACTGTTATTCAACTGAAGTGTTTCCTTCTTTTCTACCCTTATCTGATAGCTAGGCAGAGTGCCGGAGAAGGCAGGTCGGCTTCAGACTGGGGCCAGGGGAACAACTGTACTTTTACACTTCACATCATTTGAAGACCGGGTTTGGTGACTAAAACTTTGATCTAAAAACGGCTGTTCTGGGCAGGGAGATGGTTTAGTCAGCTAAGGCCTCGCCACACAAATATGAAGAGTCGAGTGTGAATCCCTAGAACCCACATAATAATCTGGGCATGGCTGTAAACTTTGTGCTGGCGAGGCAGGAGTGGGGAGTATCCCCGGGTTCACTGCTGACTGCTGCAGCCAAATAGGTAAACCTCAGCTTCAGCGAGAAACCTTGCTTTGAAAAGTACGGTGGAGAGGGTCTCAGATACCTGACTCTGACCTCTTCTTTACACACACCCAGCCACCCCCCCCACACCCTTCTACATGTACACACATGAACACTCACACACATATAGCACACTGATAAATAAGAAATAAACACTTTCCTGCATAAAGCATGCACCTAAAAAGAAAACAACAGTAGAAATGTTGATCTTGGTTATGATAATAAATGGCGTGAGCTGCAGATCTGGGTGCTGTTTTCTCTCAGCTTCAGTCTCTCATGGGGACACAGCCCCGCACTCCCTGTGAGGAAGCACGGAGCAGGGGACTGCAGCTAATGAAACCATTCTGGGCGGTTCTCCGTTACTATGGTTTTAAAGTTTATTCACTTCACTTACAATTACAGTCTTTTACAACACAAATGAGACCTCCTTCTCGCTTGGAATTATTTTAACTACCTATTTAGATTGCTCAGTCTCTGCTCTCCTTTGACATTTGTAACATGAGCTACTTGGGGGTTTCCAATAATAGCAATGATCTTGTTTAGTCCTTCTCTCACGGTGTAGTGCTGTCTAAGCTGATTGCCACACAGCAACTCTAGGGCTGTCGAGAGCACAGCTCACGTCCAGTTAGCCGGAGGGTGAGTTCCACGCCCAGACTGCAGGGACTGAGGATTATTAAGGAGCAGCTTGTATGTCTCAAACTCCCAAGTCACCTCTGAATATTGCCTGGAGGGAATGATACATTACACCTCGTCTCCAGGAACATTGAGGATTGTGCCATAGTTACCATCTCTACTCTCTTCAGTAGCTTAATAATAAGGATGAAGCTGGCGGTGGAGGAAGGGATACCGGGGAAAATGATAAGATGGAAGAGTTGGCAGAGGTCTCTAGTTAAACTTATCCATGCTGGCAGGTGAAGGTCCCTCTTGCCTTTGCAGCCTCCCAGGGTTGTCCCTTCCTTCCACCCTGATGTTCTCCTTGTTCAGAGGACATGAGCCATGTGGTAAGGCCATTGTTAGAGCCTTACCTGAATCCGGGCCAGAATCCTCTCCTTCTGCCAAGTAGTGTGCTTGTTTGTTGTTTTAAATTCTTACTGTTTTAGGCCATTTGTCCCAGGTCACTTGTCCCAGCAACTCTGAGGGCAGTGACATCAACATAATTACAGTAATCTCAAGAAACCAGGGATCTCCTAAGAACCATTAGTTAAATTCAGCCTTGCTCCCATGTAATTAATCATCAGGGTCCCACAGGGCCTGCTTTCAGACACTGTATTTACCAAGTTTAAGATTTCCCAGACTCCGGCCTCTGAGGTTTTTCCAGTTAAAAACACTGGAAAGAAAACTGATTTCTCAACTGTGATGCCAGTCACGGGAGGGCACAGCTCCTTACTGTTCTGCCTTTGAAGACCCCAGGACCAAGCTTTTCTCTTGCAGCTCACTGTTTCCCTTCAGCGCCTGAGACTGTTCTTCTAGGCTAGGAAACTTTAGTTTCCTTTCTCATCTCCCAAGCGAAGGTGTTACTGTTTCAGAGGGGAGCAGTTATTGTCTTTGATGCCATTTGGATTATCCATTTCTGGATACTGTACTGAAGGCAGGTACTCACAGGGGCTTTTATTACTCAGTACTCACTGAAGGATCCCTTCGGGAACCGTTAAGTATTTTATAAATGGTCTAAGTCTTCAAGTTAAGAAAACTAGTCTATGACAGTCTTCAATAACAGTGGCCACTCCCGCCCCAAATTAAGGGTCCAACTGAAATAATAACAGCTGACATTATTTACTGCTGACTTATTAGGAAAAACTTCCTTGGGTTGTTTTATTTAATCCTGATGAGAATCTCACAGAATAGGTACGGTTCTGTGTGTGCCTTCATCTTGAAGATGATGTTCAATGATGGCTAAGCTTACTCCAGAGCCTTTCATGTAGCGAAAGGCACTGGAGAGATCTGAGCCAGACAGTCTGATGGTAGAGTTTGTACCATTCCCCTGCACCCTTGCCATCTTTCCTGCAGCCTGCCTTTGAAGTTACTCCTTACTGTCTGCAAATGGAAACACGCTACAACGTGTCTGAAGGCTTACTTCTACTGACCTAGTGAGATGGTTTCATTTTAGCCTAACATTCATCTTTAGGCCAATGTTGAAAGTCATTCATTTAGCCATGGGTGTAAAACACTAAAAATTCCATCTGTCATGGCCAGTATTCTTTTTCCCAGGATTGAGGAATCAGACAGTATCAATTCAGTGTCACTTACATGTTTTCCTAACACAGAAGTACCAAATCAACACCCTGTGATGAGATTTTAGATTTTTTTTTTTCTGACAAAGTTGATGGGTTGGTAATAGGCCACTCTCCATTTCCCAACTAAAGACATCTAAAGAGACATGCTCTCCTGCATTAGAATGGTCCAATGGTTCAGGGTGGAAATGAGATTGGCCTATCCTCATCCATATCTTTCAATGAGCTACCAAGCTGTAGGTTCCATCTGTAACAGGATTTTCTGTGTTTCTATGCTGACTCTCATTTTCTCAGTGAAGCATTTTCAAAACCACCTTTTATTTATCACCAATGAAAGTCAAATCTGAAACAGAAAAGAAAAATTGCTCCACGGAGACAGAAAATTTTTAAGTATGATAAAAGACAGCGTCGGGGCAATTAAAATATACAATGGTTGTTTTGCTACTGGATGACAGTATAAATGGCAAATAGCTGGCTTTATTACCTTGACATATATTTTTCAAAGGGTATCTTAGAACTACTTCACAATTAGATTAAGTTTCAAGTAGTGAAGGTAAGTCAAAGGAGAAAGAGAAGATTGTGTTTTAACTGAAATAGCATCTAATAGTCAGGGTTTCTGTGAGAATCAGCAAGGTTTGAAGGTTAGCATAAGCTTAAAGAGTTTGGCCTGTAAAAAGAAAGAATGACAGTTCATAAGCGCAGTCATAACAGCCACAATGGTAATGCCCAAAGCAGGCATCAGGATGTGGGCAAAGACAGGTGTGTTGGGGGTGGGCATGGGTGGAGACCCATCAGGACAGCAGGAAGCAGTGAATGGTCTGTGGTCATGGGAAAGCATCAGAGGTGTCTTTACACACACAGGTGAGGGTGTTCAAGGTTTTTTTTTTGTTTGTTTGTTTGTTTTAAATTTTCAATTCTAAGCTCAGGATTTAGAAATAAGAAAAAGTGTGGGTTTCTATATAAAACTAAAAATGTTCATTTACTGAATATTTATTAAGCACCTGCACTGAGTCAGGCACAATTAGGTTCTAGGACTACATTTTTGAGCCCAAACAGGCAGTTTCTTTATATCCCCGTGTGTCTTGAGAAACGAAGCGGAGAGCTACACAGCTGAGTTCATCGTCCTACCGTGGAGAAGGCAAGGCCAACAACTGAGTTGTGATAAACTGTAACTGAAAGATAAGAAGTGGTTTGGGAGTCACACAGCAAACACCCAGAACAAGCAATGCACGAGCTGGGATTCCAGGACCGCGTTAGAATTAACCAATGAGGTACTATGGACAGTTCCAGCAAGAAGCATTACATGAGTGACAGTCAAGAGGAAGAGCAGCAGACTTATGAGCCTGAGCGCCAGCTGGGGGGAGAGATGCTCGGAGTGAGAGGCAGGTGTTTAAGTGATGCTGGGGTGGAAGGTAGAGGCCACACGGGCTTGGGGCTTCAGGCGGAAGGCAGAGATGTTGGTGGAGGCTGGTGCCGTGAGTTCTATTTGATTAGTGTTTAATCACCACTCTGGCTGCTCTTTGTTGAGCAGCAAGACCAGAGAAAAGGAGCAGTGAAGAGACTGTTTGGAAGTCTGTGCTCTGGGATTTTGAGAGCTCTGACTTAGGAATGAGTGGAAGAGGGGGCGGATGAGTTTAAGAGCTGCTAAGGGTTTAATGTCTATAAATAACACTTGGTGAGGCTGGATAGATACCTCGGTGATTAAGAGCTCTGGCCGCTCTTCCAGAGGACTTGGGTTCTGTTTCCAGCACCCACACAGAAGCTCACAACTGTCAGGGACTTCATTCTCAGAAGATCCAGTTCGCTCTTCTAGCGTGCACACAAATGGTATACAGATTTACGTGAAGGCAAAAACACTCACGAACATAAAATTAGTTAATTAATTAATTAATTAAAAAGATTACTTGGTGAAGACTTGGGAAGTGGGAGGAAGATGCTAGAAAGACAGGCAGTGCCGTTCTCTGAAGAGGTTCAGTTTTGAACATGCATGGTATATTTGTAAAACTGAGTGCTGGAGGACTCACTCTTTAGTAGTATTGCTTTCTCATACATTCTGGGCATTCTAAAAGCATGTGGAGAAAAGACTTAACATTCCTTTTCTATGGTCTTATCATATGCATGTTTTTATATTAAATCAATGTTAAGTCCTTTAACCAACTTTTTAATATGTTTTTGAAATATGGCCATTTGCTTACTATAATACACATTTTTTCCCCGCTCCTAAAACTAGGAAAGTTTTATTTTAACTGATTCTTTTATCTTTCCTATCATAATTCTTATCTTTCTGAGTCTACATTCCTCTCAAAGGTATGGATGTCTCCTACGCAGAAAATTCCTGGAGGTGGAGACACACGAATGCCCGGTTGTCTCCGCACTACTGCCCTTTCAGGGTGTTTATTAGCACAGTTCCTACCGAATAAAAACTAGAGTTCAAACCAGTAATTTACCAGTTCAAAGAATGCCACCAATTTTCACAGCTGTGTCCTCCTCATTGTGATGGAAAAATGGATGGCAGCACGGGCCCCGCAGACACGTGGACTCCACATCACAACAAGCAGAATGAGCGAAACCGTGAAGTGTGTGTGAGTCTCCTGGTGACGCTGTGAGTGTAACCTGGTCTGCACCCCAGCCCCTCGCTCCCACACTCACTGCGTCCCGAGCCGCGCGCTGCATCGACTTCGCTCGGGGAACGAAAAACCTGTCACGGTGCTTACCCACGATGAGCTCCGGTTGAATGACACCCTGTGACCCGCATTTGACGCGTTGCGCCTTTTCTTCCTTGGCTAGCTAAACGAAAGCTGCAAATCGCAACACTTGTCCTCTCTGCAGCTGACTTGCCGTGGCTACCAAGGCCACCTGCTTCTCCTCCTGCTGGTGACCCAGGTGGTGAGATCGAAGAGTAGCCCCTGTAACCTACTCAAGTGTGCTTGGCGCAGTCAGCTCTCCTGACTCGCTGTTTCCATCACGTCAGACAGGATGGGTTCAGTGGCAGAAAGCCTTGGCTTGGAATAGAGTTTGAACCCTGGCCCTGTCACTCACATGAGGGCTTGAGGACAGTCAGTCTCTGTGTACACAGTTTTCTCGTTTAGAACAGGTACAGCTGATCCGGCCTCACTGGCGTATTCTTAGGACTGAGTGAGGGGAGCCTGTGCCGGTGAAGCCCAGTCTCCAACAAGCACCGCATCTCATTCCTTTCCTTAGGCACTGGGTCAGTGCAGCAAACAATTGTCATAGTATGATAAGCACAAAGGACATAAAAGATAGCTTGTCCTGTACTTGGTTTATCATGAAGAGCCCTAACAGTAGAGAAGTTAAATAACATAACCTGTTTATCATTGACGATGAACAACCAGAAACCAGCTATGAACTGCTATATTTTTTTTGGTCCTCAACTGTTTACAACTTTCCATGCACATTTCTCCTGCTATTGAGTGCTATTTAAAGATAATTCTTTAAATAGACCATTCTTTAAAGACCATTCTTCCCATTAGTCAGTGACTGCCAATGGGCTACCAGGTACAGCCCACAACCTTATCTCATAACCTAGGGCTTCTGACACCCATCCTGATGTAAATGTCTAGGCAGCTGGGGACTTCATTACTTTCTAGGCCATGCACATGCTAAATTGTAAATTTCCTGAGAGGACAGACTATTATTCACAGATACATGTATCCTTAGTAGAGAGCCAGATACCGTAGCTTAATAAATGCTTGTTGAAGATTGTGGGCATCCTTCATTATAGAAAATATGATAATAAAGATGATGATAGTCACAACATCAGAAAGGTAATAATAATAATAATAGTAAAATATCAATCAAAGCCATTCTTTGGGGCACTGTTCAATAGCCAAGTAAATTGTGTTCTCTAAACCCTCATGACATCCCCCTCCTACAGAGGCTGCCCTTATTCCATCTTATCCATAAAACAGGTCTCAGATAAATGCATCATCTTCCTTGGCTGATTGACATTTTCATTTATTCAACGAATGCTACTGAGGGTCTGCTGCACCTGAGAGCTGGAGGCGTCACCTCCTCCTTATCCTCTGTGATCATTTTCCTTCCTTTAGCCTAGCAGTAGAAAGCAAAGAGCCTCCTGATAAAGGAGGCACTGCCAGAGAATGCCAAGCGATAACAAGACAAGCGAAGCACGGTAGGGAGATCCACACTGACGGTAGTTGTCATTCCACACAGAGGAGCAGAGGTCCACTGAAAAGGTGGCAGTTAAATAGACCCTGGACCAGGAACAGGACTGATCCGTTAGGAAGAGAGAGGGTGACTGTTACAGGCAGGCGGAAGAGTGAGTGCAAAAGCCCTGAGGCAGGAGGCGTCTCTGTGTTCAGCTAATAAGAAAGTCGCCAGGGAGCTTGAGGGTATAAGAAAATGAGAGCTGAGAGCCTGTGCAAGTTCAGGGCGTGTTGAACTTTGTGTGTGTGACCTAAACCCTGGCCTCTTCATTCTGATTCAGAGGGGAAGCAATTAGAGTGTCAGAGCCACGACACCATGGGACCTGCTTGGAGCTGCTGCTGCTTCCTTAAAGAAAATAATCATCATTTTTATTTAACTCAATATATCTAAAATATTACCATCTTAGCCTGCAAACAATATAATTTTTTTTTTTTTTGCACTGAATATTTGAAACCCAGAAAAGACTTTTTCAGTTACAGACTATCTCTGTTTGCAACAGCTACAGGTCCAGGTCTTAGAAGCCACATTTAGCTACTGGCTACTAAATTGGAGGTCTGAGGGTCAGTCTAACAAGATAGTCCTCCTTTCACCTATGATCTCAGCAGTGTCAGAGGTAATGACTAAGAGAAGCACCAGCTTATACCCGTTCTCGGAAAAGGACAAGGTCTAAGGAGTGTTTGACGTCCTCATGTGACTAGGTAGGTGTTGTTTATTGGGGCTGAGCCAACGGGGACAACACAACCCAGAGGGTTCAAGACTCCAATGCCTCTAAGAGAGGCCCTCTGGCAAGGGCGTGAGGAGTGATCGGGTCGCTTTTCAGAAAGGAGGAGCAGATCACAGGCTGAGGAAATTAATAATCATCTGCAGTGTAAGATGTTCATGGATTGCCCTTGGGGAGAGCTCCAATTGACTGACAGCCAGATAGACGCATGTTCGGTTCCATGAAGCAGGGTGGCTCTGGAGTGCAGGTGGTCAGTGAGAGGTGAGGGAGGGAAGCACCAACAGAACAAGTAGAGAAGTGAGAGAGAGACTTTCCTGGAGCTCAAACATAGACAGCTCCACAGAGATGAGGGCACTGACCACAGTCATCCAGGTCAACAGTTTTGCAGTGGTCAGTCAACCCAGGCCTGAGAATTAGCCAAATATGTTGGTGGAAGGCAAGGCACTGGGCTCCTCATTGAGAGCAGGTGTTCTTACAGCTGCAGTGAGCAGGTGTTCTCACAGCTGCACTGTAGTACTTCTGGACACTCACCTTGGCACATTCCCCCCAGAGCCATTTACTCAGACTCTCTTCATTTCCTACAGCTCCCGGCTCCCTCCATCGTGGAGAACCCCACTTTCTCTGAACTCACCTAACCTCTGCTTTGTTTCAGAATTAATCGGTGGACTGGGTTTAAGTATTTGTTGAACAGATGGATTAATAGAAATATGCCATGCAAACTTACCCAGAGTAAGACCAACGGTCATACAAAGTGTGGTCTCATCACTGCCACATCTAAAGGCAGCACACAATCTCTGAACAAGAGTGAGCCTGCACAGTTCCCTGGAGGCAGAAACTCAGGAGAGCCAAGGGCTGATGGGGTGCATGCAGCCATGCTGGGTTGGCCCAGAACCAGATAACTCTGGGCCCAGCTCTGATGCCGAGAGAGGTATGGCCCTCAGCGAGGCACAGCACTCCTCCAGGGAATAGTCTCTTTGCCTAGTCAATGAACAGACTGAATCTCACTACCCCAATGCTCATCCCACTATCTTGGCTTGTTCTTGGGTTAGAAGCTGGGTATGGGATTAAGAGCTACTTGTGTTCTATCTCTCTTCTTGAACTCAGAGGACAGACAGTGGGTCCTAGCAGATACACAGTAAGTATTTTATAGTAAAGAGATCTTAAGAGTTCCCGTGTGTACATATTCCCTCGAATTACAAAGGATCATGACCCAACTGTGCCACTAATTTTGAGCCTTTGGCCCTGCTGGGTTGAAGAGAAGGAGATATGTGATCTAAAAACCAAGCCAAAATACTAGAATATTCCTGAAAGTTCTAGTAAAGAAAGTAGGGGATTTTAGAAAGTAGTAGATGTATCAGATCATGGAGAGTCATTTTCACCAAGTATAGACTTTGGACATTGGAGAATTCACTTGTCACGCCTATGGAAGAGCATGAAGTACATGCAGGAAATGGTGATAAGAGCCCAAAGTGGGAAGGAAAAGGTGGACAGGACTATGTCCACAGGCCTGTACTTGGATGGTTCCTTTATGAGAGACGGATTTTATGAAACCCATTCTCTTTTGGGTACCTCTTCTCTACTAGGGCAGGAAGCCGGGGTGGCATAACCACAGAGGCACATATCTAAGAACAGTATGTTGAGTACTGGCCTGGAGTTGTGGACAGGGTGCCAATGGGGTACGAATGGGCTCCTCCTCCCCCTCTGCCCTCCACCCTTCTCACCTGGTTCTCTGCTACACCACGACCACTGGCTTCATAGCTAGCAGGGCAGAGGATTCCCCCCCCCCCCCCTGAGTGAGAGGCTCTGCTGTTCTGGAGGTGGTCTTTCCACAGGGCTTGATCCCGACTCCTGGTTTTAGTTCTCTCCCGGCTCAAGCCTGGCCCCTAGCATGCCAACCTCACATCAGCCAGGCCGCTGTAGTGGGCTCCTTCAATCCAGATGGAATGCTTCTTTTATTCTTATTCCCTTCACTGGTATGCCCCAGCCTTTTGGAATAAAATTTAATATGTATGTCATGCTATGTATATTAAATTGACATTTATTTTAAACATATAGTATGTAGATGCTGTATATTTACATTTATGTTATAAATATAAATAAATATAATTTATTTATTATCAGTGTATTGTATCTACTCATCACAGTTCTCTGGGATTGCTGCCTGACAAGCCTATGGGCTCTTCTATAGAGATTGCTCCATTGTTAATCTTAGTCCTCTCTTTCCTACCACTCTCTAGCAGTATTTCCATCCACAGCATTTGTTTGTTTTCATTAAAACACATCTATTTCTCACCACTGACAGCTTTCCTTTGGCTCTACCTTGCCAAACACGATCTGCCTGGAATCTTCTCAGTGAATGACTCCCATGACCGCCCAGGGAGAGGCTTTGGATCCATTTCTGCTTCACTTTCTGGCCTTTCTAGCCCCACTGGTTCTTCTCCACCCAGACAGTCATTTTCATAGTTGCTTTTTCTGCCCAGTGTCCAGAAGTTTACAGTTTCTCATGAGTATCTGATATGAGTGGCCTTAGAAAAGACCCCAACATTTGTCTTCCATAATTTCCAAGACAGAAAAATGAGGCTAAAAACGATACTAACTTTATAGGGTTTCTGAGGGAATAGAAACAGATGCAGCATTCTGTAACATTTGTGATATTTTCCACGGGGATGAGAAGGGTCAACAAATAAGCCTTTCTAATAGTGGCCAGCTTCTAAGGTCAACGTTTTGTTAGAACTAGGAACAAAACTGTAGTTTCTTGAGCACTCGCTCCATGCCAGGGACTCTCCTGAGCACCATGCCTGCCATCGGACCTCCACGAGGGCAGTGTGTGGTGAAACCCTTCCGAGATAAGGAAAAAGAAGGGCCCTGGGGAGAAGAGTGTGGTCCAGGTCAAGAGTCAGAGCTAAAATTGTCACTCTGGGACCTAGCTGCATTTTAACTTAGCCTTAATCTTGTCTCTGAGGGCCATGTCAAAGGCCCGGAGAGGAAGCACTACACTCTACAAGGAGGGAAGAGAAGGGGGATCTTCCCCCATTAAAGGAACAGTCATGAATATTCCTCCTCTTCATCAGACTTCCTCCTCCTCCTCAAACCCCATATGCATGGCAATCCCATCTGAGGCAAGGTAAATGGTTGATTTCTGAGCCTAGACTCCTGGTTCTCTGCTATAAACAGACATGGACCCTTGGTGCCCCTTTGCTTTTCTCTGTGGCTTTGTGATACCCAAAGGAAAAAGATCCTGCTTTGGGGAGGTCTTCTCCATTTTGAGAGGGGTCTAGGAAGTTGCTGGAAGCAAAACTTAGGAAAGCAGACCTAGACCCAATTCTTCTACTTCACAGTTTCACTTCTGTAGAGACACATCAGACAGATGACTCCTGACTACAAAGAATGCCAAGTATTAAGTAACTGAAAACCTGCATTATTGTTATAACTGTTGAACCTTATAGTTACCCTTAGGCAGTGTACATTCCTCCTGCCTACCAGGGGACAGGTTCTCCACCTTAGCATAACCAAGAACA
This sequence comes from Psammomys obesus, assembly GCF_907164565.1. Classification (NCBI taxonomy): domain Eukaryota; kingdom Metazoa; phylum Chordata; class Mammalia; order Rodentia; family Muridae; genus Psammomys; species Psammomys obesus. The sequence continues at coordinate 1,555,578 of NW_026585690.1, forward strand.
CGGACGTCATCTGAAGAGGGACTCACCAGAACTTAAGGCATTCTCCACTTCCTGCATGATCAGGAAGGGGGTGGTGGTTTCAGACTCGCAGACCACTTTGCCAGGCTCGGCATCTTGGGGTGACTTCTCCTTGGGCACCGGCTCTGCTGTGATAGGGGAAGTGGGTGCGTGACTAGAGCTGTGCCCCTCTGTTGGGGACGCGGGTGCCTTTGGAGCTTCCGTGGGCTGGATGTTGGCCACAGTAGAGCTGTGGTTAGGGGTAATGGAGACAGAAAGAGACTCGGGTGGGGAGGTTCCCCGGGATGTGGATGTTGCGGTTGGAGCCTGAGAAGACACGAGCACGGTTGAATGTGACCCAGTAGTTGGCACAGTTGCTTCAGGACTGCCACGACTGTGTTCCTCGAGTGTGGGTGTCAAGTGGGCGGCACCGCTTGTTGAGGTGGACTTGGCAGGCGGGGAGTCTGTGCTGTTGTCATCTCTCTTCAAATCTGGGCTGGTGACAGCCTCGTCTCTGGAGGCGGTAGAAGTGTTCTTGTGGAGCTGAGATGTCAGAGATGTAGCAGTAGCATGGAGAACAGAGGCATTGGGGGTGCCACTGGCCACAGGCGTGGTGGCCATAGCAGTGTTTTGCGCGGAGGTAGTCCAGGAGGCCGTAGGTGCGGTAATTTTTGTCATAAGAGAAACAGGCAAGGGTGTTGATGTTGGTGAACCCTGTATCCTCAGTCCTATGAAAGAGTTAGGACAAACTAAGTTAATTGCATGAAAAGTACTACACACACACACACACACACACACACACACACACACACACACACACGTGTGTGTGTGTGTGAAACAGGTGACCGATTGCACAGCTATTTTACAGTGTGGTTTCAGGTATTTCTCTCTCTCTCTCTCTCTCTCTCTCTCTCTCTCTCTCTCACTGTGAGGTGACACTGAATTGTGAAAGTGGCTTTTAAAATCTGCTCTTCTCACTAATCACTCCCTTGATTTGTGACTCCTGGTAGCAACTGGCCTGAGGCTTCATAAGAGCAAGTGGTGGTGGATCAGTCAACTCAAGACCAGCAACAGGTGGAAGGAAATAGTCTTGTCTCCTGCCGGTTTAAACAGGTGTCCTCGGAGGGTGAGGCCCTGTGCAGCAACTCTAGCATCTGGTTGCGTGACTGAGTGTCATTTCACAACACCTGTACAGAGGGACGCCAGGGTGTGTGTGTGTGTGAAAAGTGAAACTGTTGCCTGGTGCCTGGCAGGAGTGGGGCAGTCTCAGAGGTGCCTTGGCGACCCTTCTCCTGCTTCAAAGCCAGAAGGGCCATGGAGAGCCTGCACCCTCCCTCTGTCCCTTCTGCATTTATGCACCACGAGGCAGGGCATGGTGGCTTTATAAGCACATTTCCCGTGGAAGGAAGCGGAATTTCAGAAGAAAGCCCTCATCTGTGGTTTGGGGGTATCACTGAGATTCTAGCCTGGCGTTTTTATAATTATGATTTTGATAAATCGTATTTGCCTTCATATTTTGTAAAGGCTAGTTCTACCTCTTCCCTTACCCCATCTCCCTTGTTGCTAGCCTCCATTGGTTCAGTCACTTTTATTGTTCTTCACTTTTAACTGTTTAACCATTGACTGTTTTTGCATTAGTGCCCTGGCAGACACTGGACTCATACTCTCACCCTCTCTGTGACTTATCTCTTGATTGCCTCTCTCTACCATTCATCACACTCCAACCAGCTTTGCTTCTGGCATTTTCCATCTCAGTATGTGGAACTCCTATTTGCAAATTTCTCAGCTAAAGAGAGAAATGCCATCCTTTATCTCTCACACCCCAAATCAAGTTCTTTCATTAGTCCCTTAAATTATAACCTGATTCACCACACTTCTCCTCCTTCTCCTCCTCCTCATCTCAACATTTTTGAGTCAACTAGTCAAGTGATGGTAGGAATCTCTTCAATGACCTTCTGACCTCTGGGTTTCTCCCAGAGGCACCCTCTGTGTTCTTTTCACACACAACCAAGAAAATCTTTTAAACCCCAGCATTGCTGTATTGGATTGTCTCTGCCCCACTGCCCTGCCTGCTTAAAAGCATAGCTTCTTCTAGCGTAAAGATATCTCTTATGGACATCCTATGACTATCTTAGAGAATGACACATGCACTTGTTTTCTGGGGGAGTGGGGTGGCTTGGGGGGGTGGTGGCTCTGACTAAATACCAGTGACTGGCTGCTGAACACGATGCACCTGGGATACAGAAGGCGAAAAGCCCAACATCACTGCGCTAAGCAGGTTAGTTTCCGGCGAGGTTACTCTTCACCATTCTGAAGACAGTCAGAACTTGAACACCCACTGTCTGACCCTCCCAGGCATGTTTTGCTATAGCCTCAACATGGCCAGAAGACCTAACTCTACCAGCTGCCATTGCAGAGCAAGCATGAGCCCCTGGGAGCCACCAGAGAAGGTTAAAAAAAGCACAATGCTCCATCCAACTTCCCTCACCACAGCGGAGCCATTTTACTCTGGAAAACCAATAGTAAGTTTTGTATTTCCTTGAGAAAAGTGGAAGCTACTAGAACGAAGACTTTAAACTCAGTTGCCTCTAAGTTAGAGATGAGCCAGCGTTACTTTAAGACAGAGTGACGTTAGCAGACATGGTGTGCTCTGCCTGGCTTGGTCAGACTCAAGTTTCCACGTTGCAAGAAGATCTGACAGATTGCTGTCATGAAAAATGCAGATTCTTCATTGAAGAGAAAACTGCTTGTTCCCACGTGCATTATCCTGAATAGGTTACAGTGTTCCTATTTACACCGCTTTGATATTTGAAAAGACTGGGCATTTGGCTTGGTCCCTGGTTTCCTACCTTATGCGGAAAAGGGGTCTGGGGCTGAGGGACAGGACATTCAGGCATATTCTCCCACTGAGGGGAGTGGTTATGAGGCGCTGTCAACTGGAGAATCTGTTCTGAGCCTCCTGACACATCCATGTTTCACTGCCCTAACCTCTGCCCCTCATCCTAAAGTCCAAGAGCTGCAACCTGCGCAGGTGCCAGAGTCTCGGGCAGCATGGTTTCAGGATTGCCCACTCCTTGTTTTCTCCTTGTCCCTCCATGCCCTCATCTTGTCAGGTACCTGAGAAAAGATATGACAGAACTTTGGCAAATGTGGTGAAACTTAATAAAGGTGCAGTAGGCCTTCTGCGGCTGCCAAGGGAAGTTGCTGGTTGTGGTCTCCCGGCAGACGCCTGGGCTGCAGAAGGCTTGTGTATTAAATGCTGATGGTCACTCTTTGTAGCAGTAGTTCAGCCTCTGAGGAGCTGGTGACATGAACACACACACACACACACACACACACACACAAATGCACTAGCACACACACATGCTCACATACATGAACACATGCACACTGCTGCCCCACTGGAATGTGTGAGTGCTGAGTGAAAGGCCTAGGTTGAGCACTTTCTAGGCATCATATCCTTTGACTTCCGTGTAACCTTCACAGGGTTGACGCTTTCCACCTCAAGTTTCACAAACGATTGGTGCTAGATTCAGAAAAATAAAGTAAGTTTTCTAAGTTGAAACTTGAACTTCCACCATGTTGCTCAAGCCAGACCATTTAACAACTCCATGGTTGGAAAATGCAGGGGTATTTGTGAATTGTGGAGACCACAATTTGGAAGAAAAAATTTCCTCTTCTTTCCCCTAACATACTGGGAGCCATTAAATGATCTTAAAAATGGTATCTGGTTTCATGAGCTCCTCTCCTTCACTTCATTCTCTTACAGTCTTCCTTGTGCCTTCAGTATAGATCCTGGACTCTTTGGCACAGTGTGTCTCCTCATGGGCCATGAGAACCTTGTCAATCGATCTGAATCACCATGAGTTCCTGAAATGACCCAGGACCACCCACCTACATCCCTTCTTTGGCTCTTGTCTCCATATTCTGGCTCCATCCTCTCTGATTCTAGTCTTGCCACCCCAGTTCTGAGAAAGGGAGCCCAGGCTCCTCTGTGAAATATGCTACATCTACATAAAACCTTGTTCAGGCTCCATATAGGCCCAAATTGTGGGGTACACTCTGCTATGTGCCCATTTCTTCTGTGTTTTCTCCCACCGAGCTGATGGGACTGAACGTCGTCCTTAATGTGTCAGTAAATAAAGATTGAGGAAAACAAGGGTTTTCTATTTTTTGAAGAAAGAATGTTTTCTGATTTAAACAGTGGGTTATGTTAGAAATATTCCTCCTATCTTCCTCTGGCTTATTTATTAGTACCATAAAAATGACTAGCTAACATGAAATGTCAGATGGGTTTTAAACAGACCTTTGTTATTTATACTGACTTATGATTTTTTTTTAAGGAATTTTCTTGTAGCCCAGGGTGGCTTGCAATCACTATATATCTGAGGATGACCTTGAACATTTATTTGATCCTCCTGCCTTTAGTCTCCAAGCACTGGGATTTCAGGCATGAGCCACCACGCCCAGTTTTCTGACTTTGTGTAGTGCTGGGGATTGAACCCAGATCCTTGTACATGTTAGGCAAACATTCTACAACTAAGCTACATACATCTCCAGTCCAGGATTTCTTCTATGTTAATAATGATATAGGCCAGAGTCATCGCCTCTTGAAATACTATCTTATCACTTGGCTTAATGCCAAACCCATCTCAATATCAACACATTAAATAGACTGAAGATCAGTAGATAATAGGGGATGGGAAGAGACTGAGTTTGCCTTCTGTATCAGAGCTGTCTACATATTCTTTAGGGTAAGTAAAACTAACCTAAAAGGTTACCCATGTTGTCTTTGGGGGATGTACAGGGAACCCAATGCTCTAGAAGTTTCATGTAGTGTCTGGAGACCCATTGCTGGAGAATGGTCCAGCCATAAGTCTAGACAGAATGTGTGTGCCCCTAAGCCATCAAACTCCATTTTAGAAGATACTTGTTTTTAGTAGGAAAGCCACATTCCCTTGAGGTCATTGCTTGTGGAAATGAGACACCATTTGATTCAAAAAGTGGGCAGAGAGTGTACGCTGTGTCAAGACTAATTTAGGGTCTGCAGACTTGCTGTAAGACTCAGCTTCTCCATCCACATGGTCAGCATTCCTGACATCATCAGCTCTCTGTCCCTGCCATGCATGCTATTATGCTAATGAGAAAATAACATTTACAAAGGATGTTATACCTGTTGGGGGGAAAATTCTATTTTCTTTTTTAACATCTGACTCTATCAGTCAAGGATCCACCCAAACTCATTTCTTCAGGGTTGAGAAAACCTAAAGTGCTCAGTCTCAGGAGGCACTACTGAGAAAGAATACCACGACGTGATTGGCAGATGCTTCAAACGCTAAAGACAGCATAGTGATGTTCTTCAGAGGACAGTGGAAAGAAGGAACATGGACACAAGAGGTGGGATGTTTGAGGCTGAATGTAACCATTGGCCAATGCATAATAGGTAGTATTAAAGGAGAAAGAGAGCTCCAAGCCTCTTTTGGGTATCAGGAGGTGGTTTTAGGGGTGGTGTCATGTTCTCTGCTACTTTCTTTCCATTGGCTCAGTCCTAACATTTGTGGGGCTCTGGAGAAGTCTGTCATATTTCCACACAGAAAATGTTGACTTAAAACATTGCAGGGTTAGAAATGAAGACATTTCTGTGGCCAGCCTGGGTTTCCTCCAGGGCTCTGTAGCCCACTCCTAGGTGATCCCTGCACTGGTCCCTAAGTCAATGGGATTTAGATGGTCCGAAGTAGGGCCTGGCATTGTGCCTGGCTTGAATGCAGTGCCCAGGCAGCCTTGGAAGGCATATGTCACTTTTCTGGCATTTTCCTAGGCATTTCTAAGCAGAGGGCAAGGAGAACATGCAGGCACCACTTTGGGGGTTTTACCAGATATAGGTTTCCTAAAACCTCGCCCAGGATTCTCCTCTGTACCCTTATCATGTGCTGGTAGGCCACACACTTAGGTTTACAAACTAAGTCCAGCATTCTGTCCCTCTCTTATTAAGAGATTAAAAAGAAGTGTTTTTGTCTGGGAGTTTATACAATGCAAAGGTCTCTTGCCTGGCTAAGGTTTGGCTCAGTGTTTCTTTCACACTTCCAATGGGTCCATTTGGAATGAGCAAGCCATTTCTCATCCCTGTGGGTCTGCAAAGGATCAGACTAGAAGGACCCATAACATTGTCCTGCTTCAAGAGCAAATCTCTTTCTTCAGAGGCAACTCATCAGGTGCACACAGTTCTCAGTGGCTGGGGCTACCGACAGTGCTTATACCACTGTTTGCATTACCAAAAAGCATCAGAACCCTTCCAGCTTCTGGAAACTTCCCTCATGTCCTCTCATCATATGACTCTGTTGACTTCTTCCTATCCCACTTTGTGTCATTTGGACTGACTTTGATTGCATTTGAACTTCACACCAAGGGAGTCATGCTGTGGGCAGACTTTCACGTTTGAATTCATCTATTGCCAGTGATACTCAGCTGTGTTTTTAGTGTCCTCTTAGAGAACAGCACACCCTGTGTTAGACTTGAGAAAACTGTCTTCATGCCTCTTGCTCTTGTGATGACCACTGCTACACAGCTACGTGTAATGGTTCCAACTATAAGCCAAGCCACGTCTTTGCTGGGTGACTGGGTATAATTGTCTTACTCATCCCATCTCCTTATTACAAACTAGTGATGCCACCAGTTACTGCATCTGAAGGGTTTATAGTCAGGATTAAATCAATACTTCATGGACAGAAGACACTGCTGCTTGGCTAATCTAACAGCTAGTCTACATCCTTTTATTGTCTGTCTTTCTAAAGAGGATAAAAGCTGCCCATTGCCTTCCTAGTCTTCTGAGCTGCTAATGGTTATCAGTGTATTCCAGTGCTGGTTGATGAAATAGATAGAACAGAGGCTAAAGGATTGCTAGAAAATTCTCTGCCTCCTTATAAAAGGAATATGCAAGTAGGGGCAATGCTCTTGTCTGCTATTGAATTTTCTTTATTCTTGTCTTTAATGTAGATATGGTATCTGGCACAGAGGTAGACATCTTGTGAAAGTCAAGAGTTAAAGTCAACCAAGTAGGAGTTATATAAGTGAAGAAAAGAGGTTTCCTTCCTTAAAGACACTACTGAACTGTCAAGCCAGACCTGAGATGACTGTCTCTATATTTCTTGTTAATTAAAAATACATAGCTTAGACTTTTTGTTAAAGAAAGATATACAGCTTGAGAATGAAGGCACTGTTGGTTAGAGTTTCTACTGTGTGTACTGAAACCAGTAGACCATTATAAAATGCTTTTCAAAATACCTGGCACCAACTAAGAGCTCATTAAACATTAAACTATTATGTTGACACCTGTGACTGGAACCTGGGTCCAAACGCTTCCACTCCTTTAATCTTGTAATGACTTTCAGGAACTGCCTTTTAGGAACTAACTGAGGGAGCTGTCTTTTCCCTGTGGCTCAGCTGTGTGCCTCCAGGGTGATGTGCTCCCCATGCCCTTCAACAAAGCAAGGAGTGGCTGTACACCCATGTGTTCAGGAGGTGCTGTCTGGGCAGAAGCCTGATACAGTGCAAGCTGTCCCCACATATCCAAGAGACATATCAGAAGGAGAGAAGGAAAGGAAAGACATAGAGAAAAAGAGAGAGAAGAAAAGACAAAATTAAATGTGACCTGCACCACTTTTCCTTATTAAAACATCCAGAAACTTAAAAGGCACTTTTCAAAGAGTCTTGATACATATATCCCGCCAGGAAATAGCACCCCCCAATAGCCTGAGGCCCCACACCTTGTCATTTTTAGTCTGGTTGGCCTATCTTTATCAAGGCAGTGAGGCGCACGCTAGAACACCCTCAGCGGAATGGCACTTCCGTTCATTTGTTGTCACAGTGACCAAATGCCGACAAGAAGCCGCTTGAGAGAGGAGTTGTTTGCTGTGGCCCAGGGTGCGGGGGCTCAGCCCATCATGGCAGGCAAGGCAGGCACGGAGGGGTGTGCCGAATGCATGGTGCTGCAAGCAGAGATAAGTCCTGGTGCTTAGTTCAATTTTTTTTTTCTTTCTCTTCTTCTATTTGATCTGGTACCCCAGCCCATGAGTGCTATCCACATCCCAAGTGGGTCTTTCTGCCCTCAATTAAGCCTCTCTAGAAATGCTCTCTCATTTCCCACAAAGGTGTGCGTCACTAATGTCCTTGTCACTTCTCAAGGCAATCAAAGTTGACAGTCAAAATTCGCCACGGCATCAATTGCAAATTGTAAGCATCATTTAGCAGATTACCTTTGTCTTGTCTAATTCAGCAAAGATGTTTGGAGTGCCTGCAGGGTACCCAGGTGTCAAAGCAATATGAAGGAGGACACTGAGAGAGACAGACAGACAGACAGAGACAGAGACAGGGACTGCTCACATCCAAGAAGTCTTTCCACTGACTGCTACAGTTCAACTCTCTTTTCCGTCCTGTATGTCAATGTTTAATATCTCCCCTTGGCCTTGCTGTGTGCAAACCCCTCTGCCATTAGAACAGACAGCTTTGCTTTACATACAGTGCCTATTTGCCAAATACACTGTAGACTCGGGTAGGCAAGCAGGTTAAATCATTTAGAAAAGGGACAAATGAAACACTAAGAAAAGATATTCATTTATTATTATTATTATTATTATTATTATTTAGACAGGGTCTCACTTTGCTTGAAACAATGTAGACCAGGCCAGCCTTGAACTCACAAAGAAACCTGCCTGGTTCTATCTCTCGAGAGCATTATGATGTCACCCTTTAGTTTTCTTCCTGCCTCATGAACTGTGAACTGTCTCCTGAGCTCCAGGCCTTAAGAGAGCATCAGGCTGCTGAGCTTAGAACCTGAAGAACTTAGCCTCTAAAGACATCTCCATGAGAACCAGGCTTGTCATGGGCTTGCGTGTTCCAGGCTCGAAGTATAGAGACAGCATTTGGAGAGTGGAAGCCCGTCTCCCCCCATGCACAAGCCTGTGTGAACCTCAGGCTAGAGCTCCTGGGAAAGCTGATTTTCCTCATAAAGACTCAGCTCTCCCCTAATTATTAACCATCTTTCTGACCAGGGATCTTCAACACTGAACTTGTTTGATGACAGCCAGCTTCCTCCAAAGAAGGAGGTGATGGTGGGAGGTCAGAGGCTGCGGACGGAACCACAGCACAGAACACAACCCAATTTGTCACCAGGGATCCAGGAGAGGCCTTGTGCTTTATGTCCCCTCCTCCCCCAACCACAAAATCTCCCTATGTCCTTACAGGTTGTCACAGGTGTGTAGGCCACCCTAAGGGAGCAAGAAGCAGGCTACCAAAGAAAGCAGGAACCATTCTGTCCCTGGATAAGGAATAGAAGCCCGGTCATCACCAGGCTACAAAAATGTGTGCGTGCCTACAACTTGCGCAAAGTTTTGACAGGCAGAAAACCGAAGTGAGACAAATCTTACTTCCAATTGTGCTATGCTTTCACTGTGCCTCCTCAAGTCCTTGTGCTCGAAAACTAACCCCAGGCACAGCAGTGTTGGGAGGTGGGGCCTTTGATGTTGCTATTTCAGGGGCAGGTCAGTGATGGTGGGAGCGGGTTTGGGGTGAATAAATGAGTTTGGCTGTGTTCCCATCACGATCCCGCTAGCATGTACCTGCACATGTATGCAGATGCGTGCATGCACTCATGCTCTATTACCCCCCCCTCCACTATGGGGGAGACCCTCCTTCAGACACCAGCTTCTTCCCTGTGGCCTCTCCAGCCTCCTGAAACGAAGCACTGACTCTTTATAAATGACCCAGGCTGTGCTGCTCTGTTGGAGTGGCACAAAGCAGACAGAGATAAGGTGTTGTTAAAACAGCCCATTAACATTGTAGGGGCGAGCCCCCTCTGAGAGACGTCGCCCACAATGAAGTAAATCAGCTGCGATCAATAGGCAAGATCATGCTTTATGTAAGAGACGCTGCGGGTAATGAATTTTCATCAAATACTTGAAGTGACGAGGGAAATGGGCTGCTTGAAGAAACTCTGTGACAAATTCTCATTTAATGTGGTTAATTACCTCCCAATTTGTTACCTGTGGCAGAAGCGTTCAGATTTTTAATTTCCCGAAAATCCCCGCCTCTCTTCTGCCTTTGTTACCTAACACACTCATGATTCTGGAAAGATACCAGCTCCTTCCTCAGAGTTGCCATTTCTGCTTAAAATGACTTTAGTCAGTTGCTACTTGGACACACACACCACACAAACTACATCTTGTGTGCTACGTGTGTGTGTGCATGCGAATGTGGGTATACACATGTGTGGGGCACATGCTAGAAGTCAACTTTAGTTATCATTCCTCAGGAGATGAACTGACGGGTCTTGTTGAGACAGGGTCACTCACTGAATCTGGGGCTTGCCCATTAGCCAAGGCTATAGCTGGCCAGTCAGCTCCAAATATCTCCCTCCTGAACTCGGGAGTTAAAAGCACATGCCAGCACAGCCAGCATGTTTAGGTAGGTCCTAGGTACTGAAGGGATGGCTTCATGATTCTCATAGACATGCACCACGCCTAAGCCTCCCATGCTCCACCTTGTTAACCAGCCCCCAACGGCTGCCACTTCAAGTGTCTCTCAAGGGCTCCTCTGCTCATGTAAACCTTAGCATTGTCAGCTGGGAGGTGTCGCTGCACTGCTGTTGGAGCACAGCACACACTGGTGAAAATCCTTGGAAGCCACCACAGCGTTACTCTGCATCGGTGGCTGACACACGCTGTTCCATATATCAGTCTGGAAGTAAGTGCAGATTCTGGCAAAAGAAATTCTAACTATACCCAAAGCAAAATTGTTCTTTGCATTGAGCTATGAACAGAGCCAATTTTTACACAGCTTCCAAAAACTTTCCCAAATTAGCTCCTTTTGCCAGAATCTGCATAGGGAAAAAACAAAAACAAAAACAAATGAACCAAAAACCAAAATAAAACCAACTGCCTGTACTCTGTCTTCTGCACCGTGGCTCATCATGCGTTCTCATGCTCCCTCTGGCATGGCTGGGACTAAGGGGGGGGGGTTTGGCACACAACAATTCACGTGTGATATGAGGCAGGGCTTCACATAAATCTGGGGTGGCTTAATGTGGAAAGTGATTCCCGGTCTAAATACCCAGCCTGTGCTCCCCGGGTTCACCAGGGTTCTGTGTGATACCCATCCCGGATTCCCTGAGCTCCTCTCATTTCAGCCATCATCCTTGCCCTCTGTTCAAGTTCAAATCCCAAGCTAAATAGGCAAAGCTGGGGTGTGCATCCAGGGGTATGTGACTTCCTCAGGTCTTTAGTGAAGAGGATCCTATTTCTAGAGATAGGGAGTTAGTAAGAGAAATCCTCTGCACTAGGATGAAATAAATCAATATCCTACTCTCCCTCCCTTCCTTTCTCCTCCCCCCCCTAAAGTTTTCATCAGAAAGGAAGGAATATTTGGCCCCAGCTCAACCTCATATCGGCACTCAGAAGGAAATGAGAGCCTCCTTCTTTAAGGCCGTGGGGTAGTCGCTCACAGGGCATCTGGCGGGGACTCTGATAGCCAGACTATCAACATGTTCAGAGGTTGTTTCGGCACAACAGATCCCATTTCATGCTAAAAGTACTTCCTAATCCTTAGGCAGGCCTTTGCAGGCTGCAGCAGGAGCACTGTGGCTGGGTACAGTTGAGGCTGTAATTGCATTCACAGATCTTCATCCAGAAAAATCTACCCTTTTTCTAAATCCTTATCAAATAATGATGTATAGGAAAGCCAAAATTATTCTTTGCAAGATCAGAAATAGCATTTCTATTTGCTGTGTAATTGAATCAAGAGTACTTCAGTTTTGGCTCCTATCTCTTAAACCCACTCTTTGCCTCTCTATCCAAGCAAGGAAATAGCAAAGTACATAAGACAGGAACAAGAACACACTTCCTTAAGGATGCGGAGGAGGTTGTTTCTCCCTTGATGTATGGAATGTGCCTGGTACTAATTTGGTTTCTGTTTCACTGTAATAAAGCAATACTCAGCCTAGGTGAGGATGACTGAGTGAGACAATGAGAAGAGAATTCTCTGAAACGATAATGAGCAAGACTCACCCTCCAGCCTCATTCTTAAGGGAGCCCATGTCCTGCCATGCCAGCTGCACACAGGGCATTTCTTCTTGGACGGAATGTTATCACCAAATTCTATGGGACCCTGGTGTTAAGGTCGAAGTCCGGCATTTTCAGATAGCCTTTTCTCAGCCAGGTTCCCTCTCTCCCTGATCTAGGAGGGTCACATAGCCCTCACAGAGATTACAAGCCCAACCCTTTTCTGATAAGAAACCCATTCACTGAGACTTATGGGCAACCTTTGGGCAGAGTGCAGGGAATCTTAGGAAAGAAGTGGGAAACAGTAAGATCTGGAGAGGACAGGAACTCCACAAGGAGAGCAACAGAACCAAAAAATCTGAGCACAGGGGTCTTTCCTGAGACTGCTATTCCAACCAAGGACTATGCATGGAGATAACCTAAGACCCCTGCACAGATGTAGCCCATGGTAGTTCAGAATCCAAGTGGGTTCCATTGTAATATGAACAGGTACTGTCTCTGACATGAACTGATTGGCCTGCTCTTTAATTACCTCCCCCTGAGGGGGAAGCAGGATTACTAGGCCACAGAAGAAGACAATGCAGCCACTCCTGATGAGACCTAATTGACCAAGATCAGAAGGAAGGAAAAGAAGTCCTCCCCTATCAGTGGACTTGGGGAGGGGCATGCATGCAGAGGGTGGAGGAAGTGAGGGATTGGGACGGAAGGAGGGAGAGAACCACAGGGGGGATACAAAGTGAATAAAGTGTAATTAATAAAGAAGAAGAAGAAGAAGAAAAAGAAACCCATTCAGCAAGCACCTAGGGACTCCTGGAAACACCAACCCTATGAGATGTCTTGGTGTCTTGGCTTTCAACCAATCACCTTTAACAATACCTGGAGTTCTTCCCTCATAGGATAATTAAGCACTGCTTTCCCCTCTTATGATAGGACTGTATTACCATATGCAAATCAAGTATCCCGGGCATCTCTAGCCCCAGCATACTAAAAACATTCCCCCTCAAAAACCTTCCCACGCCCAAAGTTTGTAAGTCCCCATTTCACATGAAATAAATGGGCCAACGTCATCAATTGCCATGACTGGCTGAGACTCATCATTTACTCTGGAGAAGAAAGGGCTCCCCTTCTCCCCAAAGAATTCATCACCGGACCCCTGGGGCTTGGCTGCCCTTCAGTCAGACATGTGCTGCTGGCTACCTTAAGCTTCCACCATTCACTGGCATGTCAGCACGGATTGCTGCTGACATCGTTCTAGTGCCACTCTGCCCACTGCTGTGCCTGTGTGCAGGAGCAAGTGGCTGGCTGTTCTTGAAGCAGCCATTTTGTCCACCCAGACAAAACAGGGATGCTGCCTCCGCCTTTCTTGGTTTTGGAGATCCAAGTAAGCCTCTATGACTGGTTGCTTATGAAGCAGTCACGTCAGGCCAGGTCCTCATTGCTGCCTGTCTCAAGTTTCAGTGCCCTGAGCTCCTTTGACCCAATACTTCACCCTTTTCTGCCCAGAGTTTGCACTTCTGATTGGGTCTGAGCTTTCCCAGGGAGTACTCAACAAAGCCCAGGCTCCCACCACCGGATGCAGAACAACAAAATGTCAGCTGTGTATCTCCCTACTAACCAACCTCCAAAACAAGTTTTCTAAATGATCCTTGATTCTGCCAATAGCTCCAGCCAGCTTCTAGTTTTTGTTTTTTAATATATTCTGTCAAACCCAATATTCACATTTTTTTCAACTGAAAAAATTCAACCAGGCCCTCCCATTATATTGTGCTGAGTGTTGGGAATATAATAACCAAGAATCATTGCCTTCACAGACCTTCAGAGTCAGTGGTGTGGCCACTCACTAAGCATTGGGCTTATAATGCAGTGTAATTGGTGGCGGCCCGATGGAGGGGAGTTGTGGTGTCCAGGCACATTGGAGGGAGCTTCGGGAAAATGCTGGACAGAGTCTAGAGTATTTTCTTGAAGAGGTGGCCTTGTAGAAGTGAGGTTGAGAACAGGGGGCCAAGGAGAGGACAGTGAGCACTTCCCAACAAAAAGAGCACCGCAGCCCTAGAAATGTGAGAGTACGAAGCCCTTATGTTTGGCACCTAAAATGCAAATGAGGAGTAGGACAAGGTTGGAAGGGCCAGACCATCATGGAGGAGCTTTGAGTGAAGGGTTATGTGGTCATGCTTCTGAAAGATCACTCTGGTGAGAGGAGAGATGTGACTGGAGAACAGAATGACTGGAGGGTAGCATCTTGGAAATGAAGAAAGCAATCAGGGCCCTTAGGCTATGGCAGTAATGAGAGAGAGAGAGAGAGAGAGAGAGAGAGAGAGAGACAGAGAGAGAGAAGTCAATATTCTCAGCATCATGCTTAAGCTTGGCTTCCTTGGTGACATTTTCAGTAGCCATGACATAGCTCAGTCAAGTAAATGTTGGAGGACAGCAGGGAACTATGAACCTGTGCAGTCAAAGTGATCCATTCAAACCTCAACTCAGTTCTTCTTTAGCTCTTGAGACCACAGTCATGTTGAATCTCTTGGTTCCTTTGTTTCCTCAACTGTGAAACATGGATAGCAACTCTCCGGGTTCTGTTATGAATATGATAGCTAATATGCACAATGACAGGCACACCAGAAGCACCCGCTGCTTATTGCAGTTACTTATTTGTAGTAGATGTATTGGGAATTATATTGTCATTCTTTTTTTTTTTTTCATATCGCATCCCATCTTTTCCAGTCAGCCCCATCCTAAATATGTTTCCCATGTCATTCATCCTCTGCCAAATTCTACTCCGCACTCAGCTTTCTGGTTAATATTCAAGACACCTCTCACAAGGGCACTCTACTTTCTTGTAGTTTCCCGATTAAATTCAAACCCCAAGTCTATCATTCAGAGGCCTTCCTTGACTCCTCTTACTTGCTCTTTCCTTAGCTTGCCTCCCGTATATCTTTTTGGTCTTCAATAATTCAGATTGTCAAAATTTTATGCCCAGTCTGTGTTGGCTTGTGATTTTTATCTTATTCATTTCTACAGGAGTGGTCTTGGACAGTGTGTCTATTGAATAGATTGTCCATATGAGATTCTTCACGCCCCTTCACAGCCTCACCCTGCATGCCCAGCCTGTGCTCAGGAAACCACTATTCTATCATCAGGAAACAATTGACCTTGTGAGGTCATCTTCCCAGTGGTGCTGTACCCCTAGTATTTCTGCCCTGCAAGTGACCATCTATATACATTATCTACATTTTTGTTGATTAGTTACTATTGAGGTGGTCTAAAATGGTTTAAGTACATGGTACTCAGTTGTCATGAACAAACTAAGCCATTCAGTCTTGTTGCAGAATAAATAATGCAGAAAATTGTCCTGGGAGGACACGCTACGTTGATTAGATGACTAGAGTCCTCTGAACTTTATGATGACAGATGACAAGTGTCCTCCAGTGACTTGATAATGTCCAGTACTGAATCGGTGTTCTTTTAGCATCAGCGGTTTAATTCTGGCTTTCAGGATATACTAGCATCTCTTGAAATGAGCAGTAATTATGTTTGAAGACCTTGTTTCATCAGGGTTTCAAGAGGAAAAGACCCTTCAAAATGGAGGAAGACTGTTTTCTCTTCTCTTTCTTTGACTATTTCTTCTCTTCCACATAGCAGACAAATCCCTGCTTCTTATCTTTCTAGTACTCTGTCTTCTGCCTAAATACCTCCCTGTGTTTCTTCTGCCACTTGAGCAAGGACTGAGCCTAGGTCCTTTTGACTTCCTTGATAGTTTTCTCCTTTAAGATTCTATGACTATTCTTTATACTTTTATCTTTTGTATGTATGTATGTATGTATGTGTGTGAGCATGCATGCTGGTGTACATGTGTCTATGTGCAGTAGTAGGGGTTAAAGGTCAACTTTAGTTGTCTTTCCTCAGGAGCTATCTGTCTTATTTTTTAATTAAATTGTTATTTTTTAATATTAATTACAGTTTATTCGTTTTGTATGCCAGCTGTAGCCCCCTCCCTTAGTCCCTCCCAATCTCACCTCCCTCATCTCCTCTCATGCCCCTCTCCAAGTCCACTGATAGGGGAGATCCTTTTCCCCTTCCATCTGACCCTAGCTTATCAGGTTTCATCAGGACCGACTTCTTTGTCCATCTTATTTTTTGAAGTAGGTTCCCCCTTTCACTCACCTGGAGCTTATAGATCCATTCAGGTTGTCTGGCCAGAGAAGACATCACCCTACACCTCTCTAGCACTGGGACTGCAAATATATGATTTTTTTTTTTAATTTTAGATGACTGAGGATTGAACTCAGGTCCTCAAAGTTTACATGCTGGTGGCTTCTCCCCAGCCCTTACTTATCTTTGTGAAATACAATTGATACACAATACTGTGTATTTTAAATGGATGACTTCATACTTGTAAACCCTTATGAGCCATCACCTCAATGAAGACATTTCACGGGCCCACTGTTCCCCAAAGTTTCCTTGTGCCCCTTTCATTAAGCCCATTGGAAGTTGTATCCAAACTCACTGCCTCTGTGAGTTTAGTCATTGCCCTCTATTTTTATTTTAAAAACATCCCAACCCTTGTGGTAAGACACATTTCTAATGAATGCATAAATGCTGTTTATGTATTGTTTTCAAACCAGACATTCTAAGCCTTTTCTTGTCATGTGGTCTGATTCCTACCCCTTTCCTCATCACATCATTGCTTACCTCCACCTTCTTATACCTTATTTACTATGGTTACTTTTATGTTTTTTACTGTCGACTTTATCATCTGTACCACTTCTGGAACAGACTCAGTCAATTGGCTTTTCTTTTCCCTATGACTCCCATCTTACTGCTTATTCAAGTGTCTGACAGTTTTTTATTAGGCAGTAGGCATTTTTGTTATCTATGCTGTTGGGCTATTTATTTACTTATTTGTATACCTTTTCGCTTTCACTGTTTTGAACCTTGTTTGGGGACATGGATTAAATTACTTGGAAAATTTTTATCATTTTATCTTGTATGTAAGCTCTATGCTGTGGGGACCACAACAGTCTTTATTAAATTTAGCCTTTCTGCTAATAACCCAATATCCCATGTATCAGAAGGGTTTCCCCTGCCTTATGCGTACATGGGTTATTTTCAGTCTTGTATCAATGTCAGGAATCAATGTGTCAACTCATTTCTAATGATTCTGTATTGAGCTTCAAGAATTCTGTGCAAAAATGTGTACCGAAAATGCAGGTTTAGATCTAATGCTCTGTCTCAAGACACATCTGTCCTTCCTAAACTCCTCAACACTGATTATTGAAATCAAGAATACTGTTTGGTCTTGCCGGTATTCCTGTCTAGGTAGCAGTGTGTGTGTGTGTGTGTGTGTGTGTGTGTGTGTGTGTGTGTTTAGTGTACGTGTATTCATGTGTAATGTCTCTGTGTGTGATTCAGGTGTGTGTATGAAGTGGAAACCTGAGATATTAGCTTTAATAACCTGCAACAGTTCAATGATGATTCAAACAGCCCTTAGGTCCATGAAGCATGCCTCTGGAGATGTGACAACACTTGTTTATGGCTGGCATCTGAGGTAGAAGGTAGTCTTGTGTGGCTGAGCTCTTGAGACTTGTGGGACCTGATACTTCTTCCAAGGAGATGGTGTCAGAACTGAACTGGGTGGAATTCAGTGGGGATGCTCAGCTGGTACCCATTAGCTCCCGAGGAAGATTAGTTGCTGGCAGAGTGGGGTGGAGAAACTCCCATACATCCTTGTGAGCATTATACTGAGCAATAAGGGAGAATAGAAAAACACTTTGTTCTCCCCTCTATACTCAGACCTTTCGAAAGACAACCTGTTAATAGGACATCGAAGGTTTTAACACCTCATCCCTGTCTCCAAAGCCAAGAGTGGTGGTTTGAATGGGAACAGTCCCCATAGGCTCATGTTTGCTTCCCAGTTGGTAGAAATGCTTGGGAAGGATTAGAAGGCTTGGCTTTGTTGGAGGAAATGTATCACTGGGGATGGGCTTTGAGGTTTCAAAAGCCTACATCAGGCCCAGTCTGTTTCTCTCTGCCTGCTGCCTGCAGATTAGGATAAAAGTTTTTAGCTACTGTCGTACCTGCCATAATGGTCCTGGGTTATCTCTGAAACTGTAAGCAAGCCTCCAACTAAATACTTTCCTTTATAAGTTGGTTTGGTCCTGGTTTCTCATCATAGCAATAGAACAGTAACTAAGCCACCAAGCTCAAAACAGTCCTCCAGCATCGAAGACCTTTTCCTTGTGACTTTAGGTTAGTCTACATTTATAAGCTTACCTGTTATCTTCCTTGCATACCAAACTGAACTTTAAGCCTCTCTTGAAGTTCCTTGAAACTCAGGTTAGCCTGCTTACAGCCAGACACCTCAGCTTTGAGAAGCACCGTGTAGGCCATCTCCTCCATGTTACTTTGTTTTTGTTTTTCAAATCAGGAGTCACAGCCATATGGTTTTGTTTAAAGCAGGCTCTGGTAAATAGTAGGCCCATAGGAAGTATTTAATTAGTGATCAAATGACTTTTGTTCTTTATAGGATTTTATGTTTGTCAGAAAACATTTGATAGCACTCTTATCATTCTGATTAGATGCACCAGTTAGCGCATTCATTCAACAAGAACTGAGCAAGCATCCATGCTGTGCAAGCTTCCATGCTACTGAGTTATTTAATAGACTCCTTTGCAGCTCACATACCAAGCCATTGGTCATTCCATTGTGTTCATGTATAAATGCATACCTGACCAGTTGCCCATAGTTGCTTTACATTGTATATGTGCACATCTCTTCCACAGACATACAGACGTGTCCATTGTGTACTTGGTACGTATCTTCCATAACTGTGTTACTGTCTCACTATAAGCAGTTTTGCCTAATGTGAACATGGCCATCATCCGCCCAGTCATCTCTCCCACAGTAATGTAAATGTGTATTTGGCAGCTCAGCCATAGTTGAATGTGCCCTGTATCCTGTACACTTAAACATTTCTCCCCCAAGCAAAAACATACATACTATGATCTTGGCCATTTATTTCACCACTGGGTAAATGTGTCTGGTGTCTACACAGCCATCTCTCCTATCATGAAAGCTTTCAAGGAACCAAGCATCCCGATTACACCCAAAGGGTCTATAGCCTCAGGTGACATACAGGAAATAGAACAAAAATAGGTTCTACTCTGAGTTACAGATACTGCACAAACAAACAAGAAGTGGAAGGACATTCCAAACATCTGCTTATATTTTGAATAATAGAAAGGAAGACTAAGATCATTTATTATCCCCAGAAGAGGCTGGCTCATTTCTTTGGACTTTAATCCTTTTCAAAACAGAAAATAATTCTGTGTTCAGTGAGCAACAGTCAAAAAGCACCACAGACTCTGTCAAGATTAGTTTCCTCAAGAACTAATCAAAGAGAGTTTGCAGCAGACTTTACAAGTTCTCAGTTTCACCCGGTGACATCAACACAACTTGTATTAGCTAGTAATAATTTCAAATACTTCCTCTTTTATAAGAAAACATATCCAATGTACCTGCTATTTCAAATTCAAAAGGAGTCTTTCAAATGATTTCACATTATGAAATCATTGAATGCCACTTACAACAGAGTTTGGCTTACCCTCTCTTTCCTTAAAGTAAGTACTATCTATAGCAAGGAGCACTAAAGCATTCAATATAACCTTAAAAAAAACAGTTATTGAGGTTTATAATTATTTCAAATTATAATTATGTTATGAGAGTATTGTTCCTTTCTCCTAAAAAACTCACAGCCCCAACCTACAATAGAGGGAGCCTCATGGTCATCCCTAGATGCTGAGTTCCTCTTCTCTGACCACAGCTGGTGAATGGGGTAGACCTCACCCAAGTTGGGCCGATTATATTTCTTCTTTCAAGGAACTGTGCTGGGGATTGAAGCCTGGAGAGTCTGTCACGATTCGTATTTACATTTTTTGCAGAAAGAAGAAAAGAAAATTAACGTGTGGCTGGAAAAGAATGAAGCAGGTGGGAAAGGGAAGCGCAACCGGGCAGGGCACGTAGTGAGCAGTGAGCATAGAGGTCTTTCTCAGGAGAGTCTTAAAGGACTGAACCATCCTAAGTATTTACATTCAGGGCACTGGAGATGGAAGTGACGAGAGCTGAACGGACGTGGCACAGCAGTGGCATGACGGAGACCACAGCCCCCCCCCCGCCCTTTTTCTGTTTGCAGGTGTTTTGGCAGAGGCGCAATTCTTCCACCAAGTCTGTCTCCCTTGGCTGGACACTTTCAGAGGTTTCGGTTACCCACAATCTCAAGTCACTTACAGCTGCTCTGCCCCTTTCACTCCGGGCTACGCGTGCACCTGTATGTGTGTGCAACACATACACATACACACACGCACACACGTATGCACACACATGCAGAGGAACAAATAGCCGTTGACACTGGGCTTCCTAGGTAGCCATATGCTCACATCCCCCCTTTCACTCTCTTCCTCTGCTCTTCCTGTCAGCTTCCCACACACATGTATGCTCATCTTGCACCTGCGGGTTTCATGCAAATGAGCGACTTGTTTGTGAAAATGTAGAGCTAATAAGGGTTTAGGGGAAGATGTTCAGGACTTTATTTAATTGGTAAGCCTGGTTAAATTATGAGGGGGTGCTTTATTGTGCGCCGCTGTTCACAATATCTACAATTAATGCTTTTAGCGTAATTAGGCAGTTAGAACATTATCTAGAAAAAGAACTAAATCTGTATGTTGTCTTTCAAACTGCAAAAGAAACTTTTCAAAACCACTGGGAAAGGTGAAACCTAGCCAAATCCATTTTTTTTTAAACCAGGAAAGTATTTTTGGCAGGATTTGCTGGCATCCAAACACACATAAATCTTAAAATGGGTTATTATGCATTGCAGGTTCTATGCGTTGTAAAAATGCCATCTTTCAAGCATTCTTGTTATTAAAAAAGAGGCAAAAAAACACAAAAGATGGTTTTCTCGGGTCTATTCTTTGTGGGTTTTGGCCCTTGCTGAATTATATGAGATGACCTGTTGTGCTTCGTTTAGACAGAGGGGGGTGAAATTCACACAGTGGTTCTGAGCCTCAGGAACATTGATTTTGACCTTGGATAAAGTCACCTTGCTTTTCTCTTCCACAGCCTTAGTCTCTTCAGCTGTAAGAGGGGATAACAACTGTACCTCCCTCCCAGGATTGTGTGGAGGATGAAAAAGACAACTCACTGTTGGCAATGGCTGTCTATCATGGGCCAAGTAGCTGTGTTGGTGAGTGTGCCCCACTGTCTTCTGAAGCTGAGCCACTTCTGTAGCTACTCACATGGCCAATGAAGCGTGTTACAATGGCACAAGGACACCACCATAGTACTGCTAATTCTTCAGGGGAAAGAGGCTGGATTGCTCACCGCTTGCTACTGAAGTAGCAGCCTCCCTCCATCATAAGCTTAAAAGCCACCCTATAGTAGAGACAAACTAGGTTCAATCCTGTTTATGATTAAACCTCTGTCTCTCAAGGACTGAGCTATGCCCTCCTTCTAACCTTAACTCCATATGGTTCTGTTCATGTTCCAGGAATGGCAATCATGACTTTGTTTTAAAATGTTTTTTTTTTAATAACCATTTTGCAACCCTACCTTTGTTTCAAAAGGTTATATGACCACTGATGACTACCTTGCTGTTCCTACTTTGCAACCATGTGTTTGTTTCAGGAGAGACTAACCTATTTTGACTGCCAAATAAATCCCCCTTTTGGAAACATTTTACCCTGAGATCTGTAGAAGAAATGTCTTCCTCACATCCAACGATGACCTCTTGAACCCTGCCTTAGGGGGAGGCAGCTTCTATGCATGAATTAAAAAGCTTGTTTTAATTAATTGCTTGCTTTAATTCATTTGGCCATGTTGATTTGGCCCAGTGGTCTTTCTCCTCTCATCTTTGGGATTAACATTTGGAGGACCCAGCAAAATCAAGACCCCAATCCAAAATCATAGATTCATAGATTTCTTCCCACTAGCCCTCTGGGACTGAGGCACCTAGCAGGTGAACACCTTGGAAACATGCCAAGCCCTGGAGGCATGCCTTCCGTTCATCAGATTGCTTGCTCGAAAAGGAAACTCTTAAACTATAGTCCCAGAATCTGTATCTTGTAGACAGACGGCAGTTCCCATCCTTGTAATTTCAAGGCTATCTTGAATTATGTACTACTACTGGATGGTAAGAAATGATGTAGGTTGCCCAGATCCTTGGCAACAGGACTTTCCTGCTTATCTTGGACTCTTTTTGAAGGCAAGGATACAGATGAAGAACCTGACTCTCTATCAGAATTCAGAGGACAGTGCCTTTATCCCTGAACTATACTTTTTAAAGTTTCTCTCTCTGTGTTTTTGTCTCTTTTTTAATTTGCCTCTTTCTCTCATTCCTTTCTCTGTTGTTCTTGGTTGTTTTCAAGATTCTGAACCCTTTATGGAGGAAACAGAAGAACATTGAAAACCTATTTGTATTTTAATAGGGGGAAATGTGACATTCTTCAACACGTTCTTTAGCATTGCCTAGATGACACAAGTGTGGTACTTTGAAGGAAAATGGCCTCCATAGGCCCATAGGGAGTGGCACTATTAGGAGGAGTGGCCTTGGAGTAGGTGTGGCTTTGTTGGAGGAGGAGTATGAGTAGGGGGTGGGCTTTGAGGCCTCAGAAACTCAAACCACTTCACTTCCTGCTGCCTGCAGGTCCAGATGTAAAACTCTCAGCTCCTTCTCCAGTATCATGTCTGCCTACACACTGTGGTGCTTCCTACCATGATGGAAATGGACTAATCCTGGAAAACTGTATGCTAGCATTTTCTTTCATAAAAGTTTTTGTGGTCATGGTGCCTCTTCAAAGCAATAAAACCCTAAGGCAGAAAGTTTAATATTTTTAAAATTTCAAGTTTATGATCCATACAGTGTAGGTTTATGAAACCAATTATTGATTAAAAAACAGACATTGAGATTCAAAGAAACAAAAATATTAAACAAGGCTCATAAAAGCAACATGGAGGTGGGAAGTGATAATTTTAAGTACCTAAAATAGGATGTAATTATAGAGAATACATTCTTACATTGTGTTGCTTACTCTTCAGGACAACACTGTGCAGTACTGTTAAATAGAAACTGCCTCCAAATTGCAACTACCTCCAACTCTCTGCCTTTGGGGGTAGGAGAGAGGCTCTTCCCAATTCAGGAAATACAGGTAACTTACACATCTCAGAAATAATCCCAAATTTGATTATTGAAGCTATTGAAACATAACAACATCCCCAAGGCCCCTCTCCAAGGTTACATAAGTAGTAACAGCTTCTGGCAAGAGACCCTCTGACCTTTCCAGCTGCCTACAAAACATGTAACGGGTAGTCCAAGGGAGGCAGCTCTCATGAGCTGTCGCCCCGGCTGGGGTGTGCTTTTCAGTGACACAGCTGACTCTGAGTCATCGCTGCTTCTGTACATACTCTGCAAGCAACCCTGTACTTCCATAAGCAAACCCAATAAACCTGTTGGTTAAACGCGTTGGACTTAGATTCTTTGGTCTGTTGTCAGCGCTCTCTGTCTGGGATGAGTCATCATTCATTTGAGTTGCTCCTCAGAAAAAGCCACAAAACAGGTATGATGCTCTTATTATCTACAGGTGAGGAGATGAGGTCACAAGGACTAAAACGCATATGGCAGCAGAATCCAATGGTTTCAGCTGTAATTGCGTTGAAGCTCGTGCTTGTAGCCACTGAGCCACCGGCCAGCTGTCCTTGAGTCCTTGTCCCTAAATTGTCAGTTTTCATTTTGTCTGTGTCTGGATCCAGGAGGGAATCATCTAGAATACACAGTTGAAGATTTAACATTTCAAATAAAAGGAATCAGAGAATGTAGTTATTCTTAGGTGGAGCCTTTGCTGCTTTCTTGGGGCCTCTGCAGATCAAGGGAGGAGGTAGGGGACTACGGTACTCTATATTAACTGGAAAACTTTTACAAGGATGTTAAATAGACGACAAGTCTCTCAGAGATAACTCTGCCTCCTGAGAAGCTCAATACAGAATGGCAGGGATCAGAGTTCTACTGGGGAATGACTCTCAGTGGCAGACTTTCTGAGAATATTTAGGTTCATCTGTGAGTGTGTGAAAGGCTACCATTTTGGAAACTTTTAAACTTAGATTTGTGTTTCTTTCTGAAGTTACCTTCTTGCTAGGCCATGTATAAATACATATCTCAATGCTGAATGGAGAAGTTTCTAAATCCAGTGAATGAATATGGTTGAATGGAAAAGTGTTGTCACAGCTTTTTTTTTTTTTTTTTTTTTTACATTGTTAAGAGGAAAATTAAATCCATCCAATGCTTAATGCAAAAACCAGGGACTCCCCAGGAGCAGAACAAGGCCTTGCAGATGCTTGAGTGATTGCTCTCTCTGCCTGTGGTAGGCCACACGGAGCGATCAGGCACGACTCAGGGATTCCTGTTTTCATGTTGGCCCTGCTCAGAGATGGGACATCAATCCATATTATTGCTCACCCTTACACAACCCCCAGAGACAGCATCACTATCAGGGCTGTGACCTCAAGGAACTGTATGGGAATAGAAAAATACCAGCAACATAATACCATCTCACTGTGGCTGTACAAGGTGTCCTAGGGCTCTGGGAGGGGCAGACACCATCCAGCAAAGATGTTGTAATAGCTCAGACTCCACGGAAACCTTGAGGATTTTTCTCCTGGAAAGAAGAATCTAGACTTGTTTGGACGAAGATTAGGATCAGGGGCAAGTATGTTGGAACATCAAGCTAGAGCCTTGTTTACCTCACCATGGAGGAAGGTCTGGAATTACCCACAAAGCAGAACTCATCCCCTCTGAGAAGGAAACCCAAGAGCTGGCCTAGCTGCCCCGGGATGTTTTCCAGTAAGCACTCCTAGTCTAGGAACCAAAACTAGAAAGCACAGTTCTCATATGCGCCTCCATTTGTTATTGAGAGGACGGACAACACCAATGAAATGTTTGTCTTTAACAGCCGGAGACCATTACAGAAAACCACAACCTATTGAAACGCAGAGGTGTGAAGCCCAGTCCCAACTGATGACACATCTATAACACAACTTGTACACCCAGAAGAGGGGTTGGGAAGATTGTGAGAGCCAGAGGAACTGGAGGTTTTGCTCTGAGACTGTGTCTTCTAGAAATGTCAGAGATGCTGCACCCGGGAAGTCACTCCAATAAGACCAATAAGACAACACCAACAGACGTGCTAATATGAAAGGAAGAACACTCAGCAGGTGTCCACCCTATACAAAGGACAGGCACCTAAAGAATGCTCAGAGCAAGAGAGTTGGTTGTCTAATACCAAATGGTCAGCCTTGAAAATAAACATTCAGGTAACATCATTCAGCCTGAGCAAATTGTATTTATATGTTTCAGGTGTATGTGTGCATATACATGTATGTTAGAACAATTAAAGAAAAAGAGGGCATGAATTTGAAAGGGGAATACATCAGAGGGTTTGGAGAGAGCAAAAGGACGGGGAATGGGGATGGTACATTGTAATTAAAAAATAAAAATATAACAAAAAGGAGAGACAAAAGGCTGATAATAAAATATGTTGTATTAGCTGAGACACAGCCTTCGTATGTGGTAGAAATAGGAACAAAGACTACAAAATTCTTTAAAAGACTATTTTAGAATTTATAAGCATAGGCAACTTGCCCTGAAATGCCCAGTACTCAGTTCTGAGATCTCTGTATCCCACTGTTCACTTCAGATGCAAAACCCCAAATCCTGAGGTTGAATGACTTACTTAAGTCAGACAGCTAAGGATTGGAAGCAGAGGGAAGCTCAGAACGGGGCCCCTGGTCCCTGAATGCTGCCTCCTAAGGCTTCATGTGGCCTCTCCCTCCAAGGGTTTATCTCTGGTTCGGGGAAATAGAAGCAAATTACGAAGCTGAGCATTTGGCTCCCGATCAGGTTTTACGTACGATAACACAGAAATTCAGTTTCTGTCCCGATACATGCAGTTGGGTTAGAAGCGGTTGGATATCTGCCAGGGGGGAAGAGAGGGCTCCTAGAAGGAACATGCTCTGTAAATCTGCATAGCAGGAGTCCAGCTGCCAGGCGACTGAACAGCTTCATCACAGTTGGACTTGGATGTCTACTGGATCTAAACCCATTGGAATCAGCGGCAGGAGTGAGAGTTATTCTTTCCCCTGCTCTAGCTTTTCTTCCTACTGCTCGGTGGGAACGCTGGGATCACTTTATAGCAGCTGTGTCCTGCTTAGAAATCACGGTCTGTCATGCCTGAATCTAACTTCGCTAGTGACTGATGTGAGAAGTCTCTGCTCCTAACACCCAGAAGCTCCGAAAACTTGAGAAGAGAGGCAGGGCCACAGTCAGATGGCTCCTTTAGTGTATCCAGGCATGAGCAAGGTTTGGAAACGAATCATCTGGGATGTCTAGTATGGTTGAGGTCTCACAAACCTCTGGGTACTGTTACACTCCCTTTCCCACCAACCCCTGTCCACAGATTGTCACATTTACGTTTAGCCACAGAAAGTGTAACCTCTTCATATGGAGAGACGCTTCCTTTGATCTGAGCTTCACAACCCAGCACAGGGGCTGGACTACATGAGGGTGAAGATGCTGCAATCATTATCTCTGCACCCAGATTGGGCATCTAGCTATGAACTGCCTTGATTTTTCTGAGTGAGCCAAAGACTTTGACACCATCCAAAGGTGCAGCCAGGCTTCTCTGGCCCCTGGGAGGCCCAGAAGCTCAGCTGACAAGTCTCAAGATGAAAGCACAAGTAAACTATCAATTTCTACCATCTCTCGGAAAACAGTGGGAGACAAAGGTCTGGCTGCTGTCTAGGCATTACACTTCATTGTTGCCTGGGGGATGATAGTAAGGTAGAGGAGCAGCTGAAAGAGCTATCAGGTGCTCGACCTTCCCAGGAGGGATTCAGTTTTATCACACCATGCTCTATCCGCTGCCCTTTTCTTTCTTTGAGTTCACTGCTGGGAACAAGAAGGGACAGTCACAAAGCCGTGCCTTCTGGACAGGTGCTTTCAACACACCCTATTCCTCTGGAGACAAGGTTGTTTTTAACAGCCAGATGGACACTTTCACTGTTGTGATGAAATGGGAGACCCTGGGCACCCTCCCTGAATGTCTGTAAAGGCTTTAAAATCTAAAGTCTAGATTATCTGTGATGGTTAAGGTGAGCTATCAAACTGATTGTGTTTAGAAGTTCCTGTAAGGTAACACACACACACACACACACACGAGAGAGAGAGAGAGAGAGAGAGAGAGAGAGAGAGAGAGAGAGAACATCTCTGGGTGGGATGTGTCTTTGAGGAGTCACTAAGAGGCTTTGTTCCTGGGGCTATGATCTAATGAGTGGCCTCCCCTCCCCCATTAGTTGATAACATTATAGTAATTTAGAGAGAGATGCAGGGAGTCAGGATATAGGTGAACTTGGAGGAAGTGGGTCACTGAAGGTTTGTCCTTGGGTGGGGAATGTATCCAACCCTGGCTTCCTTGTGTAGTCATTCTCTCTACATTCTACATCCTGTCTGCTATGAACTAAGCAGTTAGCTTCCGACACGTGTTCCCACTGTCACACTCATGTGACCGGGCACCCATGAACCAAAGTAAAAAACGTCTCCCTTTTAAATTGTTTCTGTCATAGCAACAATAAAAGTAATGGATTGTACTACCTAATGTAGCCAGGAAAGGGTTTAGACACCCCTTTCCCCCAATAAGAATAATAGATGTAATACCTAATGAGGCCAGGAAGGGGTTTTGGATCCCCCAATATGACTGTGTGGTAATTTGAATAAAAATCTTGTATATGTGAATACTTAGGTCCCAATTGGTGGAACTGTTTGGGAAGGACTAGGAGGTGTGGCCTTGCTGAAGGAAATGTGTTACTGGGGATGGACTTCCAGGTTTCAAAATTCCAAGCCCTTCCTAGTTCATGCACCCCCTCTCTCTCTCCCTCTCTTTCTCCCCCTCAGGCGCATAGATCATACGTAAGCTCCAGCTCCAGTGCCATGCCTGCCTGCCTGACGCTATGTTCCCTACCACCACAGACACTGACCCCATTAAATGCTTTCTTTTAAAGTTCCCTTGGTCATGGTGTCTCTTTACAGCCATCAGAAAGTAACTAGGCCAAACTGGCAAGGTTCTGTGATCCAGGAAATTTAGGGAACAGAGCAGGAACAGCAGGGGGACCCCAGTAGTTCTTCCCCACTTGCTCTTCAACTTCAGGAGAAGCCCTAGGTGTGAGCACGCCATGGACACTTTCCCAGTAGCCACTAGCAAGGCATGACTAGTAGACCAAACCTGGCTTCCTGCATGCCAGTCCAGTTTTGTAGGTTCTCTGTCAAGAAAATATTTTAAATTTTAATCATGAACAGCAGCCCACTATTTACTTTTGTCTCTCAAAGCATTTCTTCATTATGGGAAAGAACCACTACTCTCAAAATGACTAGAAATCAAAAAGCCTTTGGATTTTTATTATTTCTAACAACATCATATCATGTACTTCTGTACTTTGGGCAAAATGGAAACAGAATCAATTGATCAAAAGGAAGAATTCCTTCTTATAGATGGATGGAATGGATGAATGAGTGGATAGAAATATGATTATTGGTTATAGAATACACAACATACAGTAGAGTTCAAATTGTCTCTCCTCTGCAGTCAACAAGATGGTGTCAAGGGGTCAAGGCTGATTGTGCCCTTAGTTTCTGTTTAAATTAATGAGAATGCTAGCATGTTTTTTTTTTTCTCCCTCTCACTCCTTATATGCACAGTAACAAATAATCAGGATGAGAAATGTAAAAAAAATATTTGAAGATGACACAGTATATAGGCTCCAGGAAGGGGAAGGGGCTCATCATGGAATATAATAGCCACAGAAAGTTAATAGGGCTCAAAGCAGAATAAATCAACTTCTGCATTTCCTGACCTGTACAAATATCATTATCTCGACCTGATGTTCTTGTAATCTGATTTTCAGATGATACAATGTTCTTTTCTCTTAATTTTGTCTTGAGACAAATGCCTTAATTTTATGTGCCGCAGTAGGGGGAAAGTAAAGTTCAACGTCTAATTTCTTTGATATATTTACAGTTCTTTCCCTCTGCTTTCCAGGAGAGGAAATAGAGGAGCAGAAACAGGATCAAACTCTATAAATAAATTATGGTTGGCCTGCTCTTAAATATCATAAACTGCTGAAAAGAAATGAAGTCATAGCATACATTAATTTTATTGTGAATGTTGGCTAGGAGATGGTGTTAAAATTAAAGGGCTTTGTAAGGATCAAAAAATGAAAGAAGGGAGAAAACCTTCAATATTTCAGGAATAATGAAGCAAGTATTATGTTTTCTGGACAGACAACACAATTCTGTGCTTGCAGCTTTATCAAGTAGCCCATCTAAGCGCTGGGGTGCTGGCGGACAGTCTGTCTGTGCTCTGCTCATGAAAA
Source organism: Psammomys obesus (assembly GCF_907164565.1). NCBI lineage: Eukaryota > Metazoa > Chordata > Mammalia > Rodentia > Muridae > Psammomys > Psammomys obesus. The sequence continues at coordinate 1,585,091 of NW_026585690.1, forward strand.
ACAGCTGCATTCTGCCAAAGACGCTAGCCACCGTTTCACCTCCTCCGTATATCAAAATATTCCCCAGGGAAAAGTCGCAAGTTAAATGACTACAGAACAAGGAGGCCTTACAGGTAGACTCATATTTAGTCAGGGTTTAAGACCTTTTCCGTCCGTCTTCAGAATATTTATGGAATTGGGAGAGTCAGGATATGTTAGCTTATGATTTTTTTTTTTTCTGGAACTTAAGCCATTAAAAAAAAAATACCCAGAAAACTTTGAACTTGAGTTTTCAACAGCTCGGCCTTCATGCCAATGTCAACTTCTTCTGGCTTCCCCCTGACAAGCCCTCTGCACCGACACTTGCCATGATACAATCTGTCTCCCTGCAGACAGAATTCTAAGGTGTCTCCATGGGCCAAAACCTAGAGAAACGGAGCTATCGTGCAGATCATTTTAGGTCAGAATTTGACCCAAGCCCAGAACTTGTTCCATCTAAAGTTATCTCATTACATGAGATGGCTTTGCATAGAAAGCATCACTCCAGAAATAACCCAAATGACAAGCAGATGTGACATTCCACACCAAGAGCAGAGACTAGGCTTGTTAGCTTTGAGAGGCACTCTCCACACGGGTATATTAATGCTGTCCTAGAATGTGGAGGAATATGAAATCTTATTGTTGCTAATCTTTTTGACCTACATTGGCAGGCTCATAGAATCCATGTTTATAAAGTTCTTGCATCTGTGAAACTATTTTCTTTCTTTCTTTCTTTTTTTTTTTTTTTTCTGGAAAGATGATTTCGAGGCCTTTGGCTGACAGAGAACTGCCTGGTGGATTCTAGGCACAAGGTTATTTGCAAAATCACATGCAGAGTGGCAAAGCTTGTTGTCTTCAGACCCACACATCAATCAATTGAAATGCTAGCAATGCCAAGGCCAAGATCCAGATGCTGGACGTGAACTCACAGGTGGATCTGTGCCCTGGTTGCTCCCTGCCAACTCAACAGACCCAACTGAAACCACCCGGAGAGGAGTCAAGCTACTGGACAAACGCTGGCACTGTGAGAGCCATTCAGATTGGAACCACGTTACAGTGATGTTGCAGTGACTGGCGATGGCACGCATCCTCTCTTTCCCCAAGCTTCCGGTAGGGCTCCTCTGTGCCGTAATCTCGAACAGGCCTTCGCTGTGGCCCTTGTGCTGCCTATGGCCTGCCGGTCCCAGTCTTAATGAGAACCCTTCCTTGTCAGGTTGGTGAGAATCCTGCCATGCATAGCTAATCACACTCCTCACGCCCCACCTTTGTTGTGCCAGTCCTTGGTCAGCCTTAAAGGAAAATCCTGTTAAAAATGGGTTGGCGGGGGTCCTTCCATGTTTGCTGTCTCTCCCCAGTGATTTCCTTCCCCACTGACTCCCCGCCTCAAAACACTGGTTATAAATCTGCGCTCTTTCATGTTGCTATACATTGGGCTGTGTGGGGCTTTTGGCTCTCTTCTTCCATGGCTGACTCTGATTATAAGCTTGATTACCTTAAGAAAAACCTTGGGTGAGTATGAGGCCCACATTTGGGTGTGTCTGAGAAGATGCTTCCAGAGAGAATTAACTGAGAGGAAAAGTCCCACTCTACATGGGGGTGTCTATATTCCATGGGTGGGTTCTGGACTGAATAAGAAGGGGGAACAGAGGTCAATCAAGCACTGGCAGCTCCCAACCCTTGCTGTCTGGTCAGTTTGAACTCTTTAAACCGGTTCTCTGTCTACTTGCCTCCCTTAATGAGTAGCCAAACTAAGCTTTGAGGCTGCCCTTAAGTTATCTATTTGTTTTGTAGCAAATCTAGATTTGCAGAAACCCTGTAGCAAGAATACAAAATTGCCATCCACTTTTCACCACTGTCCGCCATTGCTGACCTTGTTGAAAACCTTCTTTTCAACATCAATACATTGCTATTAACTGAGCCCCAGATTGTATTTGGATTTCATCTGTTCCTCCATTAATGCCCTCTCTTTGATCTAGGATTTGATCTAGGCACCACATGCTTTCAGTTGCCATTTGTTATCCATCTTCTCTGGTTCGTGTGAGTTTTGTTGCTTTTCTCATATGTCCTGCTTCCATAGTCCGGAGAATTTTAGTCAGCTCTCTGCAGAACGTCCCCAGTGTGGGTTAGTCTGATGTTTTGCTCACAGTGAAACTGAGTAGAGCATCTTTGAAAAGAAATACTGGGGCTGGAGAGATGTCTCAGAAGTTAAGAGCACTGGCAGCTCTTCCAAAGGTCCTGAGTTCAATTCCCAGCAACCACATGGTGGCTCACAACCATCTGCAGTGAGATCTGGTGCCCTCCTCTGGTGAGCAGGCACACGTGCAGATAGAACACTGTACACATACTAAATAAATAAATAAGTAAGTAAATAAATAAATAAATAAATCTTAAAAGAAAAGAAAAGGAACAGCACAGAAACGAACGGACCGGTGCACCTCAGGACCATCTTTTGTGACTAGTTTGGGCTGTTCTACTCATTCCCAGTGTGGCTGCTTTGCTCACCAGTATTACAGCTGGCCCTTTTAAATCTCATCCATCCCTTCAAACTCTTATCAGCCATCCAAAGCATAGCTGACTCCTCCAAAGCATTAGGAATTTAACCAAAGATTTCAAGGTGGAAAGTGAGGGTTGGAAAGGAGGAGAAACTTACACTGTTTATAAAAGAGCACAGGATAAAATCCCATGTTACATTATCTCCCTTTCAATAAAGCATAAAGTAGTTTTCATAAAGTGGTTCTTAACCTTCCTAATGCTGCAACTCTTTAATATAGTTCTGGGCGTTGTGGCGACCCTGGCCATAATTATTTTGTTGCTACTTCTTAACTGTAGTTTTGCTACTGTTATGAACTGTGATGCAAATATATGTGTTTTCCAGTGGTTTAGATGACCCCCATGTAAGGGCCGTTTGACTCTCAAAGGGGTCACAACCCACAGGTTGAGAACCACTGTCATGAAGGCCCAGCTACCCATATCTTTCACTTACCCAGACCTCTTCCAGAAGTCTCTAATTGCAAAACATCTGCATCCAGAACTGCCCTCTTTCCCCTCTTACACCTACATGCCTGTCATCTGATTCAGCCATGGCCCTTCTGAGACCATCTGCGCAGAAGGCACATGGGAGCAGTGAATAAGAAATAGTTGTATCACATATAGTTTTTTGTTTGTTTGTTTGTTAACACAAATTTAATTTAGAGTTTTTCTACTCACAAGCGGTGTCCGCTCACCCGAAATGAGATGGGGAACTAAGGCAATCTGTTATGATTCTGGCTTCTGGAGCTTGGGGTGACAGGAGCTTACGGTGACCAAGTTCACAGTTACATTCACTGGGAATCACGCATGCGCCAATAGCTTTGTTTGCGTTGTTTGCCTCTCATTCTGCTTTTCTGTGTCTTAAGTTGTCTTTAGTCAAGACTGTCATTAAGTCTTGCTCTTTCCAAGTGCTCCAGGGATGTAGGAATTAGCCTGGAGTTCTCTGAGGTAATTTATTCATCTACTCACTCAACAAAATGTATGTGTTTAGTTGCTAAAGCAGCTAGCCATTTCCCATTGGTATACTCTTTTATTTATGCTCTAATTCAGTAAGTATTTACAAAGCTCTCCCTAAGCATATGGACTGGAATGAACTGGGCTAATCTCAAGTGATGCGATAGGAAATTAAATAGCATTAATTTTGACTTACAAAAAAAAAAAAGTCAGTAGTCTAATGAGACTACAGCTATAATGTAGGGTGTGTGTTGGAGGAGAGTAGGTGGCTTGCTTTTTAAGTGAAGTGTCAGGGAACACTTCTCTGGGGATGTTTGCAAAGGCCCTGTAGAATAAGAGTTAGCTAACGGAGCTAAGAGGCAAAGTGCAGCTCTGACTTCAAAGCGGGGTCTGTTGGACTATGCTGTGGGCCACAGAACATTGTAGTCTGTGAGTGGGATGACTGGCCATGACCAGGTTAAGATCAACTTCACGGTGCTGTCCTCCACACAGGGTACCCTGGCTAGTGCTCAGGAGACCGAGAGCGCTCCTTTGATGTCACAGAACTATTTCCAGTGCAGTACTGACTGAGCCTCTCCTTAGCTACGGATTCTTAAAGGATCTCTTTTCACATCAGTGTCTCAGGAAGGAAGAGAGTGAGGTACAAACACAACAGCCACCTAAGATCTCCCAACACCACCAGTGTCTCCTCGAAAAACTTGAGCGCATTACACATCTGCAAATAGCCAACTTCTTCTTCCTAACTTCCAGTGACCATCCGTGTTTCTGCCTCTATGAACCTGACTCATCCCGATACTCCATAAAGGTGAATCATTCAGCATTTCCTGGTGACGACTTCCATTCTGTTTTATCTTTTCACGTTCAACATATTTGCATCTCTTGTAGACTACATGTAATTGAATCCATTCCCCCAATCTATGTATTTTGGTTGAAAGACTTAATGCATTTACATTAAAAATAAGTAGTGGTAAGGGGGGACTTACATCATTTTGCTTTTTCTCTCCTTTGTGCCTCATAAGCCTTTATCTTTTATTCCCTGCTTTGGGGTCTTCTTTTGTAACTACTTGGTGGTTTTGTTTGTTTGTTTCTGCAGGATATGTTTTAAGTCCTTATATGGATTTGTGTACTCCAGAAGTGTTTCTTTATGATTATCGTGGTAATTACACTTAATATCTTAATGCTATGACAGTCCAATTTGAATGCATACATATAAGCAAAACACTGGAATGCTATAAAAACTGAATTCCTAGAGAGCACCTTTTCTGCTTTTTTTGGTTATGAATATTCTAAAATTGTAATGTCCAAAGTGTGTGTGTGTGTTGAGGGGGAGCTTAAACACCAATGTGCATAATGTTAGGTAAAATCTAGAGTTGCAAATCAAAAGTACAATAATACTAGCTACTGTGTTTTAGCCTTTTACCACCCTCTAAAGGACCTTGTGTCAGAAGGCTGGCTCTCAGGGCAGCACTACTTTAAAAGGAGGGGCCTGTGGGAGGTCCTTAGGCTATTGGAGGTCTGATCTGCAATGGCTAATTGTAGTTGTCAACTTGACTGGCTCTGGAATCAACTAAAATGGGAGTCCCTGGACGCTTCTGTGAGGAACTTTCTTGATTAGATCGTTTGAAGCAGGAAGACTCACACTACATGCAAGGAATTACCATCTGGTGGCAGCTCAGGTGAAAGGGCACAGGGAAGGAAACCTTGCCTTTTGGCTGCTCGCCTTCACTCTTGCTGGCAAATCCATGTGTTTCTGGAGTATTCCTTAGCTGTTATGAGAACCACTTCTTTAGATTTCAGACGTAGACTGAGGACCAGCATCTCCCCAGGAATTGTCCAGGCCTTCAGTACCAAATTGGAACTGCTAAGACATCCAGCCTTGCGGACCAAGTAGTTACTGGAGTCTTGATTTTTCCAGTGTGAGCCAGCCTTCGTGGGACTACCTGGACTGCATCCTGTAAGCATTCTAATAAATCCCACTCGAATAGATGCACTCATTAAATCAGCTCTCCTTCTCTGGAGAACCTGACTATTACAGCTCTCCTGGGATTGTAGGGCACCTTCTCTTCCTCTCTTTGTGCCCTGGCTTGTGAACTAAGTGGCTTGTGAAATGAAGTTGTGCTGTATCTTGGATTGCAATGTTTAGAACCATAATCCAAAATAAGACTTATCTTTTTATAAGTCAAGGCCTCTACTATGTCATTATATCAGTAAAAATCTGACTAACACATGATTAGTGTTTTTTTTTGTTTTGTTTTGTTTTGTTTTTAATGCAATGTTCTCTTAATTCAGGGAGAACACAAAGAGCAAAGTAACAAATCAGAACTAAATGATACCTTCATAATTGCTCATTGAGATGGCTATTCTTGGTTGTCAACTTGACTACATTTGGAATTAACTATAACCCAAGCTGCTGGGTACACTTGTGAGAGCTCTTTTTTTTTTTTTTTTTAAATTAAATCATTTGAAGTTGAAAAACCTATCTTTAATTTGGATCTTTTGAGGTGGAAAGATCTACCTTTAATTAGGGTCACTCCTTCTGGTTGCAGCCTATACAAAGAACATGGAAGAAGTTCTTTGCTGTTCTCCTGCTTGCCCTCACTCTGGCCGGTGACGTCATTATTTCATGGACATAAGTGCCTATTTCTTTGGGATTCCAGCATATACTGAAGACCGGCTAATACATCCAGCCTCTTGGACTGAACAACTACAGGATTCTGGGAACTTTCACTGATAGAAAGCCATTGTTGGACCTGCTAGACCACAGCCTGTAAGCCACTTTAATAAATCCCATATATATTCATGAATATAGTTGTGTGTATATATATATATATATGCATATATATTCGTTCTATCAGTTCTATTCCTCTAGTGAATTCTGACTAATATACCCATACATTTACCTTTGCTGAGAGCCTTGTTTTTTTCATACAGTTCATGTTACTATTTATGGTCATTTCACATCAATCTGGAAGAGGCCTTTTCGCAGGTTCTGTGCTCACTGGAAGTCTGCCCATAAAGGGAGTCCTAGTACCTTCCAGTGAAGACCAAACAGTAGTGAACTTCCTTGCATATGTTTGTCTGGGAATGTTTTTCTCCTGTATATTTGCAAGACAGTTTTTCTCAATACAGAATTCAGGGTTTTGTTTTGTTTTGTTTTCCGGCACATTGTATGTATCATACTGCCTACTGACCCCAGGGATTTCAATTCCCTGTGCAATGGATCACTTCTTTCCTGCTGCTTTCAAGGTTCTTTTTATCTCTATCTTCTAACAGTTTGATTATAAACATGTCTTGGCATTTTTTTTCCCCCATCCTCTTTGGAGTTCAATATTCCTACTCATAACTGAAAGCAAATTTGGGAAGCTTGGGAGCATTTTTTCTTTGAATAATCTCCCCGCTCATTTCCCCTTCTCTTCTGGGATTTCCATAATATGTATGCTAGTAGTTTTTCATAGATCACTTATACACTGTTCAATTTTTTTAAAGTTTTTTTTCAGATAAAATAATTTCTATTGTTCTACTTCAGGATCACTTTATTTCTAGTCAGCCTCAACGTGCCTTTGAGTCAATCTACCGAACTCTGCATTTCAATTATTGGACCTTTCAGCTCCAGAATTTTGTTTCCTTCTAGCTTTCAACCTCTTTATTGACATCTCCACCTGTTTATAATTTCTTTCCTCCACTTTCTACATATTTCCCTTGAGTTCTCTGAATGTCTTTAAGGCAACTGCTTTGAAGTATTTGTTATGTACAGACTCAACCAGGTCATTTTCAGGGGTAGTTTTTTTTTTTGTTTTGTTTTGTTTTATTGCCTTCTTCCTTTTAATGGTCATGTTTTCCATCCATTTGTGCATGGCATAACTTTTCTGTAGGAGAGAATCGGGTGTGTGAATCTAGTCATGCAGTCACTTTAGAAAGTATACCCTTCTCTTTCTCTGGGTTTGTTAAGTTGTTTTGACATTTGAACAGGGCAGGCTTTTGCTGTCCTGGCTGTTAGCCTGGGTTATAAGCACAGACATCTTTGTTCTGTGCCTTTTCCTAGTCATATTTTCTAATTTTCCATATTTACTTTTGAATGTTTGTCTCCTAAAAGAGGAAAGAAGAAAACAATGAAGAGGAGAAGCTGAGAGGAAGATAGCACATTTATCCTTTAGATTTCCTGGAGGTTGCTTTAGCTGTATGAACAGGACTTAGAACACTGAAGAAGCTGCCCTTGAAGGTCAGAAGGGGGAAGTAGCAATCAGATAAGGAATCCCTGATTTTTGGAAGATAGGATCCTTTTTGCTCCTTGCAGATCCTCCTTCTCCCTGTCAGTTGCTTTGAGTTGCTGCTTCTCAGTACCTAGGTACTGGCATCAACTGGAATTCACCGAAGTTTATCACCCAATCATATTCCTGGAAGTTGAAATCTTTCTAATAGACATGAGAGTTCAGAGACAGTTGAATTAGACATGTTTTGTCAGTGTGATGGCTGTCTACGTGAGGACACTGACTTCAGGTATTTCCCTTTTCTCTAGCACCCTAGATTCCCCCATGACCCCTTCTCAACCAATGATCTGACATTGGTTAAATGTCAGATTAAACGTTTGACAACCTCAACTTTACAAGGATGGAGTATCTGATCTCTTATTTTATGCATACCTAAGATTTTGTTGAGATGAGTGTAGCATTCAGGAAAGGTGACACAGAATGGACTAGTTTACAAGAACACTGGTGCTGAGCACTTTGTAGCAGGCCAGCTGCTAGGTCACATTATGTTGCAATCAGCTATTGTCAAAATGAAAGAGTGACTACTTGTTAGTGAGTTATGGATGACTCAGGACCCACTGGAAACGGCATGTGTATTTTACCAAAGCAACAGAAATGTATCAAAGGAGGGGAAAGGAGGAGGATGAGAAGACACTGAGCTCATGATGCTTGGGCAACCGGAACTTTTGAGGTGGTAAGGATAATCCAACTTGATTTCAGAATCATGTGAATTTCCCCCCAGGAACCAGAAATACTGGGATCTAGTACCAGGTCAGTCCTTTAGTCCTTTACTAACTATGCGACCCTGGCCAAGTTAATTTCCCACTGAGTCTCTCAGACACATCTATAAAATGGTTAAGGCTGAATAAAATGAAGGCTTTTAACTAAATTCTCTCTCTCTTCTTCTTCTTCTTTCTTTCTATCTTTTTCTCTCCTCCTTTTTGCATAATCAGGAATCCCACAAAAACACTAAATTGGAAGTCATAATATACAGGCAAAGTGCCCAGTGCAGACCTGTGCTAGGGTTTTTTGAGACAGCATTGGCTGTCCTGGATCTTGATCTATAGACCAGGCTGACCTCGAAAGCACAGAGATCTGCCTGCCTTTGCCGCCCACATTCCGGGATTAATGCCCCAGCTAGAGTCTCTTATAAGTGAAACATCTTATGATTTCCTGTCTGATATAGAAGTGACTTGTTGTGTATAGCTATTTAAAATAAATAAGATGAGAATTTAGTTTTTGTAGGTTTTTTTTCCCCTAGCTGCATTTCAAATGCCCAGTAGTCAAGTACAGCCCACAGTTTACCAAGTAGGACAACATAGAGAGGAAAGATTTCCAACATCACAGACAGTTTTATTGGCCAGCAATGTTGTAGACCTTTTCTTTAAAAAAAAAAAAAAATCTTGGGAAGTTTTATGTGGATACTACTTATGTATGCACTGCCGTTGATTTTATTGAAAAGCTAACTCTCACTGTCATGAATGCTACCGGGAGATGGCGTTTACTCAGTGCGAATGTATGTTAGAATGCGCTAAAGGCTATTTTAATTTAATCCTCACATCCCTTCGAGGTAGAAAGTATTTCTCATTTTTGTGAAACATTCCCCCCCACCCAGCTCATCAGTTTGCTTCCTGCTGTTCTTGTGCCACTTTGTTTAGAAGTCACACATTATTTGTAAGTTACAGAGTAATGGAAAACCAGCCAACAACAACAACAATAAAAAACTCAAGTATTCCTGCAAAAAGTCTTTTCTATGCTTTTTTGAAAGTAGTTTGTCCCTTAAAGCAATGAGGTCCTGTCACCTCCTACCAATTCTGATGACATTCTGTATACATTATCTACGATCCCAGGCTTGGACAGCACTCTGGGCTTCTTGCTTACAGTGGACTACAGCTGCTTAAAGAAGGGACATTCAAGTTGTTCAACACTTTGGAACGCAGTCCAAAAGACACCTGGCAGTCATACTGATTCTCTTTGGGAGAAATCAGCGCCACTCAGTTCCCTGGGCCATAGCTCTCTGCAGATCCTCAATGGAGACAAATGACAGCATAACAAAATGTTATTCTATCCATTCCTGTCCTTACATTCAGAGAGGAGCCTCTACTTTAAGTCATCTTTTTGCTTCTGCATTTTAGAAAATAAGCTGAGTGAACTTGAATACAAAAAAAGGAAAAAAAAATATCCCTGTAATCCATCTACCTAGGAAGCAAATAAAGTGGCAAAACCATGACACTATCAACACAAAGAGGCACCAGGACTTGCTTATGGAAGGGTCACTGCATACCAAGATTGCTCTGTGTAAATTAATCTTCCATCATCCAACAGTCCATTTGGAGACTTTGACGTTTGTCTCTCAAAAGACAAAGACAAAACATAGAAAAGCAGGAAAGGCACAGGCTTGATGGTGGAGAGATATGAGTTTAAATGTGATAACCACTAACCCTGTGGCTTCATAAGCTTTGGTTGGCAGGTTCCTATGCTTGCACATGGGGGTTGAGGGAGGGTGTCTTTCATTGTTTGTTTTGTTTCACAGAAGGACTTACAGAGAAAAGCACAAGAAGCTATCTCAAATCAGTGACGCATGCTTGCGTGTGATCTAGAGTAATGTATGCTCATTATAGCTTTATATTAACGCTAAGTTCTCAGCCCAAAGGTGGTCCTATCCATTGTATTTGAAGAGGCATAATCTTAAACAAGCCATTGTTCACGAATGTTTGCTTTCCACCTTTACTGGTCATATGAACCTTTTTTTTTTTCATATGACTGAACTTGTGCACGTTTTTTCTCTCTCTTTCTGTCTCTCTGTCTCACATACTCTCTTTTCTCTCTCACATACACCTTCTTTCTTCCTTCAGTTTCCTTCCTTCTATGCTCTTGTCTTTTGTGACAGTCTTGCTTTCTAGCCCAGGCTGGCTTCGAACCTATTAGTGTTGATGTAAAACCACAGACCTTGTACTTCAAACAAAATAAAAGTTAGTTTATTCTAGAGCTAACTATGAGTGATCACAACCTTGAAACATACATTCAGGTACTGAAAATACCATTTTTCCAGGAAGGCAGTAGTTTCATGAAATAGTTACAAAACAAAAGAAACTCATAACTTAACACATAAAAAAAAAATTGGTAGAAACATTATGCCTACAGCAAAATAGGTTTCAAATGCTATTTGACAACAATCTTAGCTTTGGGATTGATGGATGTTAGTGATATGTTAACACCAAAAGGTTTTGTATAATTGTCACACTGGTGTTAAGTCAGACACAGTGATAGGCAATGAATGGCCTCTATTAAGGGGCTAAAGACAGCATGGTAATTTGCCATGCATCAGCACCATTTCAGCTCACCACAACCACAGAGGTTATAACTGGTTAGTTAGCCTTGTAGAATCCTTGACGTAGTATCTGCCCTTCCCCCACAGAACTTCAGTTCATACCAGGGAAACCTGGGTGACACTCCTGCTTCTCAGTCTCTCCAGAACTGGGTTTGCAGGCATGCACCATGACACCAGATCTTTGCTTTCTTTTGTTTGAGAAGAACTTGCATTAGAAGTTATCCTGTTATCCTCATTACTTGTAAAGTGTCTTCTTACTCTTCATTTCCTTCTTTTCCTTCCTGGGTTTGCACTAACCAAAAGCTGGACCCACTGTGTTTGGTTACAGTTGTGGTCAGATTATTATTGCCTTATGTAATGAGTTTTCTCATTCGGAAACAGAGACCAGTGATACCAACCTTAAATATGAAAATGTATCTAGTGTACCCAACACAATGGGTGGTACTTTGCTAGGTTTGGTAAGTGTTGGGTTCCCTCTTCCCTTGCCTGTGACACAGAAGAGTTGGCCTTCAGAGCAGAGCCAGGGCTCTCAAGCCTGCATCCTTTGTACATCTGTAATAGTATCTTGTCTGTGAGATCCCTCCATTGCTGGAGCGCCCAGTCTGAAGGACAGCTTGAACAATTCTTTTGTGTCAACAGATCATTCTCCATCATTTTTGTTCCTATTCCCAGATGTAAATCTCTTAGGAGTCAAAATTGAGACCTGTAAAAACTGCGAATTCTCCAGTAAATTTTAGTATGTGAAGCTTCAGCTGAGGTGGGTTGTAAAAATATCTCTTCTACAAGCAAGCTTCCCAAGGGAGAAAGCAATGAACAGTTGGCTAGCTCTCCAGTACTTCTCTCTTGCTGAGCTGGTCTTAAGTCCAACCAGAGAGCTGTTGGCTACTACCAAAGTGTGACTGCCACTACTGCAATGAACTTTATTTGTTGAAGAGCCTATCCTAATCTTTTTTCCAGTTGCCCTCTTAGTACCCTTGGTGAAGTTCAGTTAACCAACTATGATGCCTGTGTACCACAAACAACTACTACCAAACTATGATGGCACTAAGGGTGCATAACAACAGCTCTCTAATCGGGTCTTAAGACCTACTCAACAAGAGGGGAATCATACCTCATCCTGGAAACCTTGCTAACTACCCAGGGCTAGTGAAGTTCCTGGATCTCTGAGGAGAATGTACAATCATCACATTACTAAACCAGCATAATTCCTAACTATTTCTAAATATTTGTCCCTATACCCATAAATTAATGTAGTCCTTAACCCTCATCAAAGAAACTTCTTTATGCAACAGCCAGGGACTATTACAGAAAACCACAACCAATCAAAATGCAGATCTGTGGTACCCGGTCCCAAGGGATACATCTGAACTGCCACTCCCTTACCTAAGGCTCAGGGGTCATTATGAAGGAGGGGGCTGAAAGACTGTTAGAGCAAAAGGATCAGGCGTTTACTGTGAGACCACGTCTCCTACGAATATCGGAAGCCATATCCAGAAAGTCTCAGCAACACGACTGCCTAAATATGAGCTCAACAAGGGCAATAAGAAGAGATACTATTAAGTGCATGGGGAAAGACTGTAAGTCCTTAACCATAAGCAAAGAACTTCAGACAACTGAGGAATCCCGAGAGCGGAAGAGATGGTCTTCCCGGGGAAGAGCACACCAACTGATTACCCAGTACCAATGGTAAGCAATGAGCACATACACACAAGCAACATTTACAGACTGAGAAAGCTATATTTGGGAATATATATGTATATATAAAAATCATGTAACAAAGATTAATGAAAAAAGAGGCTACGAAATTGAAATATGGGAGGGTTTGGAAGGAGGAAAGGGAAGGGGTAAAAGAATGTAACTATATTATAATCTCAGAATTAGAAGAAATCATTATTTAAAAGAAATTAAATACAATACACACATGTATGAACATGCCACAATGAAACCAATTATCATGGATAATTAACACTTGCTAATGAAAACAATGTGAGAGAACTGAACAGTTGTTTTTAAAATAAATATAAATAACTGAATAGCTACCCTATTTTAAAAAATCTTATCAGGTATGGTGACCTTTAGCCCAGGACTCAGGAGGCAGAGATAGGGAGATCATGGATCATTGTGAGTTAGAGGACAGCCTGATCTACATAGAAGACAGCCAGGACTACTTAGAGAGACCCTATCTCAACAAAACAAAACACACAAGTAAATAACAAAACAACAACAACAAAAACCTCTTCCATTTACTTAATGTCAAAGTGCCATAAAAGAAAAAGGTTCAGTATTGGAAATAATAATAATTACTATACTACAATTACTCTTGGATTTTGCAAAAAGCCAGTGAGGATACAGGGACACCTTTTCCATGCTGCAGCCATCTTGTTGTACTTTTTTTTTTTTTTTTTTTGAGTTTGTAAGCCCCCCACCCTCAGCCCCACCCCCACAAAGCTGAGGCTGCACTCCCAGATTTCCAGGCTGAGAAGATGTGATGTCAAGCTCAGGACTTTTCTTGCTTGTCACAGGTCTGGTTCGCCTCTGTTTGCTTGGTGTGGAGAGTACAGACTGTCTGTACTCTCAGGAAAATCCTTCCAGTTTGTACTCTTGGGAATGGCCTGTTTACCTTAGCTTGGAATTTCCTCTGTAAACAGCTCCCTCTCTGATACACTTCTAAAAAAAAAAAAGGTTCCATAGGATAAAGGCCAACTGTGTAACTCAACCTTCCCTCTGTCTAATGCCCTCAGAGCACCACAAAGATAGCTGTCATGTACTGAGCAGTACAAGCTAGGGTCATAAGATCAACATGGAGTCCTGGCTCTGCCTTGTAGCCTTTGGACCTGTCACCTCAACTGTATGTCTGGGTTTCTCTCATGTCTGTAACGAAAGCACTAGTTGATAGTCAGAATCTTGTGAGGACTGCCACACTGTACTTCAACGCTCTGAGGAAGCCATGAAGTGTTTTATGATTTTTTTTTCTTATTAGAATTTAGAGAGAAAGAGTCTGAAGAACTCTGTCTGCCAAGAAAGACTTCCCAATTATAAACAAAAATTCTTTATAGAAAAGTTTGACTTCTTTTGTTTTAAGGCAGAATGAAAAGGTGGGAAACAGAACGAGGCATGGGAAGGGCAAGGAGCCTAATCTAGTTGAAGTCTTTTGCTAGCGAAGAGTCAAAAATTCCAGCAGAGCTAACAGAATCTGCTGTGAAGACACCTAGAGACAGTACTCCTTCTAAAACAAGATATTTCATATAGGATTATTAAAAAGCAAGGAGGCTACTGAAGGCTTCAGCATAGATGAGTTTGACTATGATCTTATTCCTTTTTCACTTATGTTCCTGAACTTTCCTAGGCATCCCATAAATGACACTGTCAACTTAGTTTAGGGTAACAAGCTGTTCTTGCTCTCTTGGGAAAACCTTGTTAGCTGCTTCTGTTTTTTCCTTACCAGCTGTTATCCCACCCAGTGCACTGTAGGAATCACCTGTGACTTAGGTCATCCGGGTTCCTGGGCAATCCTGCGAGAGACAACTCCAGAAGCCAACAAAATGGTTTATATGGCTGTTGTAAAGGCACTTAAGCATGTCTCACTCTTGAGACGCTTGCAGCCATCCTCCTAGGTGTGTACGTTTCCTTCTCCCAAGCACCTGTTTGTTGGTTAGGTTTTTGTTCTGTTTTGTATTTTTGTCAAATGGACACGTATTCCAGACATCTGAGAAAAAGCGAACCTCAGTTGAGAAAATGCTCCCCACCAAACTGACCCATGGGCAAGGCTGTGGGGCTCTCTTCTGCTGATTGACAGGGAAGGGCCCAGCCTATTGCAGGCAGCGTTGCTCTTGGATGGTTGATCATGGGGTGTGTAAGAAAGCAAACTGAGCAAGCCAGGAAGAGCAAGCCAATGAGCAGCATTCCTCTATGCTCTCTGCCTGAGTTCTCATCCTGACTTTCTCGATGATGGGCTCTAACCTATAAGCCAAACAAATCCTTTTCTCCCCAAGTTGGTTTTGGTCAGTGTTTTTTATCATAGCAATAGAAGACAAGAAAACCTATCTCTTAACTCTCTGTTTAAATCTGTTAAAGAATCCTCTTAATAAACTCCAACTTTGCTTCATATGGACTTGTTTTGAAATTCTTTCAGTAAAATCAAGAATCTTGGCTTTACCTAGAAATGAACTCTGAAAAGAGGTCCCCAGGCTCTTGCCAGAGGCAGTGCAGAGCTGAGTGTCTCTGACTTATGCCCCCCTGCCCCTGAGCAAAGAACTCTATTTTCAACCTGATTTCCAAACTACTGAGCTTTGTGCGTTAAAGAGGAGGGTGGTTGTTTGTGGCTTCACGTGGTAGGGAAGCACTCTATCACACTCTCTACTCTTAAATTGGGTCTTTTGTGATGCTCTCTATATTGGACTCTGGTGAAAGGCACACAAAACCAAGAAGTCAAAACAACCATGAGTGACTTCTGTGTCCAGTGATACATCTCTGAGCCATTTTGCCTCCTCCATTCCCTGATCCACAACTTGAAAGGTCAACCTCTCCTTTGAGGGTCCTTTGAGGGTGATCTGAGGACAAAACGAATGGATGTGCCGAATGGATGTGCCGGGAGCCGAAGCCCAAGTGAACTCGAATAATTACTAAAACATTCTGAGGAGCCTTCTGAGTCTTTTTTTTTTAAGAAGTCTAAATCACTTAATGATTTAATTGATTACAGAATGAATATCAGATGTTCTTAACGTCACTGGAAGTACGGAACCTAGGTATTGGGTAACGTCTATAGGTCTTCTCTCAAAGGAAGCAGTGCCCATCAGAACACACGCCATGCTTGACATGATTCACACAATTCATGAATTCCAGGTGTTCATGCATGAATCAGCTGAGTTTATTGAAGCCTCCAGTTAAGAAGCCATTTTAGATTGAAAGCAACAGCTGCCAAAATGACCACTTATGGGACGTGGTTCTTCTCAGTGGCCTCATGACAACTACTAAACACATTTTTAAAAAAGGTTTTTCTGACGGGCGGTGGCACCCACCTTTCTTCCCAGCACTTCGGTGGCAGAGATTGGTGGATTTCTAATCCAGCCTGGTCTATAAAGTGGATTCCCAGGATAACCAAGGTTTCACAAAGAAACCCTGTCTTGAAAAAACAAAAACAAAACAAAAAGAGTTTTTCTTCTCACTTTTCAAAACCTGAAAACATTGGTAAGTAAGTTCATTTGTTGCCTTTATTTCAGTGGCCAGAACATGCCATTTATGCCCTATGTTAAATTAAGCCTATGCAGATTTTAATCATTTTTCATCGTATAAGCTGCATTTTTATTTCAAAATGGTGCCATACAAGGAGAAAGCACTGTCTAGCTAGCACAGTGTTCCTTTGAAAGCCACATGGACTAACACTTTTAGATGGTAACTTTACATGACTTCAGATGAAATTTGTATGACGGATTTTGATCTAAATGTTAATCAGGTTGCCCAGATTTACACAGCTCCCAGCTAATTTCCTGTGGTCTGCAGAATTCCTTATCACAAAGAAAAAGATAAAAACAAAACAAAATAAAAACCCTTAAGCATTACTTAGGTGTAATATTTTTGTAAAGATTCATTTTTATAGAAATGAAATCAGGAAAAAATATATATAAACAGTATAATCTGCACATTCAGGAACACAGTGAGGGCCAACATCATGTCTGCAGGTGGAAGCCAGGACCGAATTTTCCTCTGTGAACACAGCCAGAGGCAACTGCTCTCCTACAGGTGCAGAGATTGTGGAAGAGGCCTTCTGACTAGCCCACGGTAGGCCATCTGCACCAGAAGTATTCGGAAAACAGGCAGATAGGACTCCTCCGTGTACAGCAAGGGCGGAGCTTTGCACTGCTCTTGTAGTTCCAGGCAGGTATTGCATTTGGGAGGGAGAGTTGTGTAGTCAGACCCAGGTCAGATTAGGGTTGTTACCAACCCTGAAGTTGGAGTAGGGATGCATCTCAGTTGGTGGAGAGACGATTAGAACCCACAGAGCCCTCATTGGACCCTAGTGCCATATAAACCAGGCATGGTGATATGACACACACCTGTCCTCTCAACACTCCGAAGGTGGAGATGGGAGGATCAGAAGGTCAAGGCTATCCTTGGCTACACAGCAAATTTGAGGACAGTTTTGGATACCTGAGACCCTCTGTCAAAGGTCAAACAAAAGAAACAACAACAAGAAGACAACTTCCAGCGATTACACAGCAAAGGTACAGGCACACTCCCAAATCCAAGCTTCTGCAGGTGGTAAAGCTTAACTAGAAATAAATAACAGATCAAACAACAACAACAAAGACCCCAGTAAATATCAACACCATTCAATTAATGGCATGTGCCAATGAACCTTGACTCTCTAGTTCAATTTTTCTGCAACTTCTCCAAAACCCTAAAAACCAAGATTGTCAAGGGGTCATTAGTGATGTTTCCTAGAACTCCAAGCATGTCAGAAGGCTTTTGGTTCCTCCTGAGCAGTTCTTGTTTGAAGAGGGGGTGTTTCCTTCTCAGTAACTTTCAGAGGGATTTCTGTGGCTGGTGAGCCTGGAGCTTTCGGGGTGTATTCAGGACCTACTCTTAGTTTTCCCAGAAAAGGGAAAGTCAGGTCTCAAGTTGTAATGGATGCCACCTCTGAAAAGGTAGCCAGCCCAAACATGGGGAGCTGGTAAACTCTGAGACAGCTTGGTTTGCCAAGAGAGCCAGCAGCCTCCCTCTCCAGCTATGACCCATTTTCAGAGTCATCAGGCCCTCCAGGCTTGGAGGGACCCCAATCTGCTTGGCTTCCTTGGTCACATGTCTCCGGAGAGGCCAGGATGTTCTCAGATGTCAGTAGGAAAAAAGCTCACTTTTCTAACTTTAATGTTTTTTGTCATTTCCTTTATTCTTTGAGAGTTATCATCCAGTACAATCTCCCATGGAAAAGTCTGATCGCCCCAAACATGTGCCCCAAACCAGATATATGAGCTGTCTGACCTGCTCACCCCTTACATAATCACAGATCTCCTGATTACCTCTTTTTCATCTTAGTTGTTTCAGAAAAAACCCAAACACCAAAAGCTTCTAAAACTCTTTACTTCTGCTCTCTCGGCACCAGTCCTGGAGACCAGGCTCTTCCCATGTTGTTTTGGCAGCTCAATGACTCCCTCTGAGATTTTAGAAATATAATGACACAATTCTTTTGCTTTGCAACTTCTCATCTCAGCATGAAGCTGGTTCTCATCAAAGAGATTTGTTTATAGACTCAGAGGTTGGCCCCTCTCTTCTCTTACCTACATAGGCAAACAGCTTAAGCCACTAAATCTCTTATGGATGAAATTATATTCTTTCCAGAGAAAGGAGTTTCAAGTGATAATTTTCATTCTGAATAGCTCTAATTAAAAAAGGTTCTCAAGCACATAGGTTCAGAACCAAATAAATATTTCTGCTTGTAGGATAACAGCTTAGTTGTTACTCAGAAGAGAGAGATGTGATTATGGGTCTTATGGTATACAATATTTTACTTGTTTATGGGAGGGAAAGTAAATTTTAGATTCTCTAGAAATATATGGATCCTTTGAATATTAGTTTTCTCGAATAAGACATCTTATGTTGCTTGAGAGCCTTTAGAAAATTACAATTATCTTAGTAAGGAGGAAGAAGAAAGAAAACACATGACATCATACATATTATACCTTTCTCTTTCTCACTCACACCACACACACTCACACACTTAAGGACACACTCATACACACATGCATACACACACACATATGTGCACATACACTTACTGACATACACACACACACACACATACATACAAACCCTTCATAATGACAAACAGGCATCCATTTTCCTAAAATATAACAGCTTATGCATTTCCCAGAAAAGATTCTCATGGCCGCTTATATTCCCACATCTCCTGATACACTATGGAGAACTGAGAAAGGCATGCTTTTAAAATAGATCCTAGCTGGGAACGATGGTGCACGCCTGTAATCCCAGCATTCAAGGAGGCAGAGGCAGGCGGATCTCTGTGAGTTCAAGGCCAGTCTGGTCTACAAAGCAAGTCCAGGACAGCCACAGCTATACAGAGAAACCCTGTCTCAAGAAACAAACAAACAAACAAACAAAGTGGGGGCACTGTTTTTTTACACAGCAATGAGCTACACCAAGAACAAGCAGAAGGCTAATCTCACCTCCTGCAGTCCCTTTCTCAGATATAGATGGCAACGCAATATTAAATGTCACAGAGGAGAAGTGCAATGGTCCTCAAAATTTCCCACAGGCACCCAGAATAGCACGCATGCTATTGTTATAGCCTTGTCCAAATCAGGCCGTTCCAGAACCACCTTACAGAATCTCACACATGGCAAGCAGGCTGGCCAGCAGAGCTGTGGCTGTTTAGCACGAGCCATTTTGTGTGGGGCTATAACGAGGAGCTTTGAAAACCTCAATAATTTAGGTTACTGGCTTCCAGGAAGTCTCATATTTCAGAAATGTATACCTTGTTCCTTCCTCATTCTTTTTCCTAATTTTTCTCTTGTCTGTCACAGTGCATGGTGTGCTATTGTTATTTAATGGTCAGGAGCTAGGGAGGGTGTCTCTTTGTAGTAAAGAAGTATCTTCTTCTAATCCCCACCGAGCTGAGACTGGGAAACACCTGAACTAAACAACCTCTTTATCCATTAAGAAGCATAAATAAATAAGCATTAAAAAAACACAACACCTTTCAATTACAGGAACGAAACAACAAACAAACAAACAAAATAACAAAAACAAAAAACAAAAACAAAAACAAGAAAATGTATTTTGCAACCTAAACTCCTAGGATGGTGACTGTGATCCTGCTTGGAAATATGGTCCCTGCAGAGCCGTCAGGTGAGGATGAAGTCACACTGAATGAAGGTGGGTGCTCGTTCCTTAGGATTAACGTCCTTATCCATGAGAACTCACCCCGGCAGTGGCAGAGTGGGAAAGGTCGCATGGACTCAGAGGCAGGAACGAAACCCATGTTGCCACCTGCCAAGACCTGGGGTTACCAGAAGCTGGAAGAGAAAAGAAAGGGACTCCCTGGGAGCTTCCAAGCGAGCAGAAGCCTTCATTCCAGACTTCCGGTTCTCAGACCCACGAGAGACTAAATGGCTGTTGTCTTAAGCGGCACAGTTTTGAGGTGATTTATTATGGAGCCTTGGGAAACTGAGACAATGGCTAATCTATATTTATACCAAGCTTGGCAGGTTGGCACGGTTCAGGGGGACAAGAAGCTCCCAGCAGTTCGCAGGGAATAACTTTAGGGACACGGCTGACTCTGGCAACCTCTGCCCCTGGGTGATGAATAGGAGAATGCGTCCCAGGAGGGCGCGCTTCTTTCTGAATCTCTCTAGTCTCAGGTGATGATACATTTCCGGTGTCTCAAAGGAAGGAAGTGTCTTACTACAGATGCCGGTGAAGCTGAAGAGAAAGGGCTAAGCCACAGATAATCACTAGGTTTGACATCTTCCTTCGTTTCCATAAGGGTGTTTTCTATCCAAAGTTGTCATCTGCTGGCACCTCTAGGTTCTGGGAGGTTTGTTTTATTTTTAGCTTTTGAGACATCGTTTATTTATACTTATCTTGGAGAAATGTACGTGACTGTGTATTTTAAAACAATGTCATCAACTGACTTTTATGTTTTATTTTGTTTTGAGACAGAGCCTCAGGCACCCCAGGTTGGTCTTGAACTCACAATGTAGCTAAGGAGCCTTAATACCTGTTCCTCCTGACTTATCTCGAGTGCTGGGATTCCAGGCTGTGTTGATAGGCTGTTTTGACGACACATTTCAAAGGTTAAGCTGTGGTTTGCAAGAACAGTCTGGGTGTTTAAACAAGAACACACGCCTATACAGAAGCACAACTTATATTTTATTTCCTTTTCCTCAAGAACTGTATTTTTCAGAGGATTCTCTTGAACTGCCTGCTTTCTTTAAACATCCCCGGAATGATTAGAACTAGCTCTACTCCGAGTTTTTAGAAAACAGTCCTTGCTGCACTCACATGAATAGACAGACTGGAATTTTCTCTCATGAGAATGTGCTGGTGGTGTGACTGCCCAAACATAACAAGCTTCTTTGGAAAGCAATTATAATTCCTTTCTAAATCTCATTTGCTCTCTTGTGTCATCAGATGTAGCCGACCACTGGGCTCTGCCAAGCTTCCTCCATCTTCTGGGCTTCCTCTAGGCCTTATGGAACCAATCACATACTGGGTGTCCTGGGGTTGTTTTTCTCTATGGTCTATGACTTCCCAGAAAGGTGCTCTGTGGTCATCTATACTCCTGTGAGTGGCATTGGATAATGTCTTTCTGTCAGTCTGTGTTAATATGTCACTTCTCTAAGCCTTTAGGTCTTAACTGTTAAGGAGAAAAGGGCAAGGTTGAACAGCCTTTGGATTCCCTGAAGTCAGCGAACTTAGTGTTTACATGAAAACACGAGTCTACACTCTGTCATCCACCAGCTGTGAGACTTAGGACTCTGAGTCCCTAAGCTTCAGCTTCTTTAGTTGAATTTGATAAGCTCTGAGCATTTGCCCCACAGGTTCCTGCAGAGGATGGAGGGTGTGAAGCTAAGAGTTGCCCCCTGCTCTCTAGAGGCTCACACACCCAACCAACTCAAAGAAATCTGAGCTGGCAAGCTAGAGAATTGTGGTCAGCAGAAAGCAGTGGATAATGGTGTGCAGAGTGAGGTGGTGGCACCAGCAAAGGCAAAGGGTCCTGAAGGCTCACAGCAGCTCTTCCCTTCTTGAGACTGATTGACCAAGGATGACAGATGTGCTTCTTAACCTCTTATGCCATCATTACCCATACTGCCTTGTTCTCTAGCAGGACCCCAAGGCACTTGCTAAAATGGGTGGGGTGTATCTCTGTACCCGATAGGGAGGTCTGGAAAACACCCTTTCTAAAAGCTTTTTAAAAATAAGTTTAATTTTTAGTTGAAAATAGATTTTTTTCATACAATATTTTCTGATCACTGCCCCACAAACACACCTTACCAGTTCCTCCAAGATCCATCCCACCACTCAAATCCATGCCCTCTCTCTCTCTCTCTCTCTTTCTCTCTCATTAAAAAACAATCAGGCACTAAAACTAACAAACCAGAACAAAACAAAACGAACAAAAAGGAAAAAGAAAAGAAAAAAGCACAATTAACATATACAGACAGAGATACACACACTTTCACACACGGAAATCCCATAAAAACACAATAACTAGAAACAATAATATGTAAACAAAACAAAAGACCTATGGAGTTAAAAAAATCTCCAAAAATACCAGTGAGTTCATTTTGGGTTGTCCACATACTGCTGGGCATGGGGCTTTGTCCATCAGTGTGGTTTGTACACCCAGGGAGACTCGATCTGAGAAAACTAATTTTTCCTTTGCAAGTGATTGTCAATTAGAAATAGACTGTGGGTTAGGATGGGTTTTCCTTCTAAAAACAGTTTGAAACAAAAATTCAATCATCCACTGAGTGGAACCTCTCTGTTGCCTTTACTCAGTTTCAGCAGTTACTATCAACCATTTCTTCATATGATATACCAACCTATTTTCCTGCTCCCACATTATTTTGAAACATTTCTTCTGTAACTATAATGATAAGGTTGTTGGAAAATACGGTGTATATCATTATCATGGTTAAAAGAAACAAAACCTCAGACTCACTGAAGAGCAAGTCAATGTTGCTTTCACAATTGTGTCATAAACGTCATCACTTAATTTTAGAGTTTTGGTTTGGTTCAGAACCTGAATAAGTTGCACAGCTGGGATCAGTTGCTCTGTTCTCAAGTCTTCTTTAAGTCTACAGAGTTCTCTTTCCCCTGCACAGCTTTCTTTCAACCTCTTTCTGCTATTCCTTACAATCTGTTCCTTGAAGAAACTGGGCTGTTGAGCCTACCCGGCCTCTTGCTTTCTGTCTTTATTCTATTGGTATTCGCTTGTCTTCCCCAGTTGTCTAAAGAAGCTTGGTGGGATGGAGCTTTCCTTTGAATGTGGCAGGGCTATATCAAAAGGGATGATGTGGGAGGGTCAATATCCAGTTATGCCACACCTCACAGTGTAGGCAGCCCCTGGTGATCCAAAGCCGCTAACTCACGAGGCTGTGCATTAAGGTAACTGTCAATACTGTTTCTTCTGAACTGGCTAGCCTCAATACTTCTGCAGAGACAACCCATCATCCAGTCATCAAATGTTCTTTCATACAGTGGCACACTCACAAAATGAAGGCAGAGTGAGATCTAGAAATCGATCAATCAATAAACCACACTTGATTCTCTGTAGTTATGTATTATTTTCAAAATAAGTTGTTGTTTTATTAGCATCCTCTAGTGAAGATCAATAACGTGTGTTATTTAATTGTTCCAGTTTCAAGATCATTTTGTACTCATGAGCAAACACAGTAATTTCAGCCTATTCCAATTATTATTCTCAGCGAAGATCAAATTGTACCATCTTTGGCCAGTAAGTTCATTAAGCATCTTTGAGTCCTTCTGAAAGGTCGAGAGAAGGTCTTTACTTCCTGGTCTAACAAAATACTGCAGTCATCTAATCAGACTTGCCTGGAGTTAGTTACTTCTACAAAGACCTGTCATTCTGTTAGTGAAAATGGAATCTAGACTCTACCATATGAACACCCGGGATAGTCTTTAGCATGTTTGAGTCTATTTCCCTTTTTCAGTAAGGGAATAGTCAATCCTGCCTGGCCTAAACACATCAAAACTAGTGATCCTGTGTGAGAAAAGTGATCACATAAGTGCCCCCCTAAGAAGAGATGATGCAAGGCAGGTTTTCAACCAAGGCAGTAACTGTAAGAATCAAAACTGGGAACACAAAGTGATTTAGCAGCTATCTTGGCAGTTCACAGTAGTGAGGGTAGAGATAGGTAACGATGAAAGTTGTAGGTTCAAATCCCAGCTCTGTTGCTAATCAATGGCATTAGAGCAGCATATTACTTAACTTCTGCAGCTCTATGCCCTCAACTGCAAAGTGGAACAGTACTGCGTCCCTCCTAAGGCTATTGGAGGGTCAGATGATGTTGTAGAGGAAACAAACACAGGGTGAGAGGGGGTACCCAGTAGAGCTAAAAACTTAAAAAGCTGGTCCTCAGCAATGTGCACAGCTTTGCTGGAACTGAAGGAGTTGGCTAGAATCAGGCCTTAGCTTCTTCTTCTTGCCCTATCTGCCTGTCCAGCAGTGTCCCCAGAACACCTGAGTTCTCCTCTGAAAATGCTGCAGAGAATTAATATGGCTCCTCCAGCGTCGTCCTAAACCACATTTTATTGATTACTTTGTTGAAAAGATGATATCATATATTGAATGTTGCCAAAGGAAATAAATAAATAAAATATGCTTCTCAGGGCTATTTTTCTTATGTGATATCTGAGTTGACAACTTTCATTTTGAGAAACTTAGGATGTTTTTTTTTTTAAAGTAGATTTTGTAGTAACAAATGCTCAAGAGATTTAATTTTTCGAAAAGAAAACTATAACATCACACATTAAGTACTGATCTGATAGTTCAGAGCCCCTAACAATGATCCAAGATGGTGGTCCTGAGCAATGCCTTATATTGCATTTGAGTTTTAGAAAATGTAACATTATTACATTAACTCATTTCTGCCTTAAAACCTTCCTTGACTGTTACATCAGTGCTGCCCTGTAAACCCTTCTGAGGTAACTTCTCTATGATTTTATTTTTGAGGCTCTGTCAGAATGACTTTTAAGCCAATATGCTGAGAATTGCAGCAGCCATCTATCAGTTACGGTAGCCACATGAAGTACAGCAAAAGATGGACTTGAAATATTCATAATGTTATTGAAAAATTCACAGAAGGTAGGGGATGGAGAGAGAGAGAGACTGTATCCTCCCAACCTCTTTTAATGCAGGCATACACTTATTTTACAGCTTTTTTTTTCCATATATTGGCTGCTATAAGCTGTGGCCATGTCACTCCTTTTCATTAATTAATGAACTTTACCTCCTGATGGGAGCTTCCCCTACCTCCTCTCTTCTCACGAGGCAGCCTGGCTAGGGGAAAGGGATCCAGGGGCAGGCAACAGAGTCAGAGACCACCCTGCTCCTGATGTTAGGAGTCCCATATGAGGACAGAGCTGCACACCTCTTAACATGGACTAGGTCCATCCCATATCCACTCTTTAAAGCAGTTACTAATGCTGCTGGGGTAAACGTTGAACGCAGCGTGGCTCAGCTGATCAGCTCTGCTCTCAGCATGACAGAACTTTGCTCCATCTGCAATCACAGTTGATTTCGAGATTTTGGGGTCCCACAACCATCTCTTGTTACTGTGTACTGTTTTTCCTTCCAGTAAGATATTAGGCCCTGCTTCTCATCTTACTCATTTCACCTGCTTCACACCATTGCCTGTGGGACAGGGGGGTGGAAGGGGAGGTCAGAGGATCACCTGTATTGCAATGCCAAGCTCTCAGCACTACACACATTTTCTGCAAACCCCGCAGTGCAAGCCCGGGTTCACTTGACTTTGATGCCTCTCTGTTCACAGTCAAGGCTGCTAAATTTGGGTGGTAGCAAGTTTCCCCTTCCAAAGAACGGACAAAGGAACTTAGGAAATATACAAGTCAAATGTTTTGCATAAAGCATTATTTCTCCCTCACTTAAAAGTGGACTCTCTAAATTGATAGCATCAAGATCGGTATGCTCTTGTGTTTTAAGGATCATGTTCTTCCTGGCAGCTACTAGTGCCATGCTGGGTAACTTTAAAACCAGCTGTGTGAAGAGGTGTTATCTACCTGCGGGATAAATAACAAGTATCTTCCCACCCTTCCTCTCTGTTCTAGGATACAGGCTTGATGTTAGCTGGAACTTCAGCATCATTTTTAGCTATTGCTTGGACTAAAACATAGCTCATATTTCAGGCTCATTAAGAAAGGTGTAACGCAGCTCCTCTAAGGGCAAGAAAGTCCCTACTCTATCCTTGAGCATATTAGTAACCAGCTTACACTTTCAACGCTCAGGGTCTGAGTTTACTTAACTTTTTCTAGCTTCGTCGGGAAATTGCCAGTTGTATTTCCTTTAAACCCCATCACTTTTCGTCACTCAGCTATTTTTAGAGTTATTGAGAAATTTCTCAAAATGGTTCAGATTGCAGCGCTCTCTTGTAGCCTTATCCTTCCCAGCTGCGCTCAAAGGTGACATTTTCTTAATTGGTCAGAGAATTAAGAAGGTTCAACTATTGTAAAATGATGTCGCTAGTGGAGGGAAAAAATCTGTAGTTTAGAAAGAATAAATTCAGCATTTTATATGTGTATAGCTATAAAATAGCTGTTTTTAAAGCTTATGTGGGGTTTTTTGTTTGTTTGTTTGTTTTCTGTAAAGTGAGGACCAACGGCCTGACTACTGTTTTTTTTTTTTTTTTTTTTTTTTTTAAACGCTATGTGCAAACACTACCAGGCACAAGCACCCGGTAGTTAGCAAGTATGCAATTCCTCATTTTTGGATGTCCTACGGACATTTTTGAATTAAGTATTTTGCCAATATTGCAAATACATTTTGAGCACCTACTGTGTGCCACAAAATATTTTTTTCTCTGAGGACTGCCAGAACAAGCAGAGGCTCACACCATCAGTAGTTTTCCATCAAGGATGCAATAATGGGTAAATAAACCCAGTAATGAGGTTATGCTTTGGGACTATACAAAGTAGGGAAGAATATCACAAATGTAAAATAACATATTTTATTAATCATATATTAGGAAATACAATGTGCTCTAACCAATGGCAGCCCCAAATTTTCAGAAAATAACATTCCTTCTCCCACCTAATTCCTTTCATGCTCAGCACCCATAGTGAATATTATTATGTCTTCATTTTCATGCTTATGGAAAAGAAAATCAGAATTTGGAATGTAAGTAGAGGTTGTATTCCATTATTTAACATTCATATCAAATAGGTGTGTTTTCTAAACATCACACCTGGTAATTTTCCACAATATCCTTTACTTAACAGTCAGCAATCCACATTTTTTTTCCTTGAGAATAAGAGCACAAATTTCTTCCAAAGCTAAATAGCTTAAAATATTTTCAATATCTGCCTTAAAATTCTGCCTAACGTGTGGCCTCAGGGGCTTTATAGCCACAGCTTTTTAAGTGAAACCAATAAATCTATCTAGCAGGAATTATATAAAACTTATATAATTAATATTTGTAAGATGTTTTAAGATCTTGGCAAGAAGATAGGTGCTGAAATCCAAAGCTATTCTATAACTTTCTCCTTAGATCAGCTGCCAGCTTTATTCCGGATAGGCTTCTAAATACAGTCTACGCAAAAATATTGCTACTATTAGAAATCTACTATCACTTTTTAAAAGGAAGGGTCAGGAAGGTTTATTATGATGGGTCAAAGAAGCCGTAGAAATGTTACCAGCTGGTCAGAAGTACAAAACCACGCCCAGGGGATGAATCAAGACATCTCACTGGAGTGCACACCATCTCTGCATCCTCATTTGTGCTGCTGTTAACCAAGAGAGCTGCTGTTAAATATCCACGTTTTCCCCACGAACAGACTTTTACTGAAATGACACTGGCCAGCTAAGACCCCATGAGACAAGGTTCAAACTGAAGGTCATCCCACACCACAACACGCCCGTTGCCTAGGTGGTCTAAAGATGAACCACCAAAGTAGAGTACTCCCGGTGAAAATCAATACTACACAGGCTCTCTTTAGAAGCCCTATTTATTTGAAATTCAAATATGACTGGACAGCCCTGGTTTTTATTTGCTAAATATGGCGATACCAGGCAAAGGAGAAGTAAGATAGTACACGCTGATGGACAGAATCCATCTAATGGTTCTTACTACTTACAAAAAATGGCAAATCTTTCAAGGTCTGTAAACAATGTTAAAAACATCTAAGTGAAAGCAATGGACTGTGCTGGAGCAAAGGATTGTGACAAATATTTAAAGGTACATACGCCGGAAAAAATGTTACATCAGCTCCTGTCATTTAAATAATTTAAGATGTAATAAAGGGCCTACACCATGAGTCTGGCTTTGTAGTCACACGCTTGCACATTAAATGGCTGATAACCTATTAACCCCACATTTCCAATGAGAAAGCAACCACAGGAAGAAGCAGCCATGACCGTCTACCTCTTAGAGCTGGCATTGTCTTCTGCAGGAAACATCAACTTTCTCACTTGCCATCTCATGCGCAAGGCAAATAGTTGGCTCCCAAACTCTGACTTAGAGACAGAGACTTTAAAAAGGAGGTACGGAGTTCTAACTGCTCTCATAAGAATCTTTCATCTGCCATGGGGTTCTCTGAGGTGAAAAAAGAACGTTTTTAGAAACGCCACTCTCTACAGTTTTTGTAGGTGCTACGCTCCCCTCCCCATCCCTGAGGGGGAAGTTTTGTTTTAGAAAGTTGTCTTAGGCAGCACGCATACTTGACCATACATCTCCCCCAGAGAAGCGCCAGCACAATTAGACCAGGCCCAAGTGATAAGGTTCAATTAGAGATTCGGCCATTGGTGAGGACTCTGGGTTCTGGGGAAAGTCACTGAGAGCCATCAGATAAAAATGGCCCATTTAATCCGAATTATCCCCAAATGTGTTGCTCTGGGGAATCTGACCTTTAAGATTTAGATGAATTGGGCTTTTTAAATACACTCATTTGCAAAAGTCCTTGGTGGTAAGGAATTGTTCCTTTATTTGTAACTGACCCCTCCCCCCATCACTGTTCTACATCTGAACTAACCCATTCTTAACCTTTAAACTAGGCAGTTCATGGCTCGGCCCTACTGCCTTCCTAATTTGCATATGGAGTTTGTAGGAACAGTCAGCCTTGGCATGCTAGTTGTAGCCTGTGCTCTGCCTGGTTGAAGCGCAAACATATAAACTCTGCATTCGGAGAGGGTGACCTCTGTCTTCACTGCTGAATAGAGTCATCTTTACTAAGGCTAATGGCATCGAGAGCTAAAAATTCTTTCCATATCCCCAGCTCAGCGTATTAGTAGGTATGCTCAGTCAGTTACCATTTCCCCAGCCTCATGAGGTGATCCCCTCCCCCGGTTTTAAATATAACAAATTGCAGGGTAAGGTTAAGGGATTTGCCCTGAACCAGGGTAGGTACTGTGTAGGTAGTCAGGATGTAGCTTCACCAGCAGACAACAGAGAGAGCTTGCAATATTCAGGTCTCTTCACATAAAGGAAGATTTCTTGTTACAGATTTCAAGTGAAAGGAATGCAGGCAACTCTCCCTTGTTACTTCAATAAGCCTTCCTGGACAAGGTGGCTATTTTTCAATATATTTGTGTCACTGACACACATGAGAACTTGTGTAGTCAAAGAGCACTGTCCCATGTTAGTTATACAGAGAAGAGAGAGATGATGGATCCAGAACAGTCACACAGATACACACACACACACACACACACACACACACACACACACACACATACCCGTTGCTAGCGGGCTGGGGCAGACTGCAATTCTAGCTCTCTTGGTCTTCCTTACCAGAGGACCAATGAGTGTTTCACTGTGCCTGGATGAATGCACTGTAATCTTCCTCAAGGTGGGGTGCACAGGGCAGACCCAGAGCAGGGAAATTCTGATCACTGGCTCTTAAATAATGAATTTCTTTTGTCTTCTTAAGTGTGTAAAAAGACCATTTGAGTGCTCCTTTGTAACTCACATATCTCACTGAGGTTTTTTTGCTTTCTTTTTTTAAAGAATGGGGCCACCCAACTCCAAGGGGCAGCAATGACAGGGGAGGGAACAAAACGGAATTCAGAGAGGAGCCTGGTAGGGCAGAGTCACTCAATGGTCCCTGCCCTTTCTCCCTGCATAGTTCTTTTGCCAGACCTTACTCAGGACTGGATTTTAATTCACATGTGCTACTCCTGTATATGCCACCTAAGTAATTGAGGGGACGAATGTCAAGCTGTCTCTGGTCAAGGTTCCTGATAATGCTCACATTATGTGTACTGGATGACACTAGGCATATAACAAGGATTTATTTGTTAAGCTAAAATGTAAAGCCCTGCTGTACCACTGTCTCTGGCCCAGTCAAATATCACTTTAAGGGTTTTGCTGAACTTTTTCTGAAGCCTCTAAGGTTTCAGAAGGGGGAGGGGCAGGGAGGAGGGGAAGCCAACCTCTGGTGAATAGCTTGCCAGGGAAGCTCCAGGACAGGCTGCTGGGACATGCCTGCCATTATCCAGAACCTTCTAGAAAAAAATGTCAATCTGAAAATACTTTACTTTGGAACGCAGAGACTCTCAGGAGGTATTTCTGATACTTCTCCTTCTTATTTTCCAGCCTATTTACGGTAAGCAGTTTTATTAACAAAGCCTCCATGGAAAGATTCATTCAGATTTACAAACTCCAGAGAAAGCTGCCCTCAGCCTCTTGGCTCCCCAGATGGGTCAGCAACATGAAGAAACAAGTAAGTGAAAGAGGCCATATGTCTTCCTAGGCCTCAGGGAGCCTATGACCCTGATGGCTCTTATCCCAGTTAGAAGCCCGGAGGGCATAGAGCTGGGGCTGCTTAGCCAGTCTCTGAAACAGCAGCCACCTGGCTCTGGGGGAGGGGGGTTGCAATGGGCAATATTTTTCTCTCGGCAGAGCACAGCTGAACAGTAAGGCTAGCAAGATCAATCAATCAGTCATCAAATAACAATCAATCAGTAAACTGTCTTTTTTGAGCTCCTTAGGATAGATCCAGTTTTTTTTGTTTGTTTATTTGTTTGTTTTGCCAACTGCAAGAACTGTTTAAAATATTAAGCACATAGGTAGATAGATAGATAGATAGATGATAGATACACAGATAAATATGCAAAAATCAATTTAGCAAACAAAATCTATCCATTAGCCCCCTGCAGGTTTCCTACACTTTCTGAATGGGTTCCCGTCCTTTAGTAAACATCTCTCTTCGTCTCTTCGGATCTCCTCTGAGGACCAGGGAACTACCTTTGGAGGCAGTCCAGCTGGGAAGGCTATTACACTTTTCATATCTAAGCGCTCCTCTCCCAAGAGGGCTGTGCAGCGGCCGGACTGTTCCGGAAAGATCTGCCGGCACCTCTCTAGACCTTGCAGATCCCGGAGCGGATAGGCTCTCCCAGACCTTGTAGAGAAAATACCACGCTATGGGCTCAAGCTAGGAAACTTTCCCTTAAAACTGTATTATCCCCGGAGAGCCACAGGGCGGGAGGGTGCGGAGGGGGAGAGGGGAGCTTCCAATTTCTTCTCAAGGAGCTGTGACTTATTTTGGGCGGGGGTGGGGAGGCACATTTACAGGAACCCAAACAACTCAAGAGGGGAAACCAATGAACTGAAGCTTGACTCTTGGCTTGTACTGCGTGGCTTTGGGTGGTTCTTAAAACAGACCAGACTGCTCTCTTGGGTTGCTCTCCCCCCCCCCCCCCCCCGCTCACCCTCCCGACCCTCCTCTTGTCCCTTATCCATAGTCCTGCATTGGGCTACACTTTTTCTGTACAAAAACCTAGGTACCCAACTCCAGATGATGGTGCCCGATTTCATCTTTGCAGCCCGCGGGCTGGCTTGGGTTGTCTGTACAAGGTCGCGGCTGCTATTAGTCCCTAGACCATTAGGCACGCGGAGAGGCTAGACGGGGACGGGGCGTGGGCAGAAGGGTGCGTGTGCCCTACTTTTAGCCAAGTTACTAGTTTCATACAGGGGATGGGGACACAGTTTTGGAAGGCTCTCGGCCACAGTAGACCTGCAATCCTCCTCCAGCAGTGATCCTTAAGCTTGACCTGGGCCGCTGCCTGTGTGCCGCATCATCCCTAAACCTAAGCCAAAAAGGGTCGCCGGGGTTCCAGAGACCTCTACATCCCCGGAGCGCTAACCAGCCTGATTTAGCGCGCTAGATGCTGAAGGCCTCCTAGCAGCGGCTTTATCGGACCCCTGCCCGGGTTCTGTATCCCATGGCAGGACAAACCAGGGCAAGAAGTGAGGTTCGGGACCGTGACAGGTGCGCCCTAAGACCCCAGCAAAGTAGGGAAGCCCCGGAGAGCCGTGGTCTCCTTGCGGGGTTCGCTGTGCCAACACGCTAACTAGCCTGCCGGCCACCTGTTTCACACAGATTTTGGGGAGGGGGCACAGGCTGCCCCAGCAAGACCCAGTCGCGTCGTCCTTCCCCTACAGGTCCGCCAACCCCGCGCATCTAAGTGCGCACACCCCCGCAGACCCACCACCTTCCAGTGGTGACTTCTTCCCTGGGGTCGCCCCCCTTCCCGGCAGCCGGAGCCTTAGGGCTGCCTTCCCCATGCCCGGGCTCTTCGAAGGACCGTGCCAAGTACCTGCGGTGAAGATGCAGAGAGCGATGAGCGCCTTGCAAACCATGTTAACTCCGGTGCTCGAGACGGAGCTGGATACGGCTAGGGAAGTTTCCCGGGGCTGACCAATTGCGTCGGGCACCGGCAGCTCCTTTTTTTTTTTTTTTTTTTCTTTTTTTCTTTTCCCGCCCGGTGGGCTGCGGGAGGAGCGGGGAGGTGCTGACGGCCCCGGGAGCGATCAGTCCCGGCAGCTTCGGCTGGTGTCCGGCGGCGCAAGGCGAAGCGGAGGTGGCGCGCAGGAGTCAGCTGTGTGCCCTGCAGCGCCAGGCGCGCTTCTGCTCCATCCCAACCGCCCCGGAGCCCAGGGCCCGCCTGCGCCGCCGCCAAACCCCTCCCACGCGGCCCTCCCGCGAGGACAGGGGCCACCTCCTGGCCTTCCCTCTCCCTGCGCACAGGTCCCAGGAGTCCCGGCCCAGGGCGGCCTCTGCTGGACAGTAGGCGCTAGGTCCGAGCTTTCAGTAGATTGAGCTGCAGCTCAGACAGCCTGGAGCTGTTCAGGAAGCTCTGGCAAAGCGAAGTGTGGATGGGTTCCTGCCCTCAGGAATCTTACTCAGTTTCGCTTATGAAACTGATCATTGCCTTTGGAGAGGGGACCGAGAGATCACCCCGGATAATCAACACACTTCTTTCTTTCCAAGTTCGGGGAGAAGACCTTTTCTTCGTTTCTGCAAACAACTCTCTGTGTACTTTAACCTTTCACCAGCCCTGAACTCCCAATGCACTTCCTGGTGCCTATCCGGCTTCATACCAGAAGAAATACCGCTGTCAGGTGACGCGATCGCTAGATAGCTGAACCAGGTTTGTCTGACTAGTTATGTGCTGAAATTCCTTCTACTAACCCAGAGAAATAAAACTTATTATTATTTCACCGTAGGAAACTGAAGGCATGAGAAATTAAGGCTATGTTCATATAGCCTATAATGTACACCAGGCCCACGATGAGGATGATGAAGATGACGATGACGATGATGATGATGATGATGATGATGATGATGATGATGATAATGGTTGATATTTCCTGAGAAATGGCAATAGGCTACCCGCTGAGCAATGTACATTCACATGCTACCCAAGTCGTTTACTTTCCGTAACAATCGTCCAGGGTGGGTACATTGTGTCCTCATTTTCTGAGTAGGAAGTGTTTTAGGTGCTTGCCAGGCCTCACAGTTAGCAAAGGGTAATAAGATAACGCCCTAGGCTCGTTCCCAGTACTTGAATGTCTGGCCAAAGATCAGAGCTTCTCCAAAGTGGGGCCAAAGCTGACCTTTCACCCAATTCTTCTGCCAATCCCTGCACCTTAGATTTGCCAATCCTAGTCCCTGCTTCACACTACATCCTCTTCAGATTGGCCTGAGCCTGGTGGACCCTAGTCACTAACTAGAGCTTAGAACTGCAAGAATAAGGGACCCTTCCTAAGGTTCCTAAGGGACCCAAGAGCTTGGTGCCACCAGCAGCCCTGCAAATGGTTTTTCAATTGTTTGCTGTGTCATTTCCCTCATATGTCAGGGATTCCTCTTTCTCAGTCAGGGTTCATCACTTTAGCTGTGGCCAGGTCAGTTCTGTGCCTCACCTCACCATCAGCACTCACAGATCTTGGTAGGACTTCCACAGTAAATTACACTGGGCTCGTAATTGTTCATAAATGTAATGATTCCTGTTGGGGCATGAAGCAAAAGATACTGCAAGCAAGGGCTGAACTCCCTTTTCTGCCTCCCTTGGCCAGAAAAACTGGCTAATTTGTGTGGTCTTAAATGTGTTCCCAGAAGCCTTCTGATCTCAAGTCCTTCTGGCATCTCCCTAACTGGTGTGATTGTGAAGCCTTTTGACAACTGGGCTTTGATTGTCATGGAGCCTGCAACCACACAGGGATGGAGCCTGGCAGTGGCATTTCTTTGAAGGCACTGGCTGGTGCCTTTCCCTTTATACAGGCCGATATAAGCAAGAGACTCTAGGCAGATATAAAGGTTTTTGAAGATTACATCACAGAAAAATGTACCCATTTGAAATTCAACAAAACTCTTCTCTCGAGTGCAAAGCGAGTGTCACCCCAACCTTGCTACTGGTGATGCCTTTGCTGACCCTCACATCCCAACCAGAAAAGATTGCCAAGGTTTCTTGCTGTCTGTGGATTTCAGTTGGAATCCTTTCTTTTATTAAAAATCATTCCTTTTAGTTGCTGACTAAAACTTTTCAATCGATCAGTTTTGTCACAGCATGTTAACTGTTCACTAGACTTTCAGATCGGCTGTGGAAATGAATTGTAATATCCGGCGGAGTAGGCCAGGTTGTACTTCTGCACATGTCAGCCCCAGAACCAGCCCTTGGGCAGGAACACGTAATTTATCATGTAATTTTTCTGCAGCTCCAGGTTATACTCGGTGTCAGGACTGTCAAGGACCCTCTGTTGTACCACGATAAGGCCATCTGCTCTCAAATTTAGTAAAATAGAGGAAGAGAGAAGAGTAGAGATCAGGTTTAAACCTTCCACTCAGAAGTGACACTATTAGTTTGTCGAGAGCAGGGCTCAAAACTCTTTTATTCTTTAAAAGAAAATTTTATGTGGCCCCAGACATATAGAGATATAAAGCAAACCAAACATTTACTGATCAGAACTTGTGAATAAGTTGATTAGAAACAGTTCTTTGGTAAAATATATAGTTTTGCCATTTGTTGAAGATGAAAGCAAGGTTGGATAGGAACAGCATAGATGTGTTTGCTTATTTTCCTATAAAGAATCAAACCACCACTGAATGTTGGTCTCTGTCAGTTACAGAGCATCTCTCACTTTTCAGAGAGAACCAGTGTCTTTTAATTCACTTATTGCTTATTCTGTAACAGTTTCATACTTACACACAATGGATTTTGTCCCCCTTCCCCATTTTCCTGTCTCCTCCCTTCCTTCTCCTTCTGAAACCTTTCTTTCAAAGATAAAAACACACAGCACAAAATGGCAGAAGCACGGGTAGGGTCATTTGAAACATTGTCAGAGATTCTGTTCTAATTCCAAGCCAAAAATTCATTTAATGATATTTTTTTTAATGAAACTATCCAGCAACTGAAAAGACAATTAAAAAAAACACAGTACAAGCCAAAGATGCACAATTCACTGCTTGCGTATTGAGGAATCACTAGTAGGAAATTCTTGAAAGGCTTTGCTTTCTCTAATTAACCCATCATGTTTCTGTAAGAGGAGAAAACTTTGTGTGCACGGTAGGAAAGCTAAAATTCTGCACGTACGATAATCTTGAGTATGACCTAAGGGGTTTCAGGCAGTGTGGGCTGGCACGTGGGCAGTATGGCGCCACGGCCAGTGCTAAATGCACATGGTGTGTGTTCAAAACCAAGGCTGCAGCGATGCCTCTAGATGCAACACAGGCAAGGTCTGCTACAATCGCCCCGGATCCACTTTTGGCTTTGAGCTAATTACCTCTTCCAATATGTTCACAAGTTCACATCCAGTTACATGACTCTGTGTAGCTGCACCCAGCTGTGGGCTAACGCTAGTCAACAGCCGAGTCCTACTTCAACAAAGCAAGAAAGCTCGGTCTACTCAACAAAGCAAGAAAGCTCGGTCTACTCGTGTGACAAGACAGGTGAGAAAGTCTAATGGGAAAGAGCTGTGTACCACAGAAGTTCATTGCCTCTGCCACCGGCAGGCTTCTGATTGTATGATGGTGAATCAAAAGACATGCAATAATAAAGATTTTTAGGTTAAGTGTTACAAATAATATCTCCCAGTTATTGATATCTGCAGTGTGCTATGAAAATTTCTAAGTTGTGTGTGCATGCACGCTTGTGTGTGTGTGTGTGTGTGTGTGTGTGTGTGTTAGATGCATTTGTTTGCACTTTATGGAGAAGGTACTGCAGGAGACCAGAGGTCTTCTTTGGCACAATGATTACTTTGACAAATAGGAGAAGCTCTGAAGTTACTCTCCTGCAGAGGGGAATTATAAAGGCAACATTCCTGTGTAAGGATGTCTCTATCTCAGTACTAAGAGAGGTAAGGATGGCTAAATTACTAGGTACCTTGATATGTGGGAGGAGTACTGGGTGAAGTCTGGATAACCTTCCACTACTTCCCAAAGCTTTTGGTGGTCGCTTTCCCCAACACCTGCTAACATTATCAACTGTTGTTGCTATTATTATCATTATTATTCTTATCATCATCATTAGTATTAAGTTATTCAGCTGAAGATGACTGTTAAGACTGAACTCATGCCTCTTCTTTGAGAGTTACTCATTCCACAAGCATCTCTCATGTCTAGATCACCTATGCATATTCTTAAACTTATTTTCCTCTTGTTTCTGGGGGTCCAAGCTAAAGCCTTCTATATGATAATGTCAAAAGTACTTTTCCTCTCCTATGATACTACTACCCTACATTTAAAAATAAAGCAACGGATATTTGGAGTTGAAGGAAATTGAGGGATGCTATGACATATAATTGCAGGGAACAGATCCTCCTCAGTGGGGTCAGGGGTGAAGCTTGCATGCAACTATTTATGTATACCTTTAGATTGAAAGCCGGTCCCTTTCAGGCATTTCTCTTGGTCCTTTTATAGTGTTCCAGTGGGAAAAAAATCTGATAAAATAAATCTGCCTTTAACCGACTTTGTTCCTTTTTGATCATTGTTAACATCAATTCTAGTGTTACCGACTTTCAACATTTTATAAAAGCATTGACTGGCTTTGTTGTTGACATCCTGAATGTATTGTACTTCATGGACCATGTTAAGCGATATACGCCGTAGCTCACAGAAATATTGTTTCTGGTCTTTAGTCACATGATTGAGGAAAGAATAATTTGGTAGTGTAATAGTGACTAGAGGTATGGTCTTCATCTCTCTACCAAACAAGGACTTTACTCCCTTGGCACCTGTTGGATTCTGTATTGATTTTTAAGGCTGCTACAATAATACATTGTACATAGAATGTCTTAAGGAGCAGGTATTTCTTTCTTTCTCTCTCTTTCTCTTTCTTTCTTTCTTTCTTTCTTTTTTCCTTTCTTCCTTTCTTTCTTCTTTTCTTTATTCATTCTTTCATTATTTTAGGTTTGCATGGTGATTCTACTATAGAACACATGGACACTCTGAAAGCTGAATAGAAAGTATGTATTTCTGGCTGGTGACTACATGGGAAACTTGCCTAAATCACACAGCCCCGAGCCTCACCATTCTTTGCCTTTTATGCACAAAAACACATCCTGGTTGACACACTTCAATCAGCAAGAACAGTTAAGGAGTGGCAAAACTACGGAAGCAAAAAAGCAAGATCAGTACATTCAGGGACTTTCCCATATTATTGAACTATGGACTAGGTCTTTGATAGATTAGGTCTTTGTTCTCATTTTGGCAGGTGTTGGGGCCCATGTTCTAAGGTCAGAATGGAGCCTATAACATGGCATAAGTTGTGCTAAGGTGTTTGTCCTGTTACACCAGTGCCAGAGTATTGAGGATTAAACCAGGAGCTTCATATATTCTAGGCAATTGCTCTTCCACTAAGCAACATCCGGAGCTACAGTCCTCTTTATTTTCTATTTTAAGACAGGGTCTTGCTAAATTGCTAAGGCTGAGATTAAACTTGCTCTATAACCCACTGTGGCTCTGAACTTGTTATCTTCCTGCCTCAGCTTTCTAAGTAGCTGATTACAGACCTGTACCACCAGGTCCACCAGAATTTAATTTTCAAAGTTCCAGAGGTTGGCTGCTAAGACCAAGGTGCTGCAGGGTTGGTTTATGATCTGTTTTTTTTTTTCTCTCTCTCTCACCTGTATTGTGGAACTAGATATTAGACTATAGAATGCTTCTCTACCCCAGCTAGTTTCCAAATAATTGAGACAAAGACCTCTTAGAATTATAAAAGCTTCAAGGCACCATAACTGGGCAGGTATCAACCCTCTAAGCTATTTTGCTATTTCCCAGCCACACCCCCCAAGTTACTTGCCATAATTGTTCCTGCCTGGGACTTCTTCTGTTCTATCAGGCCAGCCCTCATGGCCATGTGCTTATGGTCTATTCTGCCCTACGATGACTTTCTTCTCTCTGGCTACCTCACCTCTGGTTACATCTTCTCTTTCCTCCTACTCTTTCCAGCCTCATGGCCCCTCTCAGACCCCAAGCCCAGGAACCAAAGCTCTGCCTACTTCTCTTCTGTCCAGTTACAGGCCTCGGCAACTTTATTAACTAATTAACTTTAAATTTTAGGTAGAACAAGGTTTACACAACAAAGAGGTGTAGGTGAGGATATAGGCACATCTTGGGGGCCTTTTATTAGCATTAGAATACATAGGACCAGACCAGATCGCAACACTCCTGGGATGGACATGCCTGCCCTCTGGATACAGTCTCATATGCCTTTTTATCTGTGACACACATTTATGGGATTTTTTTCCCCTTTATAGTGGCACCAGTCCTATTGGATTGGGGTGCTACCATTATGACCTAATTTATCTTTAATTATTTCCTTAAAAAATGGTGAATTCAAATATTGGAAGTCAAAGCTTCAACACATGAATCTGAAATGTGTGTCCGTAAATCCCATCTCCTGGCTCCCAAAATTTATTTTCTCTTACATGCAAAATACATTTACCCCACCCTCAACAAATCCAAAAGTCTTAACCTACTGCAGCACCAGCTCTACATTCAAGTTCTCATCTAAATCAGGTATGGGTAAGACCCAAGATATGAGTCATTCTGAATCCAATTTCTCATTGAGAAACCAACAATCATGAGCTTTCAAAATACAGTATGGGAAAGCCTCCTGGGAGATTTCTCTCTCAACCTCATCCCAAGCACAGCTCAGATAATACACATGAAAGGCTTGACACAGTCTAAGAGCCAATAAAGTCTAGAGAAGAAACTCTGGAGTACATTTGCGAACACTTGGGTAACCAGTGGACAGCGGGACACATTACTACCTGCTGCAGCTTATCTGGACACACACAGCTGTGTGACAGGAGTGAGGGCGAGGTTGTGGAGGGGGTCTGGGAGGAATCATTGTCTCAGTTGCAACCGAGCAGACAAAAACCTCTACTGCCTCTTACAGCCCCTGCCCGCCCCCACTGCTGTTGCAAGGCAGGAACGCAGCAGCCTCAAGACCTTGCTATATTTTATCTTTGCTTCATTTACTCTCCACAAGCTGAATTGCAAACACATTTCCTCTGGGTCTACATCACAAAGCTTGTCACCATAGCTTTGCTTTTCTCTTTTGAACTCTAATTCTTTGACATTTAATATTAATGACAAAATAGATTAAGAGCGATGACACGAACTGTATAGAAGTGTAAATTTGGAATGTGGCTGAGAAATAAGTGCTTGAACTGGGCAGTTTTGAAAGGGCAGGACAAAGCATGATTGTTTACCTGATTTAAACAGCAGTGTTTGAAGCTGAATGAACACTCCAAGAACAATAAACCATGTGTCGGTAATTTTTAATTAAGGATAAAACTCTTTAAATATCTCAAGAAGGAGGAACCTGGCTTCTTGGAGGCTATGCACACAATGGAACCACTTATTCAAACTAGTTAAAACTTAATTGCGTTAATACCTTTAGACTCCTGTGTGCTGTCCAATAAAAATAAAACACTGGCCACATGCACAACTTATACTTTCTGAGTGGCTTCATCTAATATTCTCTCTCTTTCTCTCTTATTTCAGTGCAGAGCTTAGAACCCAAGGCCTTGCACATGCTGGCACCCACTGAGCTTCAGCTCTAGCCCCAATGTCACCCTTCTGAGAAGGTAAAGAAACAACTGGAATTTTTTGAAGAACATATTTTACCTAACTAAACGTGTTTTGGTTATCATAACAATAAGTATCAAACATAAAAATATTGAGCTGGTTCACAGTTTTTATCCTTAGAACCCCACTGTAGATTTTTACACTTTTACATATGCAGGTCATTTTAATTGACTAGCTGATTTTCACTAATTAAGGCCAACGGTTGCCATAATGGGCATTGCAGCCGTAGGACTACGGCTGAGGAATGAGGGGTGATATGAGTGGGACTTAAGGATGCAAGGCCAAAGGGAAGTTCTTTATCTTTTGGAGCCTCAGTTTCCCATCTGTGGGATATACTTCAGGTGGTTGCTCTAAGAGCGCAGATAGTGTTTATGATTGAGCCTAGAGAAAGAATTTCAGCAAATGCTGCTTGTTTAGGGTAAAAGTGATGATGGTGGTGGTGGTTGTGATGATAACAATGATAATGGTGGTGGTGGTGATGGTGGTTTTGAGGATGATGTTGGTGGTGGTGATGGCGCTGAAGGAAAAGTACAATCAATAGTAAAATCATAACAGACATCATTGCAGTAGTTAGACAAATTATATCCATTGCTGCTCAAAGCCACTCACAGTACAGTTTAGCCTGTAAGGGTACATTTGTATGGTTGACAGCAGCATTTCTCAAAAGGGGTCATGTCTCAGGACTCCTTCCCACTGCTGTAACTTGTTAAGAGCTCTGAAATGTTTTGTAAGAACAGCATATTAAGTCCCAGTCAGGTAAATGTTGATTTTTCTTCTTTTATCCTACATCCATGTTCAACAAGGAATGCTTTCTTAAAAGTCGTCTGCAGTGTGGAATCTGAAAGCATGCTAATGTAATTTTCATATTATGTCACATTAAAACCTATTAGACTGTTGTATACTTTAAATGTTTTTCATCCACACAGGATTTTTTTTAATATGGTATTAAAATTTGGCCACATGAAAAAGCGTTGGCTCACCGAGTTCCACAGATTCTCCAAAAATTTAAAGCATTTTATTATACAACATCAAAAATAACACATTAAAAGTGTCTGATGTGTTTATTAAATTTTAACCTAGATCATCAGAAAGTTACTTACGTACAAGAACACTCTGAAGCTCTTGGTAAAGGATAATTGTCTTTTAAAGTTTTCATTTCCCCCTGAACTATTGAGTCTTACCAGGGCCACCAAATACTGCCAACTTTTTTTTTTTTTTTTTTTTTTCTGATATGACAAGCTAAGTTCATGAGAAAGTGTCTAACAGATCTCCAGGTCTAAACAATCACAGTTTATCTATAATGTTTCCTTCCAGTAGAACCAATATGTTTTGCTGTATATTTCAACTGTAGTATTAATCAGAAGATTCATTGGGGCTGATTTTTCAATCTCTTAAACCATTCAGCAATACATTCTCAAACAATGATGCTTTGGATAGTTTTATGTCAACTTAACTTGACACAAGCTAAATTTATCTGAGAGGAGAGAACCTCAATTAAGATTACTATCGCTTGAAGGTCATCACACAAAAGTATTTCCTAAATCACTATTTTATTTTGGTATTTCAGAGGCATACTGTATGTCCCCATTTCTCCATTTTTAACATAGAGTGTCAAAAAGGCATATATTCAAACTTTAATAAAAAAATCAGTGACCTGTACTTCTGAACAAGGTCATTAGTACATGAAACTTACTGTTATCCCCTTTAAGCTGGGCATGCTCCATGGTTGGGAACCCTATGATTACTGGGATGCCATTAATTCATTGCTTTCATTTGTCCTAAGACAGAGGAAATTGGAGAAAAAGCAATATAAAAATATTAAGTACCATCTTAGTGTTAGTGTAAAAATTATTTTGATTTTACAAATCGGGAATAACCTGGGTGCACGTGCCACAGCGGGCATACGAAGGTCTGAGGACGTCTCTCATGGTTTGGCTTTCTTCTGTCACCGTGTATGATCCCAGGGTTAGAGCTCAGAGCTGCAGGCCCTGGAGCCATTCCCTCCATCTGCTTAGTCAGCTTTCTCGGACATGCTTCTCTTCATCTTACTCTGTTTTGTATGTTTTAACCTCGAGTTTTACATATCTTAGTAAATTCTACTTCGAGTTGTACAGACTTCAAGTTTTCTCATCTTTCAGAGTGTTCTTGACTGTAGTGTTAATCAAAAAATTCATAGTGGCTGATTTTTCAATCTCCTAAACCATTCAGTAATACATTCTCAAACAATGATGCGTTGGATAGTTTTATGTCAATTTAACACGACACAAACTAAGGTTATCTGAGAGGAGAGAACCTCAGTTAAGGAAATGCT
The DNA here is from genome assembly GCF_907164565.1 of Psammomys obesus. Classification (NCBI taxonomy): domain Eukaryota; kingdom Metazoa; phylum Chordata; class Mammalia; order Rodentia; family Muridae; genus Psammomys; species Psammomys obesus. The sequence continues at coordinate 1,627,566 of NW_026585690.1, forward strand.
CCTACGAGATCTATATGCCTCCTTAAGATCTGCTTCCATAAGGGCGGTGGGGCATTTCCTTAATTGATGACTGATGAGGAAGGGCCCAGCCCATTGTGGGTGGTGCCATCCCTGGTGGTTCTGGGTTCTGTAAGACAGCAGGATGAGCGAGCCACAAGGAACAAACCAGTAAGCAGCCCCCTTCCATGGCCTCTGCATCAGCTCCTGCCTCCAGGTTCCTGTCCTGTTTGACGTCCTATCCCGACTTCTTGTGGTGATGAATAGTGATATGGAACTGTAAGTCAAATAAACCTTTTCCTCCCCGACTTGCTTCTGACTATGATGTTCCATCCCAACAGAGGCAACCCTAACTAAGACAAACAATAACCAAACAGTATTGGTAATGTCATCGACCCATCAAGAGCCAAAGAAAATTACTGACAGTTAATTGTTTGTGTCTTCATTTCACTATGTTTCTTTTTTTATCTTCTTAACTTACTGGGCAACTATACTTGTAGGGAGGCTAATGACCTAGGTGACGTTTACTTTCTCTGAGCATCCTTATTTAACTACTCTAATTAAGTAAAATCTAATTGAGACACACATGGTAAACAGATTTTCATATTTGGGGTATCAGTTATTGTTTTGTTGCTGGAGTTCTCTCAGTGATGGCCGGGAGTTTACAGCATGGTCTGTTCAATGCCAGCAGGTCAGCAAGCAGCCTCGGCTAGAACCATAAGCCCCACCCGCATGGCCCTATAGCGACCTGCTAGGCCTCCTGTTCAAAGAGTTCCATACTCTTCCTAAACATGTCACCACCTGTGACTAAGAGTTCAACTAATGAACCCGTGGGAGACAGTCCATAGTTTCTTGCTTAACAACTGAACCACTTGGAAAATTAATTTAGTGGAAGCTTTATTGGGATAAATTATCCCCTCATAGGATTAGATTTCTATATTTTATAACTTTTGACATTTAGTCTTGTTCTGTGACTATATAATCGATTCTTTTAACACAGCAGTAATATATTAAAGTTTATAAAAATGTTTTCCAGTTTAGTTAACCAATGATCTATTTCCCATTCTACCTTAGAAGTGTGATAATTAAAGTCTAGTTTTGATTATTTTTGTTTGTTTGTTCTGTTTTTACATGCCAAGTGTACAGTAACAGCAAAAATGAAATGCGTTGGTATATGCTGTGGTTTCATTGTGTTCCCTAAAGGGGGTCTGTTGCAAAATCAGTTCTCAATGCATCAGTGTTCTGATGTGAGACTGAATGAGATGTGATTATGCCAGGAGAGCAGAATGCGTGATCAGTTCTGGGAGTAGCCTCATTTTAGAAAGTCAAATGATGGCACATATCTGTCAGCCTAGCACGTGGAAGGAGATGGCATAAAATGGACCAAGATGGTGTAGCAATATAAGTGGCACTCAAGTGCTTCCAAGCTGCGACTTTGTCACTGTGATGGGTAGTTCCCCTGGAAGTAGTGAGCCCTGTCACAGTTACTTCACACTGACACTTTGTTACAGGGTAAAATCAGCCACACATACGTAAATGAGTGGATGTTTCAATAAAACTTCAATTCAAGTAGAAATATGAACCTCACATCATCGTCATGTGTCATGAAAAGTGCTTTGGTTCTTTTCAGGCACTCTGAGATCATAGAATTTATGCAACAAATTTTGCATAAATTACCATAGATCACCAACCTATGCTCTAAGGGGACTACATTAGATTTGTCTAGATTTGTTCAAATCTGTTAACTATGATGATCAGCCTGGGTTTTCTGAAGTAGGTAATAAGAAATTCCAACCAACTTCAGATGAGTGTGGAGATAGGGCTAGGGTCTTGACATGTAAGAAAGTCTGTTTTCTCTGTGCTCTTGCGGGGTTTGGATGTAATTTTCCTGCCCTGGTTCAGGAGGCCTGCCTCTCTGTGTGTGGTGGTGTTCAGGTGGTAAAAATTGCACAGTGGGGTCCAGTGGGGCCTGTCCAGGCTGCTGCTGGTGGTAGGGCTACCCTCAGAAAAGATTAGAATTCCACGAAACTGAGTCATTGTCACAGAGAGTGCCGGAGTCGTTCTGATTTCCTGTCTCACTGTGTGATCTCTTTCTCACACATGACGTCCTACCATGATGTGACTCAGTCAGGGGCGCTGACCAAATAGGACTGTCCATGCCAGAACTTTCCCCCTTCCAAACTGTGAACTCTTAAAGCTCCTTTTCTGCATTGCCCAGGTTCAGGTATTTTGTTGAAGCTGAGGTGAGGTTTTTAACAGATTGCTTGGTGTGTCATCTTTCGCCTAAAGTATGCTTACATTTCTATAGCCTGCCTTTTCATTCATGCTCTCTTAATGTATGGCCCTCCGTGTGAGACAAGAAATCCCGTTCTGTTACTCCAGTTCACACAAGTTTTTATCTCTTGCCCACCAAGTGGCCATTAAACCAGGGGCATCTACAGCTGCTGACCACTCTAATTATAGTTCTATTTCCTCCTGTTTTTTTGGACCCCTGTGTTTTTTTCTCTGCTTTCTTTAGACCAGGACTGTATATTTATGAAAGATTATAGTAGTTTTCCAACATTTTGAAGACAGCTTGTAACAGCAGGTGGGTTTTCAGAAATTCTGCATTTAAGGAAGTGGATGTCCTTTGTGCTTTATCTTTTTTTTCCCATTTGCTACTCTTT